>NC_138974.1:72099360-72504360 GCF_055761805.1 Camellia sinensis
CCTTATAAACCCTTTCAAAACTTCCCACCAAATCAATGTGGGACAAGCCAATTTACAACCTTAAGGAATTTCCACCAAAACTCCATTTCCATGGAGCACACTTTGGCTTCAATTTCCCATTCACTCGGTAATGGTTTTGAGCAACCAAATATACCACGTGAATCACAACGCGGCATAGAACGCGTTACCACTTTGACCCGAGTAAATCGACACTCGGGGCCCACCTAAAAAATAGACCAAACTTGAGGAAAAAATTAACCATTTCCAACAATCCCCCACATGAATGGAATTTGATGACAACGGAAATGCAACAATATGCAGACTTAACGAAAGAGTATAAGTCGAAAATATCTTGCATCAGGATAGGTAGTTTTCGGCTTTGAACCTTCCCTAGTGATAACCTATCGGACTTACTGGCTAACCAATGGACGCGATGCCTTGAATTGTTCAGCCGTTTGTGTAAGCCAAGTCAATAGATTTCACACAAAATATCTTCTAACACATCGTGGTTCTCACTGTTGTGTTCATTTTGGCCTTGAACGCGCCTGGTTTTCATAAGTGTTTCTAGAGAATTTAGCCTTTGCATTCTCATAGAACCGGCCCCAGTTCAACACTCATATAGGTGATTCTTATTGTGAGTATCTCCTTATACTCGTCTTGATTTTATGTCTTAATCAAGATATAAGTAATCATCAAAAGCAAAGCTTATCCTTATACCTCTGCATACAACATATGTTGCAGATATCACTCTCACCATAGGAATGGGTAGGAATTTTAATCCCTTGGTGATTTCTGGCGAGCCATACATAACTTAGTTGTCCCTTTGAACTTAGTTCTTGGGATCTCCAGTCATATAAGTAGGGTTACCATTATGACGACTCTTATGTAATAGGCTTTAATCTCATCCCCTTCGATGAACTATACACTAGCTCTTTTGTCAAACCTTTTGTTAACGGATCCGCAATATTCTCTTTAGATTTTATATAATCTATTGAGATTATTCCGTTTGACAACAATTGCCTTACGGTATTATGTCGACGACGAATATGTCGTGACTTACCATTATACATATGATTCTGTGCCCTGCCTATTGCAGATTGACTATCACAATGAATGCAAATAGCTGACACAGGTTTTGGCCACATTGGAATGTCTTCTAAGAAGTGACGAAGCCATTCTGCTTCTTCACCTGCTTTGTCTAAAGCAATGAACTCGGATTCCATTGTGGATCGTGCGATGCACGTTTGTTTCGTGGACTTCCAAGAAACAGCAGCGCCTCCTAGAGTAAAGACATGTCCACTAGTGGATTTTGAATCTTTAGTATCCGATATCCAATTGGCATCACAATAACCTTCGAGTACTGCTGGATATCGAGTAAAGTTCAAACCATGATCACGAGTAAATCTTAGATATCTAAGAACTCGAATGATCGCTTTCCAATGGTCTTCTCCAGGGTTACTAGTGTACCTACTCAATTTACTGATAGCATAAGCTATATCAGGACGAGTACAATTCATTAGGTACATTAGGCTTCCAATGATTTGGGAGTATTTTAACTGAGACACTGCATCACCTTTATTTTTTGATAAATAAAGACTGATGTCTACAGGTGTTCTAGCTAAATTCAAATCATCCTTGATAAATTTATCAAGAATTTTCTCAATATAATGAGATTGAGATAATGCATATCCGTCAGATGTTTTAGTAATTTTCATTCCTAATATAACATCTGCGACCCCCATATCTTTCATATCAAATCTTTTGTTAAGCATCTGCTTAGTTGATTTGATCATGTTTTGACTGCTTCCATTGATAAGCATGTCATCCACATAAAGACAAACTATGACATATCCTTGGTCAGTGTTTTTAACATAGACGCATTTGTCACATTCGTTTATCTTAAACCCATTAGTAAGCATTGCATGATCAAATTTTTCATGCCATTGCTTAGGTGCTTGTTTTAATCTATAAAGGGATTTTACAAGTCGACAAACTTTCTTTTCTTGCCCTGATACTACAAACCCTTCGGGTTGTTCCATATAGATCTCTTCATTTAGATCACCATTTAAGAAAGCTGTCTTAACATCCATTTGATGTATTTCTAAATTAAACAATGCTGCTATAGAAATAAGCATGCGAATGGATGTTATTCTTGTCACAGGGGAATATGTGTCAAAATAGTCCAGACCTTCCTTTTGTCTGTAACCTTTAACAACAAGTCTTGCTTTATACTTGTCAATTGAACCATCTGCTTTCATTTTTCTCTTGAATATCCATTTATATCCAAGAGGTTTAGAACCTGGTGGAAGATCCACCAATTCCCAAGTATGATTTTGCATAATGGATTCAATTTCATTATTAACAGCCTCTTTCCACAAAGGTGCTTCAGGACCTGTCATTGCTGCCTTAAAGCTTTGAGGTTCATTTTCTAACAAGTATGTCAGAAAATCTGGACCAAAGGATTTTGATGTTTTTGCTCTCTTACTTCGTCTTGGTTCATCATTAGTTAAATCCTGTTGGTCGAGACTATTACTAGTCTCTTGTGTTTGATTGTCATTAGTCTCTTGACTTTGTGTACAATCATAAGTTCTTTTCTGTGAACTTAATTCCTGTCCTTTCTTGTAAGGAAAGACATGTTCAAAAAACACAGCATTCCTTGACTCTATAATAGTGTTCACATTTATATTAGGTATATCTGATTTATAAGTCAGAAACCGATATGCACTACTATTCTGAGCATAACCAATAAACACACAATCTACTGTTTTTGGTCCTATCTTAGTCTTTTTAGGAACAGGTACTTCAACTTTTGCCAAACACCCCCACACTTTTAAGTATTTGTAGGAAGGTGGTCGACCTTTCCACAATTCATAAGGAATGCTTTTGGTTTTCTTGTGGGGTATTCTATTAAGAACATAATTAGCAGACAATATTGCTTCCCCCACAAGTTCTGTGGTAAGCCTGAACTTAGTAACATGGCATTCATCATTTCTTTTAGGGTTCTATTCTTCCTTTCAGCAATTCCATTTTGCTGTGGAGAATAAGGGGCTGTAGTTTGGTGAATAATGCCATGTTGTGCACAAAATTCATTTAATGGTGCATCATATTCACCACCCCTATCACTTCTAACCATTTTAATGGTTTTACCAAGTTGATTTTCAACTTCTGTTTTGTAGAGTTTAAACATTTCTAAGGCTTCATCTTTACTTCTAAGTAAATAAACATAACAATATCTTGTGCAATCATCGATAAATGTTATGAAATACTTTTTGCCACCTCTAGTTTGAATAAACTTTAAATCACATACATCAGTGTGAATTAATTCTAGAGGTTCGGTTTTTCTTTCAACCGATTTAAATGGAGCCTTAGTTAGTTTCGCTTCTACACAAATTTCACATTTATGATTAGGATTAATTTCAAACTTTGGTATATAATCTAAACCAATTAATCTACGCAAAGCATCAAAATTCACATGTCCTAATCTACCATGCCATAAATTTGACTCAAGAATATAAACAAAAGATGTGTTATTCTTATTCATAGCAACTTTCGGTACAACTGTCATTACATTTAACTTAAAGAGACCATCACTCATGTATCCTTTACCAACATACATACCACTCTTTGTTAATACAAACTTATCAGACTCAAATACAAGCCTAAAACCATTTTTACTTAACAAAGACCCAGAAACTAAATTCTTCCGGATGTCAGGTACATGTAGTACGTTGTTGAGGGTCAGTTCTTTCCCTGATGTCATCTTCAAGATTACTTTCCCTTGTCCAGCCACAGCAGAAGTAGAAGAATTTCCCATGAAAAGTTGTTCACCATTTGCAGCCTCATTGTAGGTAGTGAACATCTTCTTGTCCGCACATATGTGACGAGTTGCTCCAGTGTCAACCCACCACTCTTTGGGATTTCCAACCAAGTTAGCCTCAGATACCACAGCAGAAAGGTTGATGTCATTCACTCCATCAGAGATGTAATCCAATTCTGTTACATTGGCCTGATTGGTGGTCTTCTTACTTGTACTTCCATGATTCTTTTTAGGGCGGCGGCAGTCAGAAGCTCGATGTCCAGTTTTGCCACAGTTATAGCATTTTCCTTTGAACTTCTTGATACTATCGCCTTGTTTAGGACCATCTCCAGTAAACTTTCTCTTTTTGTTATGTGGTTTATGAACTTGTTCAACCACATTTGCCTTGGACTCAATGGGATTTTTCCCATTCCTCTTTTCAGCCTTTCGGTTATCTTCTTCAATTCTTAATCTTACAATCAATTCATCCATAGTCATCTCTTTGCGTTTATGTTTTAAATAATTTTTGAAATCTTTCCAAGCCGGTGGTAACTTTTCCACTAAAGCAGCGACTTGGAATGACTCGCTAAGAGACATACCTTCTGAATGAATATCATGCAAAATTATTTGAAAACTTTGAACTTGAGATATTACCGTTTGGGAGTCTACCATAACAAAGTCCAGAAATTTACCGACGACAAATTTCTTCGTGCCGGCATCTTCTGTCTTGTATTTCTTCTCCAAAGAATCCCACAATTCTTTTGCTGTTTTCAGAGGACTGTATACATTATACAGCATATTGTCAAGGCCATTTAGGATGTAGTTTCTGCACAAGAAATCTGAATGTTTCCAAGCATCTACAGCGGCAACAACTTGCCGATCACTTTCACCCTCTTTAAGTGCTGGAGCCTCTTCATGGAGAAACCGTGCCAAATTAAGAGTTGTAAGATAGAACAGCATCTTCTGCTGCCATCTCTTAAACTCGGTACCATTAAATTTTTCCGGTTTTTCTCCATGATTGATTGGTACATGAATATGGTTCTAGATAGGGACCGATGTAGGTGTAACAATAGGAGTACCACTGCCAGATGCAGTTTCAGTTGTAGTGGCCATAATCTCTGATTACAAAAATCAGAAAATATTAAAACACAAATTAATTTTCTAGTTACTAAAACCAAAAAATAATTATAACAACAAAATAATTTTATTTTCCTTGTTACTAAAACTAGAAAAATAAAATATCACAAGAATTTTTTGTAATACCAAATAATATTCTGAATTGTTAATGACACCAGTATCGTACTACTAGTAGTTGTCAAAGAAAAGAGACAGTATATTACTACTATCTGTCAAATAGCATAAATCACTATTTGTTTTTCCAACCAGAATATTAATTTGAAAACACAGAAAATTAAATACAATGAAGATACCCAAAAAGGATTCTGTCTTAAGATTGTAGGACAATCTTCACTGTATTTAAAAGGATTTAATTCTGTTGTGTACAAAACAACAACAAGAATAAAAGAAATAGAGTAAAGGAAAGAATATGTTTGATTACAAAAATCAAACTCGAAATAAAAATAAAAACAGATTTTATTTTGTTACAAAAACAAAATTAAAATCTGATTTAAATAAATAAAAACAACACTGAAAATAAATTAAATAACTTACTTGATTTAACAAATGTGACTTGATCATAACTTCAATTGTTCAATCAATCTTTTTATGTGAATGATTTAGTCAAAATTTCACTAAAATAAACTATTCAAATCATGAAAATAGATCTCGTGGGCTCATTAACATCCGATAGAAACTTTGGTGAAGACGTTTAAGAAAGTTTATATAATTGGTCGGCCGTTAATGGTGCCATATAATAAAATCCAAAACTAATTAGATGGGTAGTGACAACTAACTTGCGTTTGTAATTTTGATTTGGAGTTTCTTTAAACCAAGTAGTTGATATATTATTTTTTTTATTTGCTTAATAAAATTGAACAGGAAACAAAAAAATGTTTATATTAACAATTACATATAGTTGAAGTTTAAATACAGATTTTAATCGTGAAACATGAGATATGATAGGGTAATTTATATGTAATTGGGCCGAGCTGGGTAATGGGCCGTTATGGGCCACAGTACGAAGGGCTGAGTAAAAAGGCCTTAAAATTAGTCCGGTCCTAGAGAGCATATTGTTATCTCGGTCCAGGAGAGCACTGAGGATAGCTCGATCGCCAGGTTACCACATTCAAAGTTAGCCCGATCATGGAATACCGTAGCTAGCTCGGTCAGAACCACGCTAATTGTCAACCAGGTCTAATCATGCTGTGGTCTGTATAGGAGAAACCAAGGTAAGAGCAGTAAAAGGAAGAACCAGACTAGCTATAGTTCGGTCTATTCTACGGCTCAGCATAGCCATACTTATCTCGGTCATATTGGAATCTGACCATGGTAAAACCATCTCACTTGGTTCAAGCAGTGAGGAGGGTGTTGAAGGATAAGCATTATCTTTCAAGAATGTGACTCCTAGGAGGACTCTACATGGAGGAGTAAGAGTCCTACTAGGATTGTGCCACGCGGAACCTATAAAAGCTTATAACATCACCTATGGAGAGGTAACACAACTTTGATTCTCAAATACATAGAACTTTTTATCTATTTGTCTATTTGCTGACTTAGGCATCGGAGAGGTATCCTGTACACACCCGCCGGATAGCTCACGTTTGTGTTTTTAGGGAATAAAGCGACGACGTACGGAGGAGCGCAGACTTGATCAACAGGATTATACGAGAAGGTTTATTTCTTTCCCGTACAATTGGCGCCGTCTGTGGGAAACATCAGACTAGAACCAAACCTCTTGATCAAGCTTTTCCTCTTTATAAGCAATGGCGCACAACGAAGATTTTCCGCAGTCCGCCATCGACGGACAAACACCAGAGGGGGGTGCGAGGCGCGAAGGCCTACCTTCTATCCCTCTTATGGCAGACTTGGAGCCACAGCGACAGAATCCCAGGAGGGATGCAAGGGGGAGGAGGCGGACTAACAGCCCCCGTCACTCTCGTTCACAAAGTCCTGACAAACAAAGGCGGAGGATCGATCCTCAAGTTCTGGAGGACCGCGTGAAGAAGCAAGATGAATTGATAAGGAAGATGGCGGCGGACATGGAGGCCATGAAGCGCCAGATCAAGGGAAAAGGGGTGGCGACAAGAGAGGGGCACAAAGGCAATGCACCTCCTCGCCACTCGGAAGATCGTACTAGGCATACCACGACATCGCGAGCAGCGAGTAGAAGCCTCAAGACGAGCGACACTCAATCAAGGACTTCCAGAACTCGTTACTCCAGGTCTGAGAGAACGAGATCACTAAGGTCTTATACAGAAGGAAGTACCTATCGGCCCTCACACTCGTACCAAACATCATCCAAGCAAACGGAGTTGCCTAGATCGTCCGACTTACGGACCGTACTTGAAGAAAGGGCGCGACAGAAGGAAAATGCTAGGACACGCGACCCGCACAGAGTTTTAGCCCTTCGGCGGTTGGCTCCTCGGACGCATGGAAGTGTCGAGGTTGGAATGCCAATACCACACCTTCCCTACGAACCAACAGATAAAGCGTTGGCAAGACTACATAGCTTGCCATTCGTTCCGGCGATTGAGAACGCATCATTACCCTCAGGTTTCATCCAGCCTAAATTTACCACGTACGAAGGGAAGACAGACCCTTACATGCACCTAAGCCACTTCCACCAGGTTATGGCGGTATATCGACGAAACGAGGCTTTGATGTGCATCCTCTTCCCATCAAGCCTTGGTGACCTAGGCTTGACTTGGTTCGAAAAACTTCCAGAAGGCAGCATAGCCTCTTGGGCGTAATTGGCGGAGGCGTTCGTAACAAGGTTCAGAACGAACATCAAAACCCCGGTCGAAATTGATCAACTGCTCTCCATCGATATGGGCGAAAAAGAGTCATTAAAATCCTACAATAGCCATTACTGGGAGACCTTCAACCAGATTAGGGATTGCCCCACCAATCTCGCCATCGCACAGTACAAAAGAGGCCTTCCAGTCGGGAACAGACTAAGGGACTCAATCACTATGACACCGCCTCTTACAATGGAGGCCTTAATAGAGAGAGTGCACCAACACATTCGAGTAGAAGAAGATGGCGCTCGTGCTAAATCAAGGTCTAGCACGACCACAGTACCAGATAAAAAGACCGTGGCAAAGGTTAACACGGTAGAACGTCCGAACAAAAACGGACGAGGCAGGCGGGACAATGAAGAAGACCAGGATAAAAGATGGTTAAGAGTCCGCACTGCCATTACCACGGTATTCAAAAAGCCAATCTACCGGATTCTAAGCGAGATACGTGATGAACCTTTCGTCAGATGGCCTGCCAAGCTAGGAGAGGCTCAGAAGTACTACGACGAAAGATCACGGTGCACCTTCCATAAAGAAAAGGGGCGCCACACTGAAAATTGTACACCATTGAGATAACATCTAGAGGAGTTGGTGGCGATCAGTCACCTGGATAAATACATTGAAGGAGGGGTGCAGCCAGCCCCCCAAAATGACAACCACCCGAACGGAATGCCAATCGACGCCCCACCTCAAGGCGTGATAAACGTAATACATGGGATATGCGAACCTGAGCGCATATGTGAGCTCAGGGGCATGATCAAAAAGGCTGAGCACTTGAGGGAGGTTCAAAGTGCACAACCCACAATCAAGAAAAGAAGAACGGAGGCCACTAATGTCATCTCTTTTTCAGACAGAGACTTGGCGAGGATATACTACCCTCACAACGACGCGCTGGTCGTCACACTCTGCGTTATGGATTACGACATTAAGCGGATTTTAATAGACCAAGGTAGCTCGTGTGAGATAATGTACTACAACACCTTCAAACAACTGAAATTGGAGGACAAAAACTTGGCACCAGCTGTATCCCCCCTGATCGAATTCAACTCAATGCCAGAGTGGCCAGTCGGCAAGATTATCCTTCCAGTCAGGGCAGGAAGTGTGACAAAACAAGTGGAATTTTGGGTGTTGAAGGTCCCTTCCACTTACAACATAATCTTGGGAAGAACATGGCTGCATGCCATGCGAGCAGTAGCTTCATCCTACCATCAAGTAATGCGATTCCCCAACGATGCCGGGGTAATTGAAGAGGTCTTTGGAGACCAGATTATGTCCAAGCAATGCTTTGTCACGGTTAATGGCGGCCGCGCTGCCAAGGGATATGTTCATTCGATAGAAGAACCTGAGAGCAATGAACTGTTCGCAGATGTTAGCAAAGCAGCTGATCAAAAAACGGTAGAAGACTTGGTAGAGGTAAGAATAGATGAAAAGAACCCGGATAAGTTCTTTTTGCTCGGTTCGTCGTTGTCCAGCACTGAGAGATTAGAGGTCTTGGAATTCTTGACCTCTAACATCGAAGTGTTCGCCTGGACACCCTACGACATGCCAGGCATTGATCCAAACTTCATCTGTCACCAACTCAATGTCCACCCATCCGCTAGACCAATCATTCAGCGCACTCACAGATTGGCACTCCACCACGCCGAGATAGTGGCGGAAGAAGTGGGAAATTTGCTAGAGGTAGAAGCTATCAGAGAGGTGCACTACCCCAGACGGATTTCCAACACAGTCATAGTGCCAAAGAAGAATGACAAATGGCGGGTCTACGTCGACTATAAGACAGTCAACAAAGCATGCCCAAAGGATAGCTTCCCCCTACCGCGGATAGATCAACTGGTAGACCTAACGGCGGGGCACAACTGACTTAGCTTTCTTGATGCGTACAGAGGCTACTATCAGATCGCCATATACGAACCAAACCAGGAGGTCACGTCCTTTACAACTCCAAGAGGACTGTATTGTTACAAGGTCATGCCCTTTGGCCTAAAGAACGCAGGGGCAACATTCCAGAGAATGATCACCAAGATGTTTGAGCCGTTGTTAGGTAGAACAATAGAGGTTTACATCGACAACATGGTGGTCAAGAGCAAGGATGAGAACGACCATCTAAGGGACCTAAGTGAGATGTTCCAGATTCTAAAGAGGCACAAGTTGCGCTTTAATGCATCTAAGTGCGCGTTCGGTGTAGGATCTGGCAAATTCCTGGGCTTCTTGGTGACCAACCGGGGTATAGAGACAGACCCCTCCCAGATCAAAGCTATTCAGGATCTGGAGAGACCTAACTCAGTAAAGGAAGTGCAGCATCTCACCGGCATGGCAGCTGCACTCAACCAATTCATTAGCCGGTCGTCAGACAGACTACGACCATTTTTTCAAGCATTAAAAGCCAAGTTCAAGTGGGACGAAGAATGCGACCGCGCTTTGGAAAACTTGAAAGAATACATGTCTTCTCCACTACTGCTTGTCACCCTAATACCTAGAGAAGAACTCTTCTTGTACCTGGCGGTCTCTCAGCACGCAATTAGCGCAGTATTGGTCCGTGCAGAAGGAATCCAACATCTGCCCATTTATTATGTCAACAAAACATTGCTGGGCACCGAAACGAGGTACTTGCCACTAGAAAAACTGGCGTTGGCCTTAATTATGGCCTCAAGAAAGTTGTCGCACTACTTCCATGCCCACACCATAGTCGTCCTCACAGCTTTTCCATTAAAAGCTTTGTTTGAGAGGGCAAACTTTTCTGGGCGAATCTTGAAGTGGGCAGTAGAGTTGGGACAATTCGACATCAAGTTCCAACCCAGAATCGCGGTAAAGGCCTAAGCTTTGGTAGACTTTGTCGCAGAATTTACTCCTGGAAGTCATCATATCTGCCCAGTCGACCTGACTAATACAACCGAACTAGGGATAGAAGTTGACACCGGAATAGCACAATCCCTGGTACAGGATACTCAGTCGGAACCCAAGGCAAACCAGAGTAAAGAGAGCAAGGTAGAAGCGAACCATGCCACACCAAGCCAAGACTCACCAACAAATAAAGACTTGGTTCAATCAGATAGCGAGGGGCAGACAGCAAATATGGACCTTGAAGAAGACACCAGCAACATTCTTGACCCCACGACATCATCTGATCCCTCCACTTGCTGAAAATTATTCGTTGGAAAGATGTGAAAGCTCTTTGTGGATGGAGCATCCAACTGGCATGGTGCAGGACTTGGCATAGTCCTCATCTCACCAGACGGCCTGGTTATGGAGCAAGCAATTAACCTTGGATTCCCAGCATCAAACAACGAAGCAGAATGTGAAACGCTTCTTGCAGGTCTCAAATTAGTATTCTACATGAAGGCCACCGAGCTAATGGTCTACAGTGACTCACAAATGGTGGTAAACCAAATTTCAGGTGACTACGAGGCAAAGGATGACAAGATGGCTAAGTATCAAGACTTAGTCAGAAGAGAGATCAAGAAATTCAAAGTAGTGAGGATAGAACAGCTTGGCAAGGAGGAAAACAGCAGAGTAGACGAACTAGCAGGCTTTACTTCAATGGCAGATACATCCATCCATCATCCATTGCTAATTGACTACTTACCAAGACCAAGCATTGAAGACCCCGAAGCAGAAGAGGTATGTTGCGTCGAACTAGGCCCCTCATGGATAGATCACATCATACTATTCTTAAAAGATGGCGTCTTACCAGAAGAAAAGTAAGAAGCCAATAAAATTAGAACAAAGTCACAGCGATTTTGGCTCTCCCCTTCTATGGCATTGTACAAAAAATCATTCTCAGGACCTTATCTAAAGTGTGTTCACCCCAGCAAAGTGGAAGCATTCTTGTTCGAAATACACGAAGGGGTGTGCGGAAGCCACCAAGGAGGAAGATCGTTAGCTTACAGAGCCATTTCACAAGGATACTGGTGGCCATACATGCAGGCAGACTCGGAGAAGTATGTGAAGAAGTGCGAGAAATGTCAGAAGTTCGCACACCAAATACATCAGTCGGCCAGAGAACTCCTACCATTGACCAGCCCATGGCCCTTTGCAATGTGGGGCTTGGACATAGTAGGACCACTTCCAACAGCACCCGGCAACAGGACGTTCTTTCTCGCAGCAACAGACTACTTTACAAAGTGGGTGGAAGTAGAAGCATTGGCATTAATCAAGGAAAAATATGTGAAGAAGTTCGTCTAGCAGAATATCATTACTCGATTCGGCATACCTAAAGCCCTAATATCTGACAACGGCACTCAGTTTGACGGCAGAATCTTTAGAGGCTTTTGTGAAGAATACAAGATAGAGTTTTACAATTCTACACCGGCATATCCCCAAGCCAACGGCCAGGCGGAAGCATCAAACAAGGTCATCTTGGATGGACTGAAAAAAAGGTTAGAAAGAGCAAAAGGCAAATGGGCTGAGGAACTTCCTCATGTTTTATGGGCTTACCGCACCACACCTCGACGATCAACAGGAGAAATACCATTCTCCTTAGCCTATGGCATGGAAGCAGTAATCCCGCTGGAAGTTGGCCTCCCCACAATTAGAAGCGAAAATTTTGATCCAGACTTGAATGGAGAAGCCATAGCATTGGAGCTCGACCTCACCGAAGAAAGAAGAGAAAAAGCACTGGTTCACATTGCCTCATACCAACAAGAGTTATCTAGGAAATACAACAAGACAGTACATCCAAGACAATTCAAAATCAGAGATTGGGTACTACGCAAAGTAATGGGAAACACCTTGGTCCCAAGAGATGGCAAATTAGGGCCTAATTGGGAAGGACCTTACAAAGTGGTCGGATTAGCAGGAAAATGTGCTTACCACTTAAAATACGAAGACAGCAAAGTAATTCCCAAACCATGGAACACTGCCAATCTCAAACTATTTTATTTTTAGCTTTACTTTAAAATACTTGTAATTTTTCTTTTCCCCAATAAAACAAGTAGTCTTTTTTTCAGCATCAGTGTTTTTATTCTGTAAAAGTTGTTTTAGTAGGCTAGGGGCATTGAAAGCATAGTTGGTCGGAAAAACCAACTTAGAAGTTGGCTGGAAAAACCAACACCCTTCCTAAGCCCAGGATAAGGATCCAGGCTGCAGGACGTTTGGTCGGAATAACCAAACACTTTACTTTAGGTTGGCTGGAAAAACTAATCTAAAGGTTGGCTGGAAAAACCAACACCCTCCTAAGCCCAGGATAAGGATCCAGGCTGTAGGACGTTTGGTCGGAATAACCAAACACTTTACTCTGGATTGGCTGGAAAAACCAATCTAGAAGTTGGCTGGATTAAACCAACTCTTAGTACTCTTCAGCCGAAGTAAGGATATCGGCTAAAGAGTGGTTGGCTGGATTAAACCAACTCTTAGTACTCTTCAGCCGAAGTAAGAATATCGGCTACAGAGTGGTTGGCTGGATTAAACCAACTCTTAGTATTCTTCAGCCGAGGTAAGGATATCGGCTAAAGAATGGTTGGCTGGACTAAACCAACTCTTAGTACTCTTTCGCCGAAGTAAGGATATCGGCTAAAGAATGGTTGGCTGGACTAAACCAACTCTTAGTACTCTTTCGCCGAAGTAAGGATATCGGCTAAAGAGTAGTTGGCTAGACTAAACCAACTCTTAGTACTCTTTCGCCAAAGTAAGGATATCGGCTAAAGAATGGCTAGCTAGATTAAACCAACTCTTAGTACTCTTTCGCCGAAGTAAGGATATCTGCTAAAGAGTGGTTGGCTGGACTAAACCAACTCTTGATACTCTTCAGCCGAAGTAAAGATATCGGCTAAAGAGTGGTTGACTGGACTAAACCAACTCTTGATACTCTTCAGCCGAAATAAGGACATCGGCTAAAGAGTGGTTGGCTGGACTAAACCAACTCTTGATACTCTTCAGCTGAAGTAAAGACATCGACTAAAGAGTGGTTGGCGGGATTAAACCAACTTTTAGTATTCTTCAGCCGAGGTAGGAATCTCGGCTAAAGAGTGATTGGCAGGTATACTTATAGTTGCAATGTTAAGACCGGGATAAAGTATCTCGGCAAGAGAATGCTAAACCTCATGCAAGACACCAGTTAGAAAGTAAAAGTACAAGCATAAAGATCAACCGAAATAAGAGTTTCAACAAAAAAGAAGCATTTATTCAAAATTCAAAGCAAGTACAAAGGATAGGGCCTCAACCCGGTTACAATATGTGTCCAAAAGCAAAGAAAAGAAAATACAGAAATCAAGCAAAAAGAAGAGAAATACGAAGTCAGGCAAACAGATCATCAAGATCATCATCAAGTTCAACTCGCAGCCTGGTTTTATTTGGAAGCTCGACTTCGATCGGGAGTATGGTCTCGGTTAGAAGCACGATTTTAGTTGGTAGTTCGACAGCCAGATCTTCCACCATTGGCTCTGCCCGAGCTGACTGATTGACAGGTTCATTGACGACCAGGATATCATTAGGCACGGTTTCTTCTTCATCATCCGAATCTTCAAGAAACTATTATTGAGTGGCAGCAGCATATTCCGCCATGGAGCTTGGTATGAAGTATGCAGGAGGGTTGAAGACCTCGGTCTCTAGACCGTGACCGAACTGCACCACAGCCGCTCTCCACCCACATTTAAAAAAGAGATCCTTTGCAACTTCACACTGCTTAATGTATAGGGCTTCGCCCTCTTTAAAGCCCCGGTCCTCTGCAGCCTCTAGCTTCTTCTCAAGCTCCGTTATTTCGACTTTCTTTTTTCGTTCAAGCTTGGCCATCTCACGCAAGTATTTGTCTTTCATCACGGTCAGGGACCTTTGTTTATCAGCGTTAGCCGAGGTAACTAGTCCGGTCAGACAGGTGACCTCAGCCTCTAGCTCGGTGGTCTTCTGTTGAGATGCTTCTAGCTCGACCGTTTTGGCTTCAGCTTCTGCCATGGCCTGCCTTGTTGCTTTTCTTTGTTCCAACACTCGCTTGTGAGCGATGTGGTTTTTTTGTATGGCCTGCAAAAGGATGGTAACACTTTTTCAGTATAACTGAGCTGAAAGTTGGACAAATTTCTTTAGAAAAAATAAAGTAAAATGGGCACAACTTACTAGCACCATAGATTTTGCGGACGAACGAAGGGCCTTCAGCTCGATCAGGTGGTCGTGGTGCCTCATGTCGGCTGGAAGACAAACACCTTTAGCCAAGTTGAAGGCCATCAGGTGGTCTTTTTCTGCGACCACTGAGTCCGAATCCGTGATAGCACGGTTCTGAAAGGTGATTTTGGAGCCCACTTGGAGGAGGTAGCTCGGTCAGAGCGCTCCGGTTGTGGGCTCAGTGGAGGGCTTAGCAGAGTGGTTTGAGGAACCACGGTTTCATCTTCATCAACAAGACGTTGCTCGGTTTGGGTAGTCCAGGCACGCTTCTTTGGGCGAGATGATGGAGGTTGTTGAGAAAGCAGAGCTACTATGGTTTCTTGAGTTTGACCGGCTAGCGGTACCTCGGTCGGATTTGTTTCAGTCAGAAGGGCTCGCACGGCTCTCTTCTTGGCCATCTCTTGTTCAGCAGTTAAAGGGATTAATCTGATTTGGGGCAAGGTTGGGTCCGGTTCAGGCGAAGCCTCCAACAAGAAATCAGTTACCTTGGTCTTTCGCTTGCCACTGCACCGATAGGTCGGTTGGAAATTCAGTAGCTCGGTCCAACTTCGGTTTGGATATCGCAGCACGGCACGAAGTGTAGCTAGGTTAGGGTAGCTGCACTGTGACTTGAGGAAGTTCGAGTCTGCATAAAAAAGAAGACAACTGTTAGTCCGGTTCAAATATTGAAAACCGAAGTAAAGAAAGGCGTACAATGGAGCTGAGATAAACCTACCGACTACCCCCTTGTTCCAATTTATTCTGTCACCAGGGATCTGGGCTTGTTGGTCCTCAAAATTCCCAGATACCCAGAAGAAATCGTCGTCATTCACATCTTTGTCCGGAGTATCTTTTATTATCTTTTCATGCCGGCGTCTTAGTCTTAAATAATAGACCCATCCATCTTCTGCGGATCCTATAGAATATTGGTGGAAGAGTTCTGCTAGCCCAAGGTTAAGACCAGCCCGGTCGTTTAGCGCGGCAATGCCGTTTATTATACGGTAGGAATTGGTGAAAAGTTAGGTAGGGCAGAGTTTGGTTTGCCTAAGGAATTCACAGAGGAGGGGCTGTACAGGGAAACGTAGACCGTACTCTACGATTGAAATAACATTAAAAGGGACAAAGCCTTGCTTTCCCCAAGGGACGGTGTCTAGCTCGGCCAGTGAAAGGTAGTCCTTGCGAAATTCAGCCATTGCACCAGGAGAGTCAACTAAAAGCCTATACTTTCCCATTTGTGGTTTAAGTTATGAATAAATTATATGTAGGTGTTAGCTCGGTCGAAAAATGATTCTGAGTAGCTCGGTTGAGCGCTCAAGGAAATGCCTGGGCAACCTAAGTCTGCAAGGTAAAAAACAAGGGTGTTACGCACAGATCGTGGGACTGTGCTAAGAAGAAATAACGACAAGATAAATGAAGTCCTAGCTCGGCTATGCGAAATGCTTCGTGTCTTAGCTCGGTTTGAGCAAGAGGTCTGTTAGCTCAGTTTTAGCAAGGGATTTGTTAGTCTGGTTGAGCATCTAGGGGCAGCATTCTTAGTTCGGACTGATCTGAACTAAGAAGGCTGATTTAGCCCCAAGTTGTAGCTCGGTCGTGGTTTAGGCTTTCAGGCATATTATTGCACAAACCTAGTACGGATCGATAGCTCAGCTAAAATAAGTGAAAAGATGGTTTAACTTGTTGAAACTACTTGTATAACATGAAGAGTTAGTTCGGTTGGTTAGTCTGGCTAGACTGACATCGGCTGCAAACAACTTCCTAGTTCGGTTACATGTGATTTTGGATCGAAACCAGTGTTTTTCAGGTTATTTCGTAAGTTCAAGTGATTCTATTACTAAGTTTTTTCCAAGAAAAATGCACGACCAAGCAGAAAATGTGTTTTGCAAAAACACAAAACAATATGCCATAGATTGTAAAAAACAAAACCAAGACAGATTTGAGTAGCTTACCAGGTCGAGAGGAGGAAACTGAAGATGGAAGCAAAGACAGTGAAGAACACGAACTCAGCAAGCTCAGGGTCGAAGAGTGTCAGAGACTCGCAAGAGAGAGAAGTTGAATAGTAAAGTGAATGATTCAAAGCATTAGGGCTTGTTTTGTGAAAAGAGAAGGGAAAAATGCAGGAACTGTTAAAAAAACACGAGGTACGAAGACGGCGTGACAGTTGCATTTAGCTAATAAGAGCATAGGAATGAGAAGTGATTCAGTCTCTGTAATTGAAGAGACGTTTTGACCAGACAGGTACAGCCCGGTGTAAATTTAGCTCGGCTGGAAAGGCTTAAGAATTTAGCTCTGCTAGGAAAGGCTAAAGGGTTTTTAAGCTTGGCTGGAAAGGCTAAAGAGTTTAGCTCGATCGTAAGGATAAAGTTTTTAGCTCGGCTGGTAACAGGTAATCCCTATCATGCTATACAGATGGAATTAAGGGGTAATTGAGAGGGTAATTTATATGTAAATTGAGCCGAGCTGGGTAATGGGCCGTTATGGGCCACAGTACGAAGGGCTGAGTAAAAAGGCCTTAAAATTAGTCCTGTCCTAGAGAGCGTATTGTTATCTCGGTGCAGGAGAGCACTGCGGATAGCTTGGTCGCCAGGTTGCCACATTCAGAGTTAGCCCGGTCATGGAATACCGCAACTAGCTCGGTCAGAACCATGCTAATTTTCAACCCGGTCTAATCACGCTGTGGTCTGTATAGGAGGAACCGAGGTAAGAGCAGTAAAAGGAAGAACCAGACTAGCTATAGTTCGGTCTATTCTGCGGCTCAGCATAGCCATGCTTATCTCGGTCATATTGGAATCTGACCATGGTAAAACCATCTCACTTGGTTCAAGCAGTGAGGAGGGTGTTGAAGGATAAGCATTATCTTTCAAGAATGTGACTCCTAGGAGGACTCTACATGGAGGAGTAAGAGTTCTACTAGGATTGTGCCCCGCGGAACCTATAAAAGCTCATAACATCACCTATGGAGAGGTTACACAACTTTGATTCTCAAATACACAGAGCTTTTTGTCTATTTGTCTATTTGCTGACTTAGGCATCGGAGAGGTATCTGGCACACACCCGCCGGCTAGCTCATGTTTGTGTTTTCAGGGAATAAAGCGATGACGTACGGAGGAGCGCAGACTTGATCAACAGGATTATACGAGAAGATTTATTTGTTTCCCATACAAGATACATCCAACAACAAAAAAGGTTGCAAAAACATAGTTAAAGTTTAAATGTTGTTCATTATTAGTTCAATTTATGTTTTTTGGTGATAACTAATTGATTATTGAGGTCACAACCCTACTAAGTTATCTAAAAGTTCGATCTAACACGTGATACATAATCATTTTATTTAAAGTTGGAGAAACTAATTACATAATCTTATATAATTAGAAATGCACACCACATAAGATATATAGGCCAAAGTAATTATTAGATAAATTTTGCTTTATTGAGATTTATGCTTAGTCCACTTCTATGATTCCAAATGTTGAACTCGTAAAACTCATTTAATAGAACATTAAATAAAAAGGAATTAAGTTGATTAGAGATCATATTGATGAAGAATAATATTAGAAATTTCAAAAATTCTATCAAAATGTCTTACATGAGTGTGGACATTTGGTAAAATTTTTGGAATGTCTAACATTTTTGAATTAATCAAATCATATTTGTCTTGCAAAACATCCTGCATTATTTATTTTTTTAATAAATAATTTACTTGATAAATCTTTTATTAAAAACAATAATAATTATGGAGGTGGTCCAAAGTGACTCCCGCCCAAAAACACAATAGCGACTAATGGCACAGCTGCGACCTCCGAAAGCCCCAAATATGAGACTAGCAAATTAATGGTCCAATATATGAGATTGTTCATTAAATAGATTTTTCTACTCAAATTATTTTACTTATATTTTTTTTCCTATCAATATCTTATATGGTGGATTTTATGTACATACACTTTTTTTTTTTTTTTTTTAAGTTTTAGTTTGATAGTTTCAAGCTAATAGTTTGTCTTTCGATGGGAAAAGAAAAAAAAAAAGAATACAGAAAAAGAAAGGAAATTAATTTTGATTAGCTCCTTATTATTATTATTTTTAAATGGGAAAGATTATAGTATATCCTTTTTGAGAGATGTGTACCATATACATTATATAATTAAAGAAAAAATTAATATAATTTCGTATTTTTTAAGTCATAATTATTAAAAAAAAAAAAGTCACGACACTATATGAAAGTTTTAGAGACCAAGTTTTTTTTGTCTTTAAAGTATAAATTTTGTTACAAAAAATATTTAGAGGCTAATTTCAGTTGTCACGAAAGCATCATTAAAAAGTTGTCCCAAAAAATTTTAAAAAAAAAGTTTTTGGAAACAAAATTTCGAAAATGTCGCTAATAAATGCATTTTTAAAGACAAAATGGCTTGATCCCAAAAAGATTTATTTTTTTAAACAATTTTTTTAGTCCTAAAAGATTAGTAATTTATCACTAAATATCCAATTTTATCGCTAAAAATAAAATAATAACACTTTTGATAACAAAAATAATTTTTCCCTGAGAGTGATTTTGTCCATAAATTTTTATCTTAAAAATCTTCTTATAGTGAGTCATAACCAAACATCATATGAGATATAACTAAAATTTTATAAGTCATAATTAAAATACACACTCTATACATTTTAAATTAGTTATTCATTTACCGAATTTGTTCGGATGAGACTCATCCCGAGAAGAGTCTTCCCCCATGGGTTTCCAAAATAAAAAAATTTTATCAAAAAAGTCCTATTCAAATAAATACAAACTGAACAAACTCAATAGAGGTAACAGTCTTGTATTTGGCAAGTAAGGTTGGGGTTAAAATAACCACAAAAGACAAAATAGGTTATTTTAGTCACAACAAACAAAATATCACATCCAATCCATAATCATTACACTCTTCTCTCACAAAAAAAGTTAAAAATGTCAAAAAGTCAAAAAGTCTTTCCCAAACCAAGCTTTTTAACCCAGGCTAAAATAGTCAAAAAAATTAAAAAGCCAAAAAGTCAACTCAATTCCCAAACGGAAGCTTTATTTCAGTGCCGTTTTGGGAATAAGCCGAAAACGCAGCGTTTGGGAACAACAACAAAAACGCAGCGTCTTGTACATTTTATTTCAGTTGTTTTTTTTTCTTGCGTGCATCACATAACACGTAGCCATGTGTATATCGATAATAAATAAATAAAAACAAAAACAAGGACGAGTGAAGAGTTTCTGGGATAAGAACAAAAGTTGAGTTGGATATTTCATGTGCAAACCAAACGGAAGAAGCGCCATTTAAGGCACCAGATTTTTGGTTGAGTGGTGTTACTGTCACCCCTGCATATTATAATCTTACTCTGATGACGATATTTTTGTTTGACTAGATATATATTTTTTTAAGTGGGTGGAGGAGGGTAAAAAAAATTTCAAACCCAAATATTAATATATTTTTAAAGGGAATTTGATTATACATACTTTATATTATATATATTTTAATTATATTATTTTTTTTCTTTAATTATAATTAATATATGTGCAAATAATATTACTCTCAGAAGATTAAGACCAAGTTTGGTAATCCAAAAATAATCTATCTTTTTATTTTTTTATCTTTTTTTCATCACATCATCTCTCTATTTTTCTGCACATCTTTTCATAAAAAGACAAAAAATACATTTATTTAGATCATCCCAAACAACCCCTAAATGGGTGGCTTTCATTAGGAATCTTCTGTCCCATTTTTTCTTCGGCACATCACCATCCATCAATTAAAATCAATCAAACTAATTACAATTTTGTTATATTTTAATTGAAAAATTATTTTTTTATTTTTATATTTTTAAATACATTCTCTAATAAATTCTCTATTATTTCTCTATTTTTAATTTGAAATTATCTTTTTTATAAACTCAACATAATTAATTTTAAAATATAAAAAGTAATATTTTTTTTAATATTTAGCTAGACTAAACCACTATCTTACATTTATTGACTCAAAACTGTTAAAATTAAAATCGCTAACTTAATATACTAACTTGATAACTAATTTAATAGAGATAAAATTTAAGAATTTATTCATTATTTTAGTTTAAAAAAATAATTATGGATTGTTTGGGGTGTCTTAAATAAGTGTATTTTTTGTCTTTTTGGACTAAAAAGTTAAAGAAAAAAATATGGATATTTAGATTAACTTTTGGGGTATTTTTTTTAAGGTCCCTGATATTATGATTTTATAGTAAAAAGGACATCAAATATTTTCATGATGTCTAAGGTCCCTCAACATCAATCCAGAGAAATTTCAGTCCCAGAGAAAATTGGTCCAGAGAAATTCTGGGAAGAATTTCTCTGGACCAACCCAGAGAAAATTTAGTTCAAAAACCAGAGAATTTCTCTGGTTTTAACCCAGAGAAAATTCAGTTAAAAACCAGAGAAATTTGAAAAATCCATAGAATGAGGTTCAAAGCAAATTCAACACATCCAACTCTACAAAGCCCATGAATGTACGTGTTGTATGTTACAATAGTTGGGCAATTAATAGTTCTTCTATGAGTTTGTGATAGATTTTCTTTAAACTTAATGGTATGAATTTCTCTGGGTTGAATCCAGAGAAAATTCAAATTTCTCTGGATCACTTTCTCTGGGTTGAATTTCTCTGGGTTGAATCCAGAGAAAATTCAAATTTCTCTGGATCACTTTCTCTGGGTTGAATTTCTCTTGGTTGAATCCAGAGAAAATTCAAATTTCTCTGGATCACTTTCTCTGGGTTGAATTTCTCTGGGTTGAATCCAGAGAAAATTCAAATTTCTCTGAACCTGAAGATATTATATTCAACACTGGATATATATATATATATATATATATATATATGTATATATATATATACGTTTGCAACCATAGATAAGATAACTAAGAGTGACTGTTTGATTATGGTTGAAAAACCACCACAAAACCCTAGACAACAACAACAATCACATCATCAATGTGGAGACAAGAACCCAAATACCCTGTTCAACAAGTGACGAAGGCACCTTAGATCTGGTTTCGAGAAATTGAAGTCTCCTACTGACTGTTTGTTTCTCGGCGACGCCATTGAAGGCCGGATACGGTGAAGCTGGAGCTCAATCGGTTGGAGAATGAAGTTAGGGGTGAGGAACAAGAGTTGATCTGGACAGGTATGAGAATGGAGAAGTTTAGAGAGAGAGAGAGAGAGATGAGTTTTGATTTGGTAAGGTCAAATTTCTCTGTGATATGTTTAGGGACCTTAGACATTAAAAAATAATTTTGTGGATCTCTTCCATTATGAAAAGTGGGAGAGGGACCCTAGACCAATTTTTCCTTAACTTTTTGACTTTTTATAAAAAAATATGCATTAAAAAATTGTATAAATTAGTGTGTAAGGAAAGATTAGGATTGAGAGTTGTGCATCCTTACTTTCTGGATAGTTCATTTGAGGCTAAGAAATGATTGGTTACTTTTTAGTCATTGCACTGGACGGTTATATTCAGCCTGTGGGGCCATCACGGGTCCTATTTTGATAATCTGAACCATTCAATGTGTAGAACTCGTCGAGTACTATATGCCTATAAAAAATCGCGTTGATCGAATATCGATAGTTATCTGATTAGATTTGTTTTTTTTTCAATCGTTAATTATAACATCATCCATTTTTTATACAAAATTGATTTGATCATATAGTTATCGATATCCGATCAATGTGATTTTTAACAGACATATAGTACTCGAAGAGTTCTACATATTCAATGATTCAGATTATCAAAACGGGACCCATGATGAGCCTCCACAGGCTGAACAGCATTGTGTGAAAATTGCACCCAAACTGTGCAATTTTTCTTCACTAACGCAGCACAACTTTCTTCCTCACATGATTGCTGAGTTGTATAGATGTGCGAAAAATTAATTTTTTTAATATTTTTTTGATAAATGATGATAATTTTTAACTTTTTGAATATTTTTTTAACTTTTTATCTTTTTAAGAAGATGTCAAATTTGACCTTAATTTAATGGAGATGTTCTTACACAATCAATTTTTTATTTATAAAGTTTAAGTGGTGGGTCCCATCTTAAGAAAAAAAGGTTTAAGTGGTGATGGCATTGGCCTGACAATGGTGCTGTTTGATATAACTGTTAAAACAGATTATAAATTATAACTTAACAGATTATAAATTATGACTTTAATTAGAAGTTGTTAATCTATTTGGTGTAACTGTTAGATTATAAATTTAAGTTGCTGAGTAATGTTTGTTAAATAAGCTGTGAAGTAGCTTTTTCAATTAACTTTTATTTTTTATTATTCACTATTTTTCTACATTTCTCATAAAAAAAATATTTTATGGTCTATTTGGGTCTTTTTCTATTTTTTTTAAAAAAAATAAAATAAAAAATTCTAAGAGTATAACCGTGAATTAACATGTCTACATCATAAGCTGATAATCAGAAGTAAGGGGTGAGCAGCTTCTCAGAATCAACTTTTTTGACTTAAAATAAGCTGTTAGAATTAGAAGCTGTTTGAAATAAGTTTAACCAAACAGTCTAAAATAACTTTTTAAAAGTCAAAAGCCATAAATTAACTCAAAAAAACCCCACCAAACACCCCAATACATGAAGAGCAGTCCAGAAAGTTGGGATTTAGAGAATTGGGAGAGCAGTTGAGAACTACTCCACTATTTGTGAAGTTTTTTATTTTGGAAAAGCTAAATCAGGTAGGAAAGTGATTGATGAATGGTTTTGCCTAACACCAATTCTTTATGAATTTTAAGGAAAAAGACTTGCCATTTTTAATTAGTAAGAAAGCTTAATGAATAAAACTTGGATCACTAACAAATCCTTGCCTTCATTTAAAATGTAAGTTGGCTTTTTAATTTTTTGGACTTTTTAACTATTTTAACCTAGGTTAAAAAGTCTCATTTGAGATAAACTTTTTAATTTTTTTAATTTTTGTAAGAGAAAAATGAAATAATTATGATTTAGGTGTCACATTTTATCTTGTTAACTTTTTAACTAATCTTGTCTTTTTATAATTATTTTAACTCAAAAAATTTATGCCAAATATAACCTTTGTAATTTTAGACCATGTTTATTTGGAGATTTGGCGAATGGATTGGATTATTAATATGTGAGTTTATAATTGGTTTGAAAAAATGTCATTGGATTAAAAATGCCATGAGACCGTGAAACCCTTCAAGGGGGGTTAGCAATTCTTAAAACTCTGTTTGGATCGTGGGGTGAGAATAGAAAATAAATAATTATAATTTTTCATTTAGGTAAAAAATAAATAAAATGATTATAATTTTTCACCATTTTATTTCGATGAATAAAAGAAAAGATAATGTGATTTCTTACATATTTTGTTTTGATAGAGTAAATAAGAAAAAAGAAAAAGAAAGTGTTTTATTTCCCTTTATCAAAATAACATTTCATACTAAGGCCAAGTTTGGCATACACAAAATAATTCATCTTTTTATCTTTTTTCTATCACATCACCTCTTTACTTTTCTGCACATCTTTTCGTAAAAAGAAAAAAAATATACTTATTTAGGTCATCCCAAACAACCCCTAATAAGTTATTTTTTCAACTTCTTCCACCATAAGGTAATTTTGATATTTTAAAAAAATTTCACTAAACACATTTCTTTTCTCAACAAATATCACAACTTTTGATGAAAAACAAAACATGACTTTGGTGAAATTCTTCTCTTACTATTTCTCGGCTACTTTGCCTCATTTGGAAATAAGTTATTTTTGTAACTTTTGAATTTTTTTACGAAAAGATGTGCAGAAAAGTAGAGAGAGTGATATAAAAACTTATAGTGACTTTTTAGTTAAAATATGTAGTTGTCAAACGAGGCCGATGGTAAAGAAGTTTCTTATTTTCACAAACTCCCTTCTTTTCTTACCAAATCCCTCCATCCAAACGAAGTGCCGAAGACTAGATTTGCTAATTATATCTCATAAGATTAGAGGTAAAAAGATTTTATTGCTTTCAATTTAGGGGTGTTTTGAGAAGTTGCTAAAAAGTTGACTTTTGACTTTTTACCAAGCATTTTAGCTTTTTGAAAAATGATTTGGGAAGTTGATAAAAAGTTGACTTTTGACTTTTTAGTTTAATATTTGTTTATGGTGTCAAATCAAATTAAAATGACCAAAATACCCTTACCCAGCATAAGAAATTTATTTTTTTATTTTTTTGTCATAGGCCCTAATTTGTAATTTTACACCTGCGTTTTTAGAACTTCCCAAACCAATTTTGTTGCGTTTTTGCAACTTGCGTTTTTGGAGCAAAGATAAAAAAAAATGCGGCTTTTTATTTTGGTTCCCAAAACGGCACTTAAAATACAGCAAAATTATATTTATATTACAAAAAATAGATGATTATACTTAAAATTAAAATAATTATCTATTTTTTAAAGTAAATATGATTTAAACATATAGTTATTAATATATAATCTTCTTAATTTTTACATAATTATTGTATCTAACAAGTCTTAAGAAAGGAACGGTTTGAATTACCGAGATCGTTCCTAAAATGAGTCCACTAAAACCAAACAATCTCTCAAGTTGAATGGCCAAATTAAAAGAAGCTAAACATTGAAAAAAAATATTATATAAAAAAACTAATCAACTCCAAGTTTATAGATAATAAAATGAAAAAAAAAAAAATTGTTTTCAAAACTTAACTGTAGAAATTAATGATAAATTTAATCAAAATGAAGGATTAAAATTATAAAATCTTAATCATGTATGTGTAGTAATTTTTTCATGATCTCACTAAGGTGGTGTTTGATAAAATTAAAAATTAAAATTTAAAGACTGAAAATTAAGTATTGAAACAAAATGCTAAATTTTTTTAAAGTGAAAAGTTGTTTGATAAAAATTTAAGTGATGAATTAAAAATAAATTATTTGATATATGTAAGATAAAATTTGAAATTTATTATTTTTAAATTATATATTTTAATTTTTATATTGTGGTGGTGGTGGTGGAGTGGCATAGTAGTAGTGGTGGGGTTGGCGGCGGTGGCGGTAGTGGTGGGGGTGGCATAATGGTGGTGGTAGTGATAGTGGTAATGGTAGTGGTGGTGGTGGTGGTGGTGGCTCCGATGGTGATAGTAGTGGTAGTGACATGATGGTGGTGGTTGTGGTAGCGATGGCGGTAGTGGCGGCGGCATGGTGGTAGTGGTGGTTGTGGTGGTGGCATGATGGTTGTGATGGTAGTGACAGTAGTGGTAGCGGAGGTGGTAATGAGTTTATAATAGTGTATATATATTTATGTTTATTATTTATAAATTCAGTTATTAAGTAAATTTTATATGATTTAATTTTTATTTTTTTTAAGTTTTAGCCTATATTTTAAGAGACACTTAAATTTGTAAATGATATCAATTATAATTATCAAACGAATTGAATTGATTATCACTTAATCAATTTAGTTTTAAGTGCTAAATCATGTTATCAAATACTCCTAACTAAGGAGATGTTATTGGTTGGTCTTGAGGGATCGTCAGATGATTTAATAGTGTTGTGATTAATAAAAGATGTAAACTTTATAATTTTATATTGAATGATTAAAAAATATAATAATTTGTGATTTATGAAGAATTACACTTTAGATCAATCAATAATTTTCTTTAACTAAAAGTAATTTTCCCTTTTTTTTACACGAAACTCCCTTAACGCTATGTTTGGATTGAGTGATTTGGACAGAAAAGAAAAGAAATAGAGAGATATGTATTTCTCTTACTTGTTTGGATAACCTAAATTGAGAGAAATGGAAAGAAATTGAGAGAAATGGAGAGAAACTCATTTCTCTTATAAGTCTCATTTTTAATCTTTCCAAAAGTGAAGAGATTAGGAGAGAAAAGAAATCACTATTTTCATAATACCAATTTTGTACCTATAAAAGTAAAAGAAATAAAATGATTAAAAATATTAAAAAGTTATTTTGGTAATATAATATAAAATAATTTCTTTTCTTTTCTCTTAATGAAATCTAACTAAACAAAAATGAGAGAAATTATAATCATTTCTTTTTTTTTATTTCTTTCTTATTTAAATAAAAAAAAATCACAATCATATTTTTTTTTTCTTATTTTATTACTTAAGCAATCGTTTTTTTTTTTTTTTTTCTTTCCTCTCTTAAGTTCCAAACACATAAGTTCCAAACACAGTGTGAATGTGGGCTCAATTAAATAAACAAAACAAAATAAAATGGGGTAAAATGGGGGCTAAAGGCGCTGTTCTCTCTCTCTCTCTCCCCGCCCTTTCCTACACATAAGTTCCAAAGACAGTGTAAATGTGGGCTCAATTAAATAAGGAAAATGCTTAGAGGTTCTAAATTTTCTACCAATTAAATGATCAAATGTCTCACATGAGTGTGGGGTCTACAAAATTGCGAACCCCACACTTATATGAGATATTTGGTCATTTATTTAATAGAAAATTTGATGTTCCTAACATTACCCATTAAATAAACAAAACAAAATAAAATGGGGTAAAATGGGGCCTAAAGGCGCTGTTCTCTCTCTCTCCGCCCTTTCCTAGCAGAGTGAACGCTGGTTTACAGACACCATTACTCAGCAAGTAAATTTTTTTTTTGTCTGTTACTCTCTCTCTCCCTCTCTAGCTGTAGTGCAGAGCATTAAAGAAGAGCTCTGTGAGTTCGTGAATACTTTCTTTTAAATCAGAATTAGAATATCCCCGCGGTGTTACGTGTGAATTGTGTTTATAATTATTTATATATGTAAATTGTGATTTTAAATTTTTTTTTTATATTATATTAAAATTTAATATTTTGATAATAATCATATGTATTAGATTTTTTAAGGAATTAAATGTTTTTTTTATTATATTAAAATTTAATAGTTTGATAATAATCATATGTATTGGATTTTTTAAGAAATTTTTTTTATGCTTATTCTTAATGTATTAAAGTGTTATTACGAGGGATAATAATCATATATGTTAGGACTTTTTAAGGAATTCATATATGTTAGATTTCAATTTTTTTTTTTACATTTATTCTTAATGCATTAAAGTGTTATTATAAGGGTAAGACTTGGGAGTTGAGAGAAATTAATAAATGCTAAAGTTTTTTTTTTAAATCAGAAAATCAAAAAATTTAGATTGGGAGATTAAAACTCCCACAAGACTTGGGGTTAAAAACTCATTTCGCTTAATATATAATATAGATTAGGGGTGATTTAGAATGATTTAAATAAGTGCATTTTTTGACTTTTTGTGAAATATGAGTTGGATATAAGTTGAGTTTGAAGTGATGTAATAAACAGATGATATGACTTAATAAGATGATATAACTTAAATAAGATAAGATAGTAACTTTTTAACTTTTTGATTTTTTTTAAAGTAATCCAAACAACTCCTTAGTCTGCCTCTATAAAAACCCCTTCTTTTTTTAATTTTTTGCTTGCCATGTTCTCCAACAACTTATTAGTTGGCCTCACCTCTTTGACTCCAATTTCCTTTCCCCACATGTATTTGAGTGCATATACCTGAAAAATTTTGATCTATGAATCTGTCAACATCTTTGAGTTGTTCTACAGTTCAGGCCGCTCTGTATTTCCGATCTTTTACTGTCATGCACAAGTGTTTGTTGGTTTCTCTTATTTGTATTCATATTCTCTGAGATCTCTCATAAAGGTTCATCTTTCAAATCTGGGTCTATCTCTCTCTCTCTCTCTCTCTCTCTCTCTCTCTCTCCTTCTCTATCTTCTAGCTCGCTGAATCTCACATCACAGGTGCCCTCTTTTCTCTTCTCTGTTCACTCCTCTTTAATGGGTATTTGATAGTTTCTGTGCTTGTTTGAATATAAAAACCCTAGATTTCGTTTTTTTTGCTCTGTGATTTCTTGATATTTTCGAATGATGGGTTGTGGAACTCATGAATTGTTGATTCGGGTTTCAGTCATATTGTCTTTGTTCTGCTTTTGTACTGGATTTAGTCCTGTAGATAAGTATTTTATAGACTGTGGATCACCCACCAACACCACTTTGGGTGATCGAGTTTTCATGGCAGATAGCTTAGCTTCAAGCCTCCTCTCATCCCCACAAAACATATTATCCAATTCCTCTTCAAATCCCACCACAAACTCCCTCGAATCGCCGCTCTATCAGACGGCGAGGATTTTTTCTGGTGTCTCTAAGTACACCTTCCCTATCACCCAGATTGGGAGACACTGGATTCGCCTTTATTTCTTCCCATCTGTTTATGGGAACCACGATTCGAGCTCGGCCAATTTCTCTGTTTCTGCCCAAAATTTTGCACTTCTTACCAATTTTAATCCGAAAAACGCTTCTGTCAAAGAATTCTCAGTAAATGTATCGAGCCCTCTTGTCATCACTTTCATCCCCGCCAACAATTCATTTGCGTTCTTGAATGCCATGGAAGTTGTTTCGGTCCCTGATTTGCTCATAACCGATGATGCCACTTTGGTTAGCCCTTCGGGCAAATTCCAGGGCCTTTTGACACAGGCAATGGAGACGGTTTTTAGGGTGAATATGGGTGGGCAGACTGTGTCCTTTGAGAATGATACATTATGGAGAACATGGGTTCCTGATCAAGATTTCTTAGTACAGAAAAATTTAGCCACAAATGTATCAAAGATTGGAGCTGTTCGGTATCCACAGGGTGGGGCAACGCCTGATATTGCTCCAGCTACTGTTTATGGTACTTGTGCTGAAATGAACACACAAGGTGATGCCAATAGCAATTTCAACGTGACATGGGAGTTTAATGTGGATCAGGGATTTCAGTATTTTGTTCGGTTTCACTTCTGTGATATAGTGAGTGCATCTGCCAACCAGCTTTACTTCAATGTTTATATTGATTCAACGATTGTTGCTCCGGACTTGGATCTCAGCAATATAAACCTTGGCTTTCTGGCCACTCCATATTATATGGATTTTGTTACAGCCATGAATGAAAACAGCAAGATTCGCATCAGTATTGGGCCGTCTTCTTTAAAAAATAGTCTCCCAAATGCCATTCTAAATGGACTAGAGATTATGAAGATGAATAATTCTATGGGCAGCCTTGACGGAGTGGCCTCCACGGTACCTTCCTCACCAAAGACGAAGAAGAATGTGGGAATGATAGTGGGTTTGATCATTGGTGTGCTTGTTGCTGTTGTGTTGGTGGCCATTGTCTTTTTTATTTGCAGAAGAAGAAATGTGGAAAGTCTCGGTCATTCAAAGGCATGGAGTCCTTTCTCCCTCACCATGGGCAGTAAATACTCTAATGGAACAACCCTTAGTACAGTTTCTAACCTCGGATATCGCTTTCCTTTTGCCACAGTTCAAGAGGCTACTAATAACTTTGATGAGAGTTGGGTTATTGGAATTGGTGGTTTTGGGAAGGTTTACAAGGGTGAACTAAATGATGGCACAAAAGTGGCTGTTAAGAGGGGCAATCCCCGGTCCCAACAAGGTTTTGCAGAGTTCAGAACTGAAATTGAGATGCTTTCTCAGTTCCGCCACCGCCATTTGGTTTCCCTGATTGGGCACTGTGATGAAAAAAATGAGATGATTTTGATCTACGAATATATGGAGAATGGGACACTCAAGAGTCATCTCTATGGCGCGGGTCTACCCAACTTAAGTTGGAAGGAGAGGCTTGAGATTTGCATTGGAGCAGCCAGGGGACTTCACTATCTCCATACTGGCTATTCAAAAGCAGTTATTCATCGAGATGTAAAGTCTGCAAACATTTTGCTTGATGAGAATCTTATGGCCAAAGTTGCTGATTTTGGGCTTTCAAAGACTGGACCTGAAATCGATCAAACCCATGTGAGTACGGCAGTGAAAGGGAGTTTTGGGTACCTTGACCCCGAATATTTCAGGAGGCAACAGCTGACAGAGAAATCTGATGTGTATTCATTTGGAGTGGTTTTGTTTGAAGTTCTTTGTGCAAGGACTGTAATAGATCCATCTCTCCCAAGAGAGATGGTGAACTTAGCTGAATGGGCAATGAAGTGGCAGAAGAAAGGGCAGTTGGACCAAATTATAGATCACCATCTTGTGGGAAAAATAAAACCGGATTCTCTCAGAAAGTTTGGAGAAACAGCAGAGAAATGCTTGGCTGAATATGGTGTTGACAGGCCTTCCATGGGAGATGTCTTGTGGAATCTGGAATATGCACTACAGCTTCAAGAGGCGGTTCTTCAAAATGATCCTGCAGAAAACAGTACTAATGTCATTGGTGAGCTCGCTCCACAAGTCAACGATTTCAATCATGTTGATACTACTGTTTCAGCTACCCAGTTTGAAGCGGCAAAATTGGACGATGTTTCAGGTGTTTCAATGAGTAGGGTGTTTTCACAGCTGGTAAAATCCGAGGGTAGATGAGAAAGTGTAGATGGTATGTAACATGATGGGCTTAGCTCATCTTTGGTTTACAACTTCTTGGTTCATCCAGTGGCCTATCTCTGCTTGCCTTACTGGTACCCCCCCAAAAAAAAGTTTTTCTTTATTTTGTTAATATTGGAAGTACTTGTGCACGACGTGGTGTGGCTACCAACAAATGTCATGTATGAACCAAAGAGGGGCTGTGTCAAATTGTGGCTATTCATCCTTCAAAGTGGCTTTTAAATCAAACTCAATCCTTTGTGGGGTTGTTCTTAGAACTTAAATTGCATACGGAGCGTTGTGAGTTATCTTTTGTACAGAGGAGTGGAGGTAGAGTCAGTTTTGTTCTGGCCTTTGATAAAAAGGTGTTGCACCTAAAGTTTACTATTTTGTATTTTGATGTTTCTTTTTTTCATTTAATTTATGAATGTTTTATGTTTTTGGTATCAGGACACCTTCAGCTTCTGCATGTCATTCATGTTTGCTAATTTAATATGTGCGGCTTCTTATTGAATTCTAATTTTCTGCTTCTAAAATCATTTATTATGGGTATGGCTCTTTCTGGTTGGTAATAGTATCCCATAGTTTATGTAAGTGATCTTAGTTGAATTGAAACCATGTTGAACAAATGGTTCCTCAACTCTACAAGTTGTTACTGGGATGATTTTTGCTTTCATGACCAGAATATTTATATACTAGTGGGTTTCTTACAAATATAGGATTGGTTTGCTTTCATGACCAGAATATTTATATACTCGTGGGTTTCTTACAAATATAGGATTAGTTTTGTTAACAGAGGTGCTTGGAAATTTAATTACTGAGTTGGTTGTTCTTAGCAATGAAAGAGTAAGTTCACATTTACAGGAAAATAAAATAAAATAAAATAAAATAAAATGAACGTCTAAATATAGAATTTCTGGTCAGTGTGAAATTAGATTTGAGAGCTTTGAGAGCTTTCACGAGTCCAGAGTCAGGCTGATAAAGGTATGATTTTTCTTGTACGTTGTGAGCTTTACAAGATCTTCCTTTGATTGCCATCACCTCTACACAAAAGAGGGTTTTTTATTTTTTTGGCAAGGGTGTTTGGAGCTTCGCTTCAACCAGTCCCCAGATACATACAATTTCTGTCCATGAATAGATGTAGTCGTTTTGGAACTCATAACCTCCTAGCAAAGTTCATGGATTATAGCCACTAGACAAACCGTAGTAATTACATAAAAATATATTTAGTAATTTTAGGGCATATTTGATTGACAGGATTAGAGTATGCGATTATGTCGTGGACTCAATAATTCTATATTTGTTTTGAAATTTTGTTTCAAAATTATTAATCTAATAGATAATTAATCTAATAAATTTGTAAGATTATTAATAATGGGATAGGGGTGAGATTATATATTCCGAGTTAGAAAATAAAATAAAAAGACTCTTTTACCCTTTACTAAAAATTAAAACACTTATTAGTTTTATATAATTTTATATTTTAGAAGGTTAAAAATAATTTTTAAAAATTAAAAAATATTTTTTGATATTTATTTTATCAAATTAGTTTATATTTAAAAAAAATAAAAAAACAAACTAAACGTGACCTTTGTGTTTTGTATTTTTATTTTGCCTTTATTTATTTGTTTATAATTTTTTTCAAAATCACGTTTATGAAGAAATTTTGGTAAAGTAAAGATTGTGAAGAAACATTGATGGAGGGTAAGATTGAAAAAGAAAATAAATATAGTTGTAATCTTATATTCATATGTTTTCTTATCCAATACAAATCAAATAATAAAATTATTAATATTTTTATTATTAATCTTATGAATTAAATATGCCCTTAAAGTACTAAGGCCAAGTTTGGCATCCTCAAAAAAATCTAAAAAGTCAAAAAGTCACTATCTTATTTAAGTCATATCACCTCTTTATCACATCACTTCAAACCCAACCCATACCTAACCCATATTTCATAAAAAGTCAAAAAATATACTTATTTAAGACACTCCAAACAACCCCTAATATTAGATGCGTAGAAAGTTTCTCGTCCAGGGCAAACAACTAGTCCAAGTAGTGGTTGTACTTAACCAATGAGACCGTGTAGAAGAAATTTGATCTCAAACCCATTGATCAAGGTATATCAAATCAATTTTATCAATTCAATGACTACTTCTGCTATTGATCCAATGACACTACTTCTCTGCTAGTAAAATCACATAAAAAAGGTTGACATAGGAAGGCCTACTTTGACAATCTTTTTGGCTGTGCATTGTTAGCACCATACATAATCAAAGAAAACAAGAAAGGTGGGACATATGAAACGTTGGAAATGAAAATTTGCTTTGACATTTTATATATTTTTTTTCTTTTTAGCTACAAAATTGAAAGAAAACACAGAGAAATGAGGTACTTGATTTAAAAAATTAGGGGTATTTACTTGTAAGTCCTAATAAGTGGACTTATTATTTAATAAGTTTTATGAAAAAAAATTCATAAAAAACGGTCACTAATTGTAAGTTTTAGCGATAATTTATAAAAATTATAACAAAAAAAATCACTAATTATCAATTTTTAGCGACATGTATAAAAAATTATCACAAAAAAATTATTTTTAACCATAATTTTATCAAAACTTATCTTCAATAAGATTTAATAGAAACTAAATCAAACTATTAAGACCTATTAATAAAGATCAAAGGATTTTATAATTAGGCCTTGTATATCGTTAAATATCCACACTCCAAGCAAGTACCATGCCTTTTTTTTTTTTTTTCTTTTTGTGTTGAGTATCGTGACTTTGATTGGAGCGTTTTCCAGCATTACTTCCACAGATTAATGTTTATCATAGATTAGTGTTTACGAATTGTCTGTTAAGCAATCAAATATATACAGGTAAGAGAGAGAGAGAGAGAGAGAGAGAGAGAGAGAGAGAGAGAGAGAGAGAGAGAGAGAGCACTCACACTATATTCATGAAGAGTGGGTCAACCCACTAAACTGTCTTATAAGGACAGATCATCACCTAACACATGCATATGGGACAAAGTTATAAATATACTACCCACGAGAAAGGAGTGATTGTAGAACATCTTGGCAAAATATCCGATCGGGGTTTTCGACCCCTCTCAATCTTAATGAAAACAATTAGTAATTGAATGAGGTAGATTTTAATTTGAAAAAAAAAAAATTAAAAAATACAGTTGGATTCGAATTGGGGTAGAAAAGAGTATTTTTTTACTTGAATTCTACTCAACTTGCAAAAATAATAAATAATAATATATATATAATATGTATATAATATTATTGAGTTTTTATAAAATATATATAATAACCACACTGTGTATTATTGAGTTTCTATTAGGTTATATATATAATATATAATTTTAATATATGTACAATATATAATATATATTTTTAATTATAAATAGTGTTTTTTTAGTTTAAATTATTAAATATTAATATTATGGTTAAATTTTTTATTTTATTGTGGATCGAGTAAGGTCAGGAGTGAGGGTTATAAATTGATTAAAATATTTTTAAAAAATACTAAAAAAATAAAAATATATTTACATTTTTGTTTGACTTTTTTTTTCATGAATTTTTTTCATATTTATTTTTAGTAATTTTTTTTTTCATATTTAGTTATTATTTTATGGCATTACTTTCCTATTAAAGATTGTGACGTTTTATTTGAAAAAAGATGCTCCTGAGTAACATGGGCTCAATTCACTGAAACACTTGTTCTCCAATTACGTGGAACTGGTTTTTTTTTTTTTGGAAGTATATTGGAGGGGAATTTCACATATGGCATAATTTAAGGGAATCACTTATTTCCAGTTGGATATTAGATTGGAAGGTTCTATTGGGCCACCGTGAGCCTGTCACGGAATCCGCATCGATGATCCAAACAACTTAATATGTAGAGCTAGTCGAGTATTTCATCTTTGCAAAAAATCAAGTTGATCGAATCACATTTGTATCAATGATAAGTATAATTTTAAAAATAAATTATTGATATAAATATGATCTAATCAAATGTCTATTGATATTCGATTAACGTAATTTTTTATAAAGATAAATTACTTAACGAGCTCTATGCTTTATAATTTAGATCATTAAAACAGATTAAAAATGAATCTTATATGGGCCAGACTGGACCGGAGACAAAACAGTACTTAATTTAAAACCTAAACATGGGATCAATTCACTGGAACATTTTTTTTAATTATATGCATAGTTAATAGTGCTAGTTATATATAATTCAAGAGAGGTGAACAAGGAAGCAAAATGGAATCCCACTATGCGGGTGGTTTCGATTTGTCAACTAACAAAACAAAAGAGTTTGGTTAGTACTAAAATTTTTAAATTTTGATTAAAATCTTTAATATAGGGTTGAAATGTCCCTTTTTCGACTGATCATGTCATTTGATAATGCAGTTCGTCCTGGGTGGATGGGCTGGGCTGGTCCAAGCTCCTCAAGTTCCGATTCAGGCTGATGATTCTACCAGATAACCTGCAAGCAAGTCTAAAGGGGAACGGGGCAGTCCCCCAGTGAACCCTCCGGCGAGCGAATCAGTAAGGGGAGAAGGAGAGAGAGAGAGATAGAAAAGCTTAACCTTCCTCTTGTCTTCCATTCTTGTTTATATTCTTTGGTAATCATTTCACTGTCCCTTATGACGTGCCCCCTTCCGCCGAAAGCCTGTGCCGTAGCTTACTTTGTTCAGGGTGAGGGGGCTCTGTTCCAACGGGGAGGTGTTGTCATAATAAATGCTGTGATGGGCTGCATTAATGGTGATGTGTTGTGGTAATAACTCTGCAGATCTTTGTCTGCTGATGTGGCCTGTGTTCCACTTGCCATGTGCCCGAATGCCATTGGCCCTCCATGTCCAGATGGCCTCCAACTGTCCTGGGCTTTGCCAACCGGGTTATGCTATTGGTCCCAAGCGATGGGTTTGGGATGGTTTGCTGTGGGCCGTAAGCCTTGTGGGCCTATCCATGTCAGTAGTCCCCCATTTCCGAGTGCAGCTTTAGCCTAACGAAGGGAATAGTAATAAGGAAGAGAAGTACGAACCGAGTGGAGAGGCCGACTGGAAGCCGTGCCGACCGCAAGGGTGACCGAGCGGGAGAAGCTGACCGTAAGGGTGGCCGAGTGGGAGGGGTCGACCGTGAGGCGTGCCGACTGCGAGGGTGGCCGAGCGGGAGGGGTCGACCGTGAGGCGTGCCGACCGCGAGGGTGGCCGAGCGGAAGGGGGCGACCGTGAGGGTGGTCGAGCGGGAGGGGTCGACCGTAAGGCATGCCGACCGCAAGGGTGGCCGAGCGGGAGGGGTCGACCGCTAGGCGTGCCGACCAGGATGGCGCGGGGCTCAAAAAGAGAGAGGGGGGTGGGGCCATGTGATGATGTGAAATGGAAAGGACAGGGTAAGGGGAGGGGACAGTGCATCGTGGCTATACACGTGGCAATATCGTAGGGGAAGTGAAGCGTTGGAGTAGAAATGAAACGATAGGTCACGAGGGGGGTTTTGAAAATGCGGTTTTGACGGTTGATTTGAAAGGTTTTTGAAACGGGCGAAAATTAATGTGGATCCATGGAATACGGGTAAACCGTGGGTTTTGGGTATAATGCGTTTCACCTACCTTTTTACAAAAACTCAAAATACCCAAGTGTTAATTCCTTCATTGCGTACGACACACCTGTGAAACATTTTCTCAACTTCCTTGCTCCTGCGTCAGAAGTGATTCGTAAGCAAATCTTAGAAATGGCACAAGAAGAAGTGGTCGATGTGAGGGTGGACCCTCTGGGAGACGATGATGCAGAGGAGCTAGCAGCGCGATACAAGACGGAGACACGAGTGGTGGGGGTGGGGGAACCGGTGGGAAAATCGCAGGCGTCGACCCTGATATTGGCCCCAAGGCCAATAAGCCAGGTAGAGCCGGATCAGTGGCACACGAAGGCTGACAAATCCACAATTACTGCGGCGGATTTGGAGGCGATCAGGGAAAGATACCAGATTTCGGCGGAGGTGGAGTTATTGCTGCCAACATCAAGGGAAAGGCCGTCTGATGCTAGGCCAGGGGAGTTTTCCCTTTACGAGGAGGCGCTAAAAGGTGGGCTGAGGTTGCCACTACCCCAAGTGGTGGTTGACGTGCTAAACCGCCTGGAGGTAGCGCCGGGGCAATTGATGCCCAATGCATGGAAGATTCTGCTGGCCTGCGCGAGCGCGTGGCCCAAGGCGAATGGAGGGGAGGCCATGGCGGTAGACGAGTTCTTTTCCTGTTACAAGGCTTCGGGGCAACAAGAGACGTGGATCACCCTACAGGCGGTGATGGGGAAGGGATTGGTGGCGGGGCTGCCGACATCGATCAAGGGGTGGCGGCCACGGTGGTTCTACGTGTCTGCTAATGGGGGACTGGGGGTGCACACCATCTGGAAGGTGCCCACTAGGTCGATGGAGTCGAGATTGGGGGCAGTGATGGAAGAGAGGGTGAAGAGAGTAAATGAGTGGAGGGAGAGAGAGAAGGCCAGATGGGACGAGCTTGTTCAGCCGTCCGCATTGTTTGAGGCGGGGCTGGGATCGGGACCGGAGCCGAGGGGTGGGGACCTCGACCGAGCAGAATTGGAGGCGAGAAGAGAAGCTCAGGAGGTAGAGGATCAGGCCGTGCTGGCAAAGGCCACGAAGTTGAAGGAAGCGCGAGGAGATCGACCGCTTCAACTGATCGTGCGGGAGAGGATCCGACCGCGCCCAAGGCCGTTGGGGGGGAAAGACTTAAGTAATTTTGAGCCACGATCGCCCCCAGTAGATCTTATAAAAGAACAGGCCAAAAGGGAGGGGGAGGCTCTGAAGAAAAAAAAAAAGAGGAGTGCCCCAAAGGAACCTGCAGATGAGTCTGGGGCCAAGAGGGCTAAGGTGGCCCCAGCTGAGGTGGAGGTCCTTGTGGCCAAGGATACCTTAGAGGTGGTGGGGGTCACCCTAACTCTGGAGGTTGTGGAGACTGCCCCAACAGAGCAAGTAGGAGTTGGGTTGACCGAGGGTGTGCCGAGCGGGAGGGAGCAGACCCAAAAGGGCCCTGCCCCCCAGGAAGGAGGGGTCCGTTTGGCCACGGTAATCTATCACGCTCGTGCGGTAGCTGGAAGGTTGGAGGGAGAAGGAGGCCCAGCCAGGGCGGGGGCAGACCGCTTGGTGAAGATTATGGAGGAGACAGCTCTGCGCTCGGCATCAGGATATAATGAGGCTGACCTGCTGAGGGGGTTATGCTCCGCCCAAATAGAGGTAACTACCTTAGCAGGGGCCCTTCTGAGGAAGGCAGGGGCTGCCAAGTTAAAGGCTGAAGAGGCCAAGGCCCATTTGGCCAGGTTAAAGAAGGAGAGCGCCGACTGGAAGACTGCCCATGCTGAACTGCAAGCAGTCAAGTTGGAGCTGGAGGACACACACCGTAAGGTTGTGTCGCTCGAGTTCCAACTGGCTGGCGAACAGAAGAAGTTGGAGGAGTCTGAAAGAGCCTGCGCCGTTGCGATCGAGCGGCATGAAGAGGCCATGAGCAGCAATGAAGAGCTGGTCAGGCAAAAAGATGAGGCAGATGCCAGAATTGGAGATCTGTTGAAGGGGTTGGAGGATGAGCGCATCAAAGCAGAGGAAGAGAAGGGGAGGCTGATGAGGGAGTTGGAAACAGAGAAGGCGAAGGCGCTGGCGGAGCTGGAGAGTCTGAAGAAGGGGGTGGAAGAGGAGAGGGCGACGACGGCTGCTGAAAGGGGGACCCTGCAAAGAGAGCTAGACGAAGAGAGGGCGAAGACGGCTTCTGAGAGGGCGGCCTACCCTGATCTTTGCGTCGCAGCGGTGGAGCAATACAAAGGGTCTCCCGAATTTCAGATGGCGGTAGATGCCGCAGTCGCCAAGAGTCTGGCTGGGCAGGAATCTGGGGGGGTGGGCCCATCAAGGATGACTGCTGGAGGTAGGACAGAGGCAGAGGTGATTGAGAGCTTCCAGCAGTCAGACTTCTACAAGCACGAAATGGCCGAGTTCTGGGACAGCGGTTGGAAGATGTTCAAACGCAGAGCTGAAGAGCTGTTCCCACACTTGGACCTAAGTAGTGTAACGATAGGTGAAGATGATGTGACCCAGACCCCCTTGGACGAGGGCATTGAGGAAGAAGAGCTTGTGTCCAGCGAGAAGGAATAACCAAGAAGAAAAAGAGCTGTTTAATCTTTGTGTTTGTTTGTTTGTTTGTTTGTTTGTTTTTTTTTTTTTTTTTTTTTTTTTTTTTTTTTTTGTAATGAACTGGTGTACACATTGTAAGTGAATGAATGAATGAATGAATGAAGAATTTTATTGTAATGAACTTGTGTACAAATGTTATGTCGTTTATGTTGTCAGTTGACCGTGTGGGCCTGTATTGTCTAAAATGAATGAAGTCTTGTTATAAAAACTGGTCAAAAACATTCTGCAATAAAAATTTCGTGCAAAGTTAAGTTTGAAGTTCCTCCCTGCAGAGTGAGATTGGAGTTGTATGAAAATTGAAAGGATGATAGTGGTTGATTGAAAAATTGGATTAGGAAATTGTAGGACATAATATTCAAGTGAGGTTAGTACTTCCAGTTTAATAAGTACGGATGAAGAACTCACGGATGAAGACAAAGGGTATGTTGCAAATTGTAACTAAATAGTTAATTGTAAACTTGTAGAGGAGAGTTTGGAGAAACAAACTGGGTGGTGGTAGATAATCTGATTAGTAAATGAAATACGTGAGAACATAGGTAAAAACGTGGTCCTGGAATTGTGAATAAGCTTCAAAATGTGACTAAGTGTTAAAAATGTGGTTCTGCTTGGCTTTGAAGTGCTCAGTCTGGCTGAGGCTTTGAGTGCTTAGTCTGGCCGAGGATTTGGGTGCTCGGTCTGGCCGAAGCTTTGAGTGCTCGGTCTGGCCGAGGCTTTGAAGTGCTCAGTCTGGCTGAGGCTTTGGGTGCTCGGTCTGGCTGAGGCTTTAAAGTGCTCATCCTGGCTGAGGCTTTGAGTGCTTGGTCTGGCCAAGGCTTTGAAGTGCTCAGTCTGGCTGAGGCTTTGAGTGCTTGGTCTGGCCAAGGCTTTGAAGTGCTCAGTCTGGCTGAGGCTTTGAGTGCTCGGTCTGGCCGAGGCTTTAAAGTGCTCAGTCTGGCTGAGGCTTGGGGTGCTCGGTCTGGCCGAGGCTTTGAAGTGCTCAGTCTGGCTGAGGCTTTGAGTGCTCGGTCTGGCCGAGGCTTTGAAGTGCGCGGTCTGGCTGAGGCTTTGAGTGCTCGATCTGGCTGAGGCTTTGAGTGCTCGGTCTGGCTGAGGCTTTGAGTGCTCGGTCTGGCCGAGGCTTTGAAGTGCTCAGTCTGGCTGAGGCTTTGAGTGCTCGGTCTGGCTGAGGCTTTGAAGTGCTCGGTCTGGCTTAGGCTTTGAGTGCTCGGTTTGGCCGAGGCTTTGAAGTGCTCAGTCTAGCTGAGGCTTTGGGTGCTCAGTCTGGCCGAGGCTTTGAAGTGCTGCAAGGGAAAATGTCATAGGAGCGACATACAGACAGTTGAATTATGAAAACTAAGAACTTCAGTCAGAATTTGCATTATGTATTAAAGAGGAAAATACAACAATGTTGACAATATAAAAGTATGAACTCATTGATAGTAACGCTTCAAATGTTCCGCATTCCAGGGGTGGGGGAGGTCGCGGCAGTCCATGTCTTGAAGTCGGTAAGTGCCTGGTCGTGGTCGGGCTTTCACTACGTAGGGTCCCTTCCATTTGGCTGCCAGTTTGCCCTCGGTTGGGTTCTTTGTGGCAAGAGTTGCTTCTCTTAAGACAAGGTCCCCCACGGAGAACTCTTGTGGTCGAACTCTGCGGTTGTAGTGTGTTCTCATTTTCTGCTGGTACGAAGCCAATCTGACAGTAGCAGTCTCTCGGAGCTCTTCGACGAGGTCCAGGTCTGCTCGATGGAGCTCGTCGGCTGAGGTCAGATTCGGATGTAAAACCCGGGGGGGTGGGAAGATCGACTTCGACCGGAATAACCGCCTCAACGCCATATGTTAAGCGAAAAGGGGTTTCCCCAGTGGGAGTGCGAGCAATGGTTCGGTAAGCCCAGAGTAAGTTTGGTAGTTCCTCAGCCCAAAGGCCTTTAGCAGCTTCGAGCTTAGTTTTGATGATTTTCAGAAGGGAACGGTTGGTGACCTCAACTTGGCCGTTTGCTTGGGGGTGACCGGGGGAAGAGAAGCATGGTTGAATCTGGAGATCTGCACAAAATTTTTTGTATTTCGCGTTATCGAATTGTTTGCCATTGTCAGAGATGATGGCTTGAGGGATGCCAAATTAGCAAATGATTGATTGCCAGATAAACCTGGTGGTGTTCCGCTCGGTGATTGTGGCAAGGGGTTCAGCCTCGACCCACTTGGTGAAGTAATCAATGGCGAAAATCGCGAACTTGGTCTGGCCTCGACCGGTGGGAAGTGGACCAACCAAGTCGATCCCCCACTTGGCAAACGGATAAGGGCTGCAGAGTGTGATTAACTCTGTAGAAGGAGCATGGGGGATGTTGGCGAATCGTTGACATTTATCGCATTTGAGCACGAAGTTGGTCACATCCTGATTAATAGTTGGCCAAAAATACCCAGTACGGAGTATCTTCTGGGCAAGGGACCTGACACCTGAATGATTACCACAAATTCCCTCATGGATCTCCTGCATTACATAAGTTGCTTGAGCTGGATTGAGGCATCGTAGATATGGCCGGAAGAAACCGCGCTTGTACAATACACCGTCGATAATGATGTAATTGGACGCTCGGGATCGGACTTTGGCAGCCTGTTGTTGGTCATCTGGGAGTGCTCCTATGGTCAAGAATAGGAGAATGTCGGATGCCCAAGGGATGAGTTCGTTTTGGATGAACTATACGGCTTGCAGGTCGGGTGAAATGGCCGGGTGGTATAGATATTCGAGACGGACATCATGGCTGAGATTAGGATGGTCAGCAGAGGCCAGCTGAGCCATCTCATCTGTTTTGGAGTTTTCCGCCTGAGGAATGTGGCTGATGTGGAAGGTATTGAAAAGGCGAGCAAGGGGAGTGCCATATCCCTGTAAGCTCGCATTGCGTCTTCCTTGGCGTCAAAGTCCCCCGTCATCTGACCGACGACGAGCTGGGAGTCGCTGAATACTCGGAGGCGGCTAACCCCAATATCCTTGGCAAGGTGGAGTCCTGCTATTAATGCCTCATACTCGGCCTCATTGTTGCTTGCTTCAAACAAGAAACGGAGGGCACATTTGAAGTAGCCGCCCTCGGGGGAGGTGAGGATGAGGCCGGCTCCACTTCCTTCTCTGCGAGACGAACCATCGACATTGAGAGTCCAAGAATGAGGGTCTTCTGGCTCTGTTGGAGTTGGTGGGAGTAGAGGTGTAGTGGTCAGGGCCGGATTGGTGAATTCCATGATGAAGTCAGCTACAGCCTGCCCCTTGATTGCTGTCCGAGGGCGGTAGGAGATGTCGAACTGGCTGAGTTCTACTGACCACTGCATCAGTCTTCCTGAGAGTTCTGGTTGCTGCATGACCTTTTTCAGGGGCTGGTCGGTGAGGACCACTATGGAGTGGGCTTGGAAGTGTGGGCGAAGTCGTTTGGAGGCAATGACCAAGGCCAGGGAAAGTTTTTCTAATAAGGGGTAGTTCTGCTCCGCGCCCCTGAGAGCCCGACTGATGTAATAGACCGGCTGTTAGATTGAGCCATCTTCTCTAAGGAGAGCTGCACTGACTACGGCGCTCGATACTGCTAAGTAGAGGAAGAGGGGTTCGCCCGTGATTGCTTGGGAAAGAAGGGGAGGGTTGGCCATGCATTTCTTTAACTGTTGGAAGGCCTCTTCGGATTCAGTTGTCCATTCAAAAGTCTGCCGAAGAACTTTGAAGAAGGGTAAGCACTTATCCGTTGCACGGGAAATGAAGCGGTTGAGGGCCGCCACTCGGCCGGTGAGTCTTTGAACTTCTTTGACCGTCCTAGGCGACTGCATCTCAACCAAGGCCTTGATCTTCTCAGGGTTAGCTTCGATGCCGCGCTGACTGACCATAAAGCCCAAAAATTTTCTAGACCCTACGCCGAAGGCGCACTTCTCTGGGTTGAGCTTCATCTGGTATTTGCGCAAGGTGGCGAAGGTCTCTCGTAAGTCAGTGAGGTGATCGGAGGAGTATTTGCTTTTGACTAGCATGTCATCGACGTAGACTTTCATATTCCAGCCTATTTGGTGATGGAAAACGGCATTAACCAGCCACTGATAGATGACCCCAGCATTCTTCAACCCGAACGGCATTACACAATAGTGGTAGGTACCTCGATCGGTAATAAATGATGTGTGTTCCCGATCAGATGTGTGCTTCAGGATTTGGTTGTACCCAGAGAAGGCATCCATGAAACTGAGCATTTGATGACCGGCCGTGGCGTTGACCAGCAGATCTATGCGGGGAAGGGGGTAGCTGTCTTTGGGACAAGCTCGGTTCAGGTCAGAGTAGTCGACACAGAGTCGCCATTTGCCATTGTGTTTGCGGACGAGGACCACGTTGGACAACCATCTAGGGTAGTCCACATTTTTGATGAATTAGGCCTTGAGGAGCTTGTCAACTTCTGCGGCTATAAGAGTGTTGTGCTCTAGATGGAAAATGCGTTGCTTCTGGCGGTGGGGTCGAAAGTGGGGTTCGATGCTGAGGCGGTGGGTTATGAAGGAGGGGTCGATGCTTGGCATGTCAGAGTGGGTCCAGGCGAATACATCTCTATGCTCGGTCAGGAGAGCGGTAAGGTCGGCCTTGGCTTGGGAAGGTAGTTGGCTGCCAATTTTGGCGATTTTGATTGGGTTGGTGGGATTAATGTTAACTTCAACAAGTTCCTCCACGGGTTCGCCTCTGACCAGCTCGTCCTCGTCTCGGACGTCAAGCCCTTCGATGATCATGGCCTCTTTTAGCTTGACTTCTTTGAGTGAGGCGACATAACACTCCCTGGCCACGGTCTATTCTCCTTTGACAGTTCCGACACCGAGATCGATAGGAAATTTGATGGCAAGGTGATAGGTAGATGTGATGGCTTGGAAGGCGTTTAGGGCTGTGCGGCCAAGGATGATGTTGTAAGCAGAGGGGCAGTCGACCACAAGGAAGGTGAGCAACTTAGTGGTCTGCCTCGGGTGTTCGCCAATGGTAATAGGTAGATCGATGGAGCCGATGGAGGTTACATAGTCGCCAGTGAAACCGACCAGAGGGGTTTGGAGCGGAGACAAGCTTTCTTCCCCAATCTTGAGCTAGCGGAAGCAATTGAGGAAGATGATGTCTGAAGAGCTGCCGTTGTCAATGAGGACTCGCCTGACCTTGTAGTTGGAGAGGATGGCGGAAATGACAAGGGGGTCATCATGTGGGTAACGGACTCCGACACAGTCGGTGTCTGTGAAGGTGATGGGTTCGATCCACTGTTTTGACTGTTTGGGAGGTCTGTCAACCGTCGCCACTGCTTTGTCTGAGCCTTGCTTGATTTTTCTGAGTTCTGCCTTCTGAGCTGAGCGGGATGGTTCCCCGCAAGCAAGGCTGCCTGAAATGACTCTGATTTCTCCGACTGGTGGAGGGGGATTGCCTGGAGGTCGAGGCTGTGGTGGTGGGCGATCGTGGCCTTGGTTAGGTGGGGCTTGATTACGGGGTGGTATATGTCGGCGATTGTTCCTGGGAAGGTCTGTTCTTTGCCTCTGTTGAGGGCGGGTGTTTGTGAATCGGCTGAGGCGGCCCTGACGTATGAAGGTCTCGATCTGATCTTTGAGGTTGATACACTCGTCGGTGGTATGGCCATGGTCTTGGTGGAAATGACAGTAGTTGGACTGATCTTTGCGACTGGAGGGGTTTCGTGAAGGCAGGGGCCACTTGAGGGGGTAGTCCCGCTGGATCTGATTGAGGACGTGTTCCATGGGGGAGTTGAGTGGTGTGTACCGCTCGAACCGACCGGGTGGTTGGGTCGGAGCCGACCAGTCGGCTCGGTGCGGTCGGTCAATATAGTGGGGTGTTTGGCTATTAAACTGGGCGGTTCTGGGTTCTGAGTCTTTCCTCTTGTCTCTGGGGGTCGGATTTTTAGAGGTCGGCTTTTGCCGAGCGGCCATGGAATCTTTAGCATTCATGTATTTCTGGGCTTTGGATAGTAGGGCTGCCATGGTGGTCGGAGGGTTTTTGGAGAGGGAGAAAAGAAAATCGGACGACCGCAGGCCGGCCATGAAAGCTGTGAGGATGACCTTGTCGTCATTCTCTGCTACTTGAAGGGCTTCGGTGTTGAAGCGGGTGACGAAGCTGCGGAGCGACTCCCCCTCAGTCTGACGAATGTTAAGGAGTTGGGTGGCTGGGCGTCTCTGACGCTGGGCTCCGATAAAATGGCTCAGGAAAGAGTCACTAAGGTGTTGAAAGGTGGAGACGGAGTCCGCCGGTAACTGGCTAAACCACAACCGAGCTGATCCCTTCAGTGTCACGGGAAAAGCTCGGCACATGATCTCGTCAGGGAAAGCATGGAGGATCATGAGGGTACGGTAGGTTTCCAGATGGTCGACTGGGTCCGTCGTGCCATCGAAAGAGTCAATGGTGGGCATTTTGAACTTGGCGGGCAATGGTTTGTCCCGGATGGAGGCAACAAAAGGTGAATTGGCGGTGACCGAGGGCTTGTGCTGAATGTTCTGCATGACCCCTTGTAGTTGGAGCTTCATAGCTCGGAGTTCAGCGTCCTAGAGGGGAATGTTGTCGCCATGGTCGGTTAATGGAGGCTGGACGCTGCTGGCTTCTCCCTCAGGGGCTAGTGCTACGACTGACGGGCGTGGAGGTGGCGGTGGTAGGCTCATATGTGGAGGAGGAGGGGGTTGTAAACCATCCGGGTTGAGCGGAGGGGGTTGTGGAGCAGTGTGGCCCGGAGTTCTTTCTTGGTTGGGTGGAATATCTGGAGGTGGAACGGGGAGGTTTCTTTGGAGTAAAGCACTGACCAGGGCCTGGTTTTGCTCGGCCATGCGGTTAATGCTGTTAGTGAGTTCGATGATGTATTGTGGTGGGTTGTTTGTATGTGAAGGGTCTGTTTGATGATCGGCGGTATTATGGTGAGAAGCCATGGACCTAGTTGTGACCATACACCTGGACGGGTGAGAGGAAAAGGTAATGGTAAGAAAAGAGGGCTCCGGCGATAGTGAACACAACTAGCGCACGAATAAACCACAAGTTCCCACAGACGGCGCCAACTGATAATGCAGTTCGTCCTGGGTGGATGGGCTGGGCTGGTCCAAGCTCCTCAAGTTCCGATTCAGGCTGATGATTCTACCAGATGACTTGCAAGCAAGTCCAAAGGGGAACGGGGTAGTCCCCCAGTGAACCCTCCGGCGAGCGAATCAGTAAGGGGAGAAGGAAAGATAGATAGAGAGAGAGAGAGAGAGATAGAAAAGCTTAACCTTCCTCTTGTCTTCCATTCTTGCTTATATCTTGTGGTAATCATTTCACTGTCCCTTGTGACGTGCCCCCTTCCGCCGAAAGCCTGTGCCGTAGCTTACCTTGTTCAGGGTGAGGGGGCTCTGTTCCGACGGGGAGGTGTTGTCGTAATAAATGCTGTGATGGGCTGCATTAATGGTGATGTGTTGTGGTAATAACTCTGCAGATCTTTGTCTGCTGATGTGGCCTGTGTTCCACCTGCCATGTGCCCGAATGCCATTGGCCCTCCATGTCCAGATGGCCTCCAACTGTCCTGGGCTTTGCCAACCGAGTTATGCTATTGATCATAAGCGATGGGTTTAGGGTGGTTTGCTGTGGGCCGTAAGCCTTGTGGGCCTATCCATATCATCATTATATTTTAAATAATTAATTATTTCTTTTGAAAATACATGACTCTTTTAAGTTGTGCCTTTAATTTGGTTGGCAATCCAAAGGGAATCAATTGTTATCCTCTATTTGGTAAGCATTATGCATATACATAGGTTATCAAACCAACTTTTTTTTTTTTTTTGGGTCACCGAAAATAATCGATGTCACTGTTATCATCTATATACTCATCTCCATAATAAATTAGTACAGGTAGTCCCACTAATTATCAATGTTGCAACCACCAAAAAATTTACAATTTTTTTTTCTTAACAAATGAATCAACATTATATACGGCTATGACTATAGCATTGCCGTGTTATATTTTACAAACATAACATGGGCTACATGAGAGAGAGGGACAGAGAGGGAGTGGTTTAATAATAAATTTGATAAAAGATTAAAGGGTATGAGAATTGATAATCAATGGTATGATCACTTATTAAAGTAATGATTTGTCGCGTGGGTTAAGTGCTAATTGCATTGCGACATAACATTGTATCCCCCAACCTAATTATAAGGACTCGTTTGGGAACATGTTAATTTAGTAACTTTTTAATTATTTGGCTAAAATATGAACTAAAAAAAACTAGTATGTTTGGGATGACTTTTTGACTTTTTACGAAAAGATGTACAAAAAGTAGAGAGAAAAGTAAATCTTTGACTTTTTGGTATGAGTTTTTGACTTTTTGGCTAATTTAATAACTTTTTGACTTTTTAACTAAAAAAAAAGATTCCCAAACGAGGCCTAAGAATACACTAGCCTAGAAAAAGTTAAATACAAAGGCGATGAACACAACAAAACTTGCATTGTAAGTTCCACATATATATTAGCGATGGGTATAAATTTAATATGTTTGTAATTTTATATTTAATTTTTAGGCAATTTTATGAATGAAGAAAGTCGTTTAATAGTGAGAGTGGAGAGCAATATTAAAAAAAAAATAAAAAAAAATGACAATGTTCACACCAAATAAAATGTATTCCCTCTATTTCAAATTATTTGTCTGGCATGAAAAATAAGAACTTAAAAATAATATATTTTCGTAACATAATTTTTAAATTTTTTTCACTAATTAAAAGATTTGTTTAAGTAATTTTAATTTGTGAAAAAATTTAAAATTTTGATATGAGAATATATTATTTTTAGTGAGATATGTAAATTATTATATTTATTTTTTTCTAGTCGTCCCATGCCCCTTGCTTTTGTAGTACTTTCTTATTCATAAGACTTCCCACTAAACGACAGCTCTCAAGATTACGACATTGGCATGATGGATGAGACGTTTTTTTTTTTTTTTATCAAGTTTTATTTGAGAGTTTTTATTTATTAATTGATTTAAGCCTCCGTTTGAGATGTGGAGTGATTTGGAGCTAAAAAATCTCGTTTGAGATGAGTTTTTTGATTTTTTTGACTTTTATAAGAGAAAAAATAAAATAATTATGATTTGAATGTAACATTTTATCTTATTAATTTTTTAACTTATTTTTATCTTTTTGTAATTAAAATAACCTAAAAAACTCGCGTCAAAAATAACCTAAGCCTACGTTTGGGAAGTGGGTTGGCTTTTTGACTTTTTGGCTTTTTTGGCTATTTTAGCCTGGGCTAAAAAGTTTGGTTTGGGAAGGGCTTTTTGACTTTTTGGCTTTTTTGACTTTTTTTGTGAGAGAAGAGTGTAATGATTATGGATTGGATGTGATGTTTTGTTTTTTGTGGCTAAAATAGCCTATTTTGTTTTTTGTGGCTAAAATAGCCAAAAAAAACCCCAAAATTTTCTTCCCAAACGTAGGCTAAGTATCAAAGAGTCTGTTAGTTGACCACTCCAACAAAATTTTGCATATGTTTATTGGGGGCAATCAATTGGTGCAAAGGTGCTTTTCAATGCTATCTCTTCCATGTAATAATTTTTTCCCAACACGATCACGTTACGATCAGTTCATTTTAAAACCTTGTTGTATGAAGCTTTTGTTTCCTCATCCCCTTTGTAATTATTGTAAAAAAAAAAGTTAAAAAAAAAAAAGTCACATCTCTCGCGCGCGCTCTCTCTCTCCCTCTCTCAATGTAATTTTGTTTTCACCAATAAATGGGAGAGACTACTTTTTTTCCCAACATGACCTTCTTTTAAATTAATAAACATGACATAATTAATTGCACTACAGAATATGCCACAAGTACTGATTCAGGAGACTCGAATTGTTTTTCCTCTGAAGGAGAATCGAATTAGATGATTCGTTGTTTGTGATATCTAAATTGGAAAATTACGAGTTTATTGGGTGTTCCCTAGTCATAGTCAGGCTATGTCATATAATTAATTTATACAATCGACTCTAATATTTTTCTGTTGATATTTTACAAAATATACCACCGAATGATTGGCTCGATAGTCATAATTGGACCTGTTTGGTAACGTTTACGTTTTCAGTTTATATTTATAAAAATTTTATAAATTGGTTTTTGTTCATTTTTTGTTTATTTTTAGAAAAGCATAAACTATAAACGCGTTTGGTAATTGACAAAATTTTTAAAAAAATTTAAAAATATAAAAATGAGTGAGAAATAACAAGTGGTGGCGGAAGACGGTGTTGAAAAGTGGTGACGGTGGGTGGTGGGTAGCGGGTGGTGGTGAGTGGGTGGGTGACGGTGGCGGGTGGTGGCGGGTGGTAGCGAGTGGGTGATGGTGGTGGTGGTGGCGGCAGATGGTGGGTGGTGGTGGTGGCAGGTGGGTGACGGATGGCGGATGGTGGTGGTGGTGGTAGTGGTGGTGACGGGTGGTGATGGTGGGTGGGTGGGTGGGTGACGGTGGCGGGTAGTGGGTAGTAGCGAGTGGGTGGTGGTGGCAGGTGAGTGGTAGATGGCGGTAGTGGCGGGTAGGTAGCGGGTGGTGGTGGTGGGTGACGATGGCGGGTAGTGGGTGGTGGTGGCAGGTGGGTGACGGGTGGGTGGTGGTGGTGGTGGTAGTGGTGGTGGGTAGTGGGTAGTGCGCGGGTGGTGGATGGTGGCGGGCGGTGGATGGTAGTAGCGGGTGGTGGGTGGCAGGTAGGTGGTGGTGGTGGGTGGTGGGTGGTGGTGACAGGTGGTAGTGGGGGTGGGTGGTGATGGCGGAAGACGATGGTGAAAAATGGTGGCGGGTGGTGGCTAGTGTTGGGTGGTAAAAAAAAAAAAAAAAACTCAAAACTCAAAACGGAAACACATTTTTTGAGTTTATATTTTTTGGCCAAATTTATAAACTGAGACCACTGATTTATAAATCAAAAATTTACCAAACAAATTTTTATTTGAATTTTTAAAATTTTTGTAAATATAAACTGAAAACTGAAAACATATGTTTGGGTTTAAGTAGAATTAAACAAACTTTTTAATATCACACAGTGAGACTTTAATTGAGAAGCCTATCTAGATATCTATTTTTCCGATAATAAAAAATATATATATATATATATATATATATATTTTGTGAAATATGAAAGGTTTGTTAATTGATTATTGATTTGGGGCAATAATGCTCCATTAACTGTTAATAATTTTCCCTTTTTCTAATTTGTAGACTAAATGAAAAAAGTCAAATAAAATAAAATAGAAAAAACTATAACAAAGTTGTGGGAACAATGAACAAAGATCCTCTGTGCCCAATCCTCCCCCTTCTTCTTCTTCTTCCCCTTATTTTTTTTATTTTTATTTTTATTTTTTGGCCGCACAACATATTTGCTCCCATCAATTCTGAACAATTGTCTCTACGAATATAAGACCATTGGGACCCATCTCACTTGATCTTGGATCCATATTTGTAGTGATAATTGTTCAAGATTGATTCCTACATAATAATTTCAAACCGCTAGATAATTTTTCAATAGGAGAATAGACATATGATTTTTCTTTTTTTGGACTAAAATAAGTTATGTTTTTATTTTTTTAAACTTATTTTAGAAAAACAATTTGACTTCTAAATTTTTAATATCTGACCATAACGAAATAAACTTTTTTGGGTTTTTTTAAAAACTAATTAGTTGATAAGTGATTGCCAAAGAACTCTTTAACAGTTGACTCATCTGGAGTTGAGTGATGGTTCAAAATACTATTAACATAATGAAAAATAAGTCTGACCATTCATTGTGAAAGATTAGTTTGAGAGAGTGAGAGAAGCTATAGAGTGAGAGAGAGACTCTGAAATGTTTGTATTATGTTGTGTGATTTACAAAGGGATGAAGGCTCTCTTTATAGAGAGAGAAAGGACACTATACAATTAATAATATAATGAAGTCTGCTATGCTAAAGCTATTCTAACACCGAAAGCAAACACTATATTTATACAATATTCTAACAGCCCCCCGCAAACTCAAGGAGGGAAAGCATCAACCAAGTTGAGTTTGGAAACAAGATCATTGAAGCGGCCAGGAGGATGAGCCTTAGTGAAGATATCAGCGGGTTGATCGACTGAAGCAATAGGAAGAAGATGAACAGTTCCACAGGTGACATGCTGGCGAATAAAATGACAATCAATCTCAATATGTTTGGTGCGATCATGAAAAACATCATTGTGAGCAATCTGAATGGCACTCTGATTGTCACAGTAGAGAGGCGTAGGAGCAGATGAAGAAACACCCATATCAGCAAGGAGCCAGCGAAGCCAGAGAAGTTCTTGAGTAGTATCCGCAAGAGCTCGGTATTCAGCTTCGGTGCTAGAGCGGGCAGTGAGGGATTGTTTTTTGCTACGCCAAGCAAGAAGAGAATCCCCTAAGAAGAAACAGAAGCCCGTGGTGGAGCGTCGATCCGTAGGATCCCCAGCCCAATCAGCATCAGAGAAGGCACGTAGGTCAAGAGAGGAAGAAGCCGAGAAGTGAAGACCATGGAACATAGTGCCTTTGAGGTAGCGAAGGATACGGAGTAGAGCAGTATAGTGGGGAGTGCGAGGAGCCGACATGTACTGACTGACAATGTGAACAGCATAGGCAATGTCAGGACGAGTGACTGTGAGATAGACAAGACTGCCGACGAGCTGGCGATAAAGAGTAGCATCAGAGAGAAGAGTCCCATCGAGAGGAGTGAGACGAATCTGAGGATCAACCGGAGTAGAGGCAGTTTTGCAATCAGTAAGACCAGCTCGAGCCAGAAGATCGGATGCATATTTGGCCTGGGACAAATAGGAACCAGTAGAATCATGAGAGACTTCAAGGCCTAAGAAGTAGTTAAGAGTACCAAGGTCCTTCATCTCAAACTGTTGGTGGAGAAATTGTTTGAGGTGGAGAATACCAGCTTGATCATCACCAGTGATAATCATATCATCCACATACAGAAGAAGAAGAGTAGTACCATGAGAAGTAGTCCGTATAAAAAGAGCAGAGTCATAGGAGCTAGAGGTGAATCCGAAGTCATGAATGGTAGAACTGAACTTAGCAAACCAAGCACGAGGCGCTTGCTTGAGACCATAGAGAGCACGCTGTAGTTTGCAAACCTGATGAGGTTGAAAAGTGGACCCAGGTGGGGGTTGCATGTAGACCTCTTCAAGAAGATGACCATTGAGGAAAGCATTTTTGACATCCATCTGAAAGAGCCCCCAGTGGCGAGCAGTAGCAACAGCAAGTAAACTGCGAACAGAGGTAAGCCGAGCAACAGGAGAGAATGTCTCCTCATAATCAATGCCATATTCTTGGTTGAAACCCTTGGCAACAAGACGAGCTTTGTAGCGTTCAATAGAGCCATCAGAATGTGTTTTGATTTTGTAAACCCATTTGCAGCCAATCGCAGTCTTGCCAGGAGGAAGATCAACAAGATCCCAAGTATGAGCTTTGTCCAAGGCATGGAGTTCATCAGTCATAGCTTGCTGCCAAAGAGGATTAGTACAAGCCTCACGATAGGAGGTAGGTTCATAAGTAGAGAAGGCAGCAGATCCAACAATATAATCACGAAGATGAATAGGAGGTTGAGTTACCCGGTGGGGTCGACCCGTAGGAGGATCGGTGGGAGGAAGAGTCGGTGGAGAAGGAGGTGTGGCAACCAGAGGTAGACCTTCAGGTAGAGCAGGCTGGACAGGATCAGGGGTGAGCAAGGGCGTCTCGATGGAGGAGGAACCTGTATCAAATTCAGCAGAGAAAAGATCGATGGAAGGATTAGTAAACAGTGCAGTAGTGGAAAGTCCGGGTAAGTGAAAGGAGGATAGCGAGGAAAACATTTGGTGTTCCCAGAAAACGACATGGCGGGAGATACGAAGACGTTTAGAGAGAGGATCCCAACAGCGAAAACCTTTATGTTCAATTCCATACCCAAGAAAGCAACAAAGACGAGAGCGAGGTTCAAGCTTGGTGTGTTCATGGGATTGAAGTAAAACAAAACAAGCAGAGCCAAAAACCCGGAGATTGGCGTAAGGAGGGGGAGTGCCATGCAGACGTTCAAAGGGAGTTTGATTATGGATGACAGGGGTAGGAGCACAGTTGATAGTGTAAACAGCAGTGAGAGCAGCTTCTCCCCAAAAGTTTTCAGGACAGGAAGAAGAGAGAAGGAGAGCGCGAGTAGTGTCAAGAATATGCCTATGTTTCCTTTCAGCGCGACCATTTTGCTGGGACGTGCCAGCACAAGAACGATGAGGCAGTGTACCATGATGCTGAAGAAAGGAAAGGAAATCTGAATCCCGATATTCCATAGCATTGTCAGAGCGAAAAATTTTGATGGTTTTGGAGAATTGGGTGTGAACCATTTGTGCAAATCGATAATAAATGTGTTTAAGGTCAGACCTATTTTTCATGAGAAAAAGCCAAGTAAACCGGGAAAAATCATCAATAAAAACAACAAAATAGCGGGATCCCCCCATAGTAGTAGTAGGGGAGGGCCCCCAAATATCCGAATGTATAAGATCAAAAGGGGCAAGAGAAACAGAAGTACTCTTATTAAATGATAAAGCAGGTTGTTTGGCAAGTTGACAGGGTATACAATCGAAATTATCGGGAATTACATGACCCAACTGTCCACTAGAAACCAAAGACCTTAAACGAGTAACAGAAATATGCCCTAAGCGACAATGCCAAAGATGAAAGGGAGATAATAAGGAAGTAGATGTAGGAGCAGCAATCTGAGGAGAGGCAGGAACATGAAGGTGAATGAGTTCATAGAGACGTCCACGCTTACGGCCGATCCCAATAGTCTGCCCTGTCTGAGGGTCCTGTACCAAACAATCAGTAGCAGAAAAGGTGACAGTTAGACCAAGTTCACATAATTGACCAATGGAAATAAGGTTTAAGGTAAGAGCAGGGATATGATAAACGTGAGGTAGAGATAAAGAAGAGGTGGAAACAGTACCAACATGACGAACAGACATGAGGGAACCATCAGCAGTATGTATTGAGGGAATATGAGGAGATGAAGATAAGGAAGAAAAGATAGTAGAACTGGAGGTCATATGATTACAACAGGCAGAGTCAAAATACCAAGAAGAGTTACCTGGGATGACAGACAAAGCAGTAGGAGGAGGTGTACCAGATGAGGAGAGAAGTTGTTTGAGCATGGCCTCTACATCCGTTGGAGAAAAGTGAGGGGTAGATGGAGCAGGTGACTCAGAGAACCCTACAGAGGGGGCAGTGTCAGGGTGATGAGACTGATTCCCGGAAGCAGCAGCAGCAGTGTGATAAGACTGATTCCCGGAAGCAGAAGTAGCAGTGTGATGAGACTGGTTGCCGGAACGATGAAAACTTCCCCGGGAAGAGCCACCGCGAGAGGAGTGGCTATTGGAGGATGAGCGAGATGGATTGCGAAAACAATCCTGTTGCAGATGACCAGGACCAAGTTTGTTGCAGTAGCGGCAGGATCTGACGGGGCAATTGACCAGGAGATGGGTTGAAGGAAGGCCCCGATTCTGACAATAGAGGCAAGCAGTTGTCCGCTGGGTAAATGATGGCCGGGACGGAGGAGTGGCAAGAACAGAGTCCACATGATGAGTTTGAAGAGTACCTAGACGAGTCTCCTCTGATAGCAACTCAGAAATGGCTTGTTCAAGAGTGGGCAAGGGATGGCGATGAAGCAGAGAGGCACGTACGGGCTCAAAAGAGGGGGTAAGAGCCATGAGAAATTGCACCAACCTCTGCTGGTTGCGATGGTTAGTAAATAAAACTGCATCTTCGGGGTCATGCCAGGTTGGTTCTGAAAGAGCAAGCTGATCCCAAACAGAGTATATTTGAGAAAGGAAGTCATTAATGGACTGAGTGGATTCTTGACGCATGCGGTGAAGTTGGTTCTGAAGTTGATATTGATGGGCAAGACCAGTAGTCTGGTATCGTTCTTTCAAAAAATCCCAGATGTCTTTCGCAGGAGTAGTTACAGAGTCAAGCTGAAACCGGCCAAATTGAAGACTGATAGAGGTAACAGAGGTATTACGAAACCAGGTAATGATTTGGTAATTCTTACTGTCCCATTCCTCAAGTCGGTCTTCATATGTAGCAGTAAGAACAGGAGTTTCAGTAGTGGCACTGTCTTTGACTGGTTTAGTCACATCCCCGGTGACAATTCGCCAGAGCTTCTTGCCTTTAAGAAAGGAAGACATGGCTTGGGCCCACAGAACATAGTTTGAACCATTCAGAATAACGGAAATGGGATGGGAGGTGTCAAGACGATCCATAATACTAGTTAAGTAGGATTAAAGCAACAGGAAGAGACCTGTAGGAGCAAAATTTGGTAAAACAGAGTGTACCAGTGAGTCCGGAAGGTCGAAAATAGCCAGAAAAGGCTGCTGGACAGAGATGATGTCAGCGATGATGTCAGCGGCGCACGTTAGCAGAGTGCAGGGAGGAGCACGTTAGCAGAAAGGCGGCGGCGCACGGTAGCGAAACAGGCGCAGGCGCGGCGCACAATAGCCGTTTTGGCGCACGCGGGTGCAATGTAGTGAAGCGGCGCACGAAAGGCGCACGATAGCAGGCGCGGCGTACGGGAGTGGCAGGGCTGACGTCAGCCGCGGTTGTGTGGGCGCGTGGAGGCGCGTGGCGGAGGTGAGTGGCAACAGATGGCGCGTGCGGGCGCGTGTGAGAGTGGTGGCGGAGCTGGTGACGCGCCGAAGGTAAAGGCGGCGCGTGTGGGCGCGTGGAGGGTGTTCTGAGAACGGGCTAGGTGCCGTTGGAATCGTGAGAAAATTCCGAGCGTTTTGATGTATGCCACTGTGTACGGGACTAAACACAAAAATTGAAAATTGCCAGAAATGTAACACTGGGCTCTGATACCATGAAAGATTAGTTTGAGAGAGTGAGAGAAGCTATAGAGTGAGAGAGAGACTCTGAAATGTTTGTATTATGTTGTGTGATTTACAAAGGGATGAAGGCTCTCTTTATAGAGAGAGAAAGGACACTATACAATTAATAATATAATGAAGTCTGCTATGCTAAAGCTATTCTAACACCGAAAGCAAACACTATATTTATACAATATTCTAACAGCCGAAAGCAAACACTATATTTATACAATATTCTAACACATTGGATTGGAATGTGGTGTGTGTGTGTGGGGTTGATCTTTCCTCACACATTTTCTTTACTAAAAAGTCAACACAATATATCCCATTGCTAAATTATCCCAGTGTGTCCGTCCATCTTTTAGTGCCATTGAAGGGATCTCCAACAAGTTGAATCTAAAGTGTTAATGAAATTAACCTAAACTCTAAAATTTACTTTTTAGAATCAAAGTTTAGTGTGATTTGAATTGCACGTATATCAAATTATTTACATATTTTATTTCTTAAATATTTTATTGTAGATATCCTAATAATTGTATAATCAAATATAGCAATTAATATAATCGGTATTGTTAGAAATTATTAATTTTTCACATTTATCATTATTTATAAATGTGAATGATTAATATACGTATCTTTTTCAAATAACCAAATGGTCGAAATCAAGACACTATCTACTCTATCACTTATGGTATATAATTTGATGACTTACATTTTGTGACATTGTTTATGTGTTCTCTATGAGTGTTCACGGATTCAATTAATCCGGTTTTATAGTAAATTAAGATCTGAATCGGTGCCTATGGTTCCACCAATTTTTTTAAATACTCTTCTTGTTTTCGGTAAATGCAAAATCGCAAAACATACAACTAACTGGGTCAATTCTTATGTTTGAATTGAACTACTTGAATCGACCTGAATTCCTTCCAATTGAGGAGGAAGGAAGTCACTCAAAAGAAAGCTGGAGATTCTCCAATAAGAAAGCGTAGCCATCTATCTTATTGATTGGGGGCATTACATCACGGTAATAATATATCATGATATTCTGTGACTATTGAATAATTAAGTATTAACCTTCCAAATTTCATTTATTATAGAGAAATTTAAATGTTTCAGTTATACATTAGTAAAAGTGCCGTAACTTCATCATTTATATATTAAACTTATTTTGCCCCAGAGAAAGAGGAGGAGAGAGAGTATACGTTTCAATTATAACCCAGAAAATAGCAGGACCAAAATTATTGCAAATTCATCATTTATATAGAACTTTACAAAGACCATAAAAAGTTAAAGAGATTTCAAACAGAGAAAGACACAAAACACTTAAGTAAACACATTGATTGTGATAAATAAAAAGTTAAAAAAAAAAAAAAGAAAGAAAATAAGCAAAATTAAAATTCGAAAGTCTTGACGATTGATCAACCAACCACATCAACCTTGGTGGTGCAAGAAAGCAACCGACGAAACACCGACGAAAAGGTGGCACAAGACACCTCCTTCACTCTCCCAATCACCACACACTTCCTTCCACCACCACCAGCACCACCACCAGCAGTTTTAGAAGGAGGAGACTTTCTCTTTCTTGTATGAACCACCACTCTCTGTCTAACTCTACCAAAACACTTCTTAGTCTTCTCAGGCACACTCTCCTTCCTCGAAAACGTGTAGCTCCTCAAATACAACTGCCTGCATGAAATACTATCCACCACCCTAGGGTGGCCGCCTCCTTCGCCGTCACGCCGGCCGTTGAAGCTCACAGACCTGACAAACTCGGCGTCAGATTCAGGCCACTTGTACAGATTTACATAGGTGGCTCGAACCGGCACGCGAGCATCTTCGACAACGAGACAGCTTGTTTTGCAGGCCATGCTTTTTTCCGGCGAGCCGTGGACCGAATTTTGTTAGTGGGTTTGGTCTTTTATATTAGTCCCGAAGGAGAGCTTAGCATGCAAGAAAAGTATGAGAGAGAGATAGAGCGAGAGATTGGGGGACCTGCAATGCGGGTGCGTTTTCACGCTTCGGTGTGGTTTTATGCGTGTTTGTTGGGAGTTAAATGTGCAATGATTTGGCATCATGTGTACGGGTGGCCCGTCATGGCCCGCTCAGGCCCACTGGCCCATTCTGTTTGTTTTTCTTTTGGACTGCTTGGTTGGACTCGTCTTGGGATGAAGAATTTGGACCCGACTATAGGCCTGATCGTTCTGGGCCAGCCTAACTTCCACAATATATTGGGTACAAGCCCAATCATGCCCGTAAGTTCTCTTATTGTTTGGATTGGGTGGATGGCACTTGAGCCACTGTTGTGCAGGCCCATTTTAAACCTATTTCAATAATTCGATTCATTTATATTTTAGATTATATTAAGTAAAATATATTTATAAAAAATTAAATTAATCAGATATTATTAATCATTTCATCCACTCGCATTTGTATTTAATTTTATACTTCATGTCACAATTGTCATTTATTTTTATAAATACAAATGTAATCTGATGAAATGATTAATGATATCCTATTAATTTAATTTTTTGTAAGTATGTTCTACTCAATATACTCTAAAATGTGAACGATTTGAATTATTGAAATGGTCTCCAAAATGGGCCCATATCACTGCACAATAGTGATTATTGTGTCCTTCACACACTAGCCACCCATTTTCTCGCTTAAGACCGTCACCTGTTTGGTATCACTTATTGAATTAATTTATTTAGTTTATTTAATTAAAATAATTTGATTAATGGTGTTAGATTGCAATTTTAAAAAATAAACTTGTTATGAAAATAAAAATTAGTGAATTAAAAAGTACAAGTGTGACTGAATGAGTAACCTAGTTAATTTCAAAATGATTATGTTTAGAGTATTTCCAACGCTTACTCAAAATTTTCATCAATTTTGAGTAAAAATTTGATATGATATGATGCGCTCCAATCGTTTTATCAAATCTGGCCGATCATTTGGTCTACTGTAAATTTTCATCAAATCTTTTCCAATCTGGTCGTCCACCCAGTTATCCGACCCACCATCCACCCATTTGACAGGCCGGTCAACCACCCGATTGTCCACTAACTATTACCTGGGAGATTTGAGAAAAGGTTAAACGCTCCCTTGATTTGATAGTATGGCTTCCTTCATTTGATACTAATTTGGTAAAATAATTGAAACACCATTTTTACTAAATTTTTATCAAATTTAAATTTGATGAAAAATATGAATTTGGATTAGAGATGATCTTAGTAGGTGGAGAAATGTTTTTGTAGTTATTATTCACTATGTTTGATTTTAATTTTCTGGATTCAATTTTTTAAAAATTAAGTTTTTTGTTTTTTGTATTTTTTTTAGTGAATATTTTTAAAATTTTAAACAATTATTTTAATTTTTTAGATTTACCTTACTTAGATGTATCTAAAAAGTAAAATATTTGTAAAAAAAAAAAATTTGAAAAAATCAATATATACACAAGAATACGAAAAATGTATTGAATTCTCTTTTTTTATTATTATATATTTTTAGTATTTAGTGAATTTTTTTAAATTTTTTTTTACAAATATTATACTTTTTAAGTGTATTTATATCAGGTGCATCTAAAAATTAAAAAAATTGCTTAGAATATTAAAAAAATTCAATGAAAATAAAAAAACACAAAAAATAAAAAATTTCAATATTTTAAAATGTGAATCCTAAAAAATCAAACCAAGCAAGCTGATTGTGATTTTTTTTTTTTTTTAAATGGTTGCTAAAGTTGTAAAAAGAATTAATTTATACTAGATACAATAGTGTGATGGGCTCTATTTACAGTATATTTAGTGTGTTTGGTTTCAATTTTTTAAATTTTATTTTTTAGAAATTGAGTTTTTTGTTTTTCTTGTCTTTTTGTTTTTAGTGAATATTTTTAAAATTTTAAACATTTTTTTTTACTGTTTTAGATGCACCTTACTTAAATGTATCTAAATAGTAAAATATTTGTGAAAAAATATTTTACAAAATTAATAAATACACAAAAATATGAAAAATATACTGAATGTTCTTTTTTTTTTTTGTATTTTTTGTATTTAGTGAATTTTTTAAAGATTTTTTTCACAAATATTATACTTTTTAAGTGTATGTAAGTTAGGTGTGTCTAAAAATTTTAAAAATTGCTCAAAATATTATAATAATTCAGTGAAAACAAAAAAAATACGAAAAATGAGTAAAATTTTCTGAAAAGTGAATTCTGAAAATGAAAACCAAACAAAGATATGTATCATTTTTTTCCCCTTTTTCTTAGGAAGATTGACCCATAAGTCCCATATTTTTTGACTTGTGATCCATATAGTCCTATATTTTTTTTTTTTGCGACCAGTTAGTCATTTTGGATGTGTAATGACTCATTTGCCCTTCATTTTAGAGTGTTATATTTGGAAGTTACGTTGGAGTATTACGTTTGGAAAAAATATATTAAAGAACTTTTTAGTGTGTTAGTGTTAAATTAGAGTGTTACATTTGGAAAAAGTACACTAAGGAGTCTTTTAGTGTGTTATATCAAAGTGTTACGTTTGAGGAGTTTTTCACTGTGTTACATTGAAGGAGTGTTGCGTTTGTGAAAAATACATTAAGGGGTTTTTTAGTGTAGTGTGTAACATTGAAGTGTTACGTTGGAGAAGTTTTTCAATATGTTGCGTTAAAGGAATGTTACGTTTGTGAAAAATATATTAAGAAGTTTTTAAGTGTGTTAGTGTTACATTGAGTGTTATGTTTCGTAAACGTAAACTAAGAAGTCTTTTAGTGTGTTATGTTGGTGTGTTACGTTTGTCAAAAATACACTAAGGAGTTTTTTAGTGTGTTACGTTGGAGAAGTATTACATTTGAAAAAAATACACTAAGAAGTTTTTTAGTGTAGTGTGTTACGTTGGAGAGTTTTTCAGTGTATTACGTTGGAGGGATGTTACGTCTGTGAAAAGTACACTAAGGTGTTTTTTAGTGTGTTATATTGGAGTGTTACGTTATTTAAGTATTATGTTTGGAAAAAATACACTAAGGGATCTTTTAGTGTGTTACGTTAGAGTGTTGGAGGAGTCTTTTAGTACTACTTTGGAAGAGCGTTACGTTTTTTAAAAGTATACTAAGGAATTTTTTAGTGTGTTACATTGTTACATTGGAGTGACGGAAACGTGGTTCAAAAATTGAATCCAACTTTCCTAAAATAGCGTCCCCCAATGAAGAAGGGTAGAAACGTCCATCAAATCATACAAAAATTTAAAATAGGATCTCATAGTAAGGTTGTCAAAACAAAGAGGACCTATCAGTGTATTAAAAAATTCATGGGACTGTTTAGAGTAACTGATTCTCTTATTGGACTTTTTGATAATTTTCCCTTTCTCTTATTGATTTTCAATTTATTTATACAAAAATGCTTTAGACCACTAATTAGTGGTGGCTCTAATGATGTGGCAGTGGGTCCCACCCACTGCCACATGTGTTTTGTGGCTTGTTTTTTTTTTTTTTTCAATTGCCACCTCACTAGTGGTGGGGTTAGTGATGTTAAATTAGTGGTCTATAGCATTGCTCTTATTTATATAGTTTTATTAACATGGAGCAAATGACATCATAAGTTATTGTTGTATTAATTATTGAAATTCGTGTATACAATAATTTATGGTACGTTTGATACTTCTTCATTTTCCCAATGTTTTTCACAAATTACACTTTAAGATAAAATCATAATTTATAGCACATCAAAATAATAAACAAATTAATTCAAAAATGACTCCCTCACTCTCTTCCTGTTCTCTTAGCCACGTTGCTTCTTCACTATTGTTATTGGCAAATATTGAGGAAGAAGAAGACGGAGAACATAGGCAATATAAAGCCACCAAGCAAACCACACTCAGAGAAAAGTTCGAAAGCCAAGTCATGTCCTTCGATCCACACTCCAACATACTTGTTCTTCATATCATTTTCTCTCTTTCTTTCACTTTACATATCTGATTCCTTGCTTAAACCCTTGAATCAATTGTCGAATTATTTATGTATGCACTGCCAATTTGAATTATTTAACACTGTGTGTGTATATGTGTGTGTTTGATTGGCACAAGAGGGCATCCAATCAATATCGAGACCGCGAAACATTAGGCTTTTGAAGTGCAATTTCATAAGGGATGTTACTTACTTGGATCGAGCTGAAGACCCTTTTGATTTCAAGAAATAGGACATCGATCTCAACGCCCTCCAAGCTCGTGAAGAGTTTGCGATTAGGTAACCCAAAAAGCTCACTACTTGATTTTCTTGATTATTTTTTTGGTGGGTTTGATTGTTGTGTTAGAATAGAATTGCAGGCAAGCAGAGACAGAAGCTGAGAGGATTGATGTGGGCCCGGACCTCCGTAATGGAGTGATTAACGGTGGCGACAATGATTTGAGGGAGCAATTTGAGGATGAGATTTGGGAATGTGGAGATTGTGGAGACTCAGAGGTCTTGATAGAGAGTTCCATCGTAAGCTGAGTTAGCAATTTTGGTGTGTATAAGAGGGGTTATTGTTGGTTTGGGTTTTAGGTTTTTGATTAGAGAGGTTTGGGAGTGTGAAGAAGACAATGGTGGAAATGGGTAGTAGAGTGAGGAAGATGATGATGATACAAAGTGGGTTAGGTCTTTGTGGAAGACAATGGATTGAAGGGTATTATGATCAATTCCACTGTCAAGTTAATGTCATTAAGGCATTTTTGACGGGAATGGGGAATTTGACTATTAGTTTAAAAAATAAGGGAGATCTGTATAATTTTTGAAGCCAATTTTTGAAGCCACAAGGGAGCTAGCAGTAATTAAGGCAAACCTCAGGAGAGGTCAGTGTAATATACCCTTATAATAATAACTCACTAGCAGTTGGCTCGTGCAATGTACGTACTATTTTTTTCCAAAAAATACTTGATGGTAAAAAAATAATTTTAATTTTAATTTAAAATTAAAATTAAATTATTATTGATAATATTGGTGCTATCGTTCTATAAAATTGTTACTTGAATATATATATATATATATATATACTAGTTTAAAAAGGCCTGTAGAAGACATGGGCTATTATTACAGTATATTTAAGTTTTGTATTTTAATAATTTTTTAAAAATTAAAATATTGTTCTATAAAATTGAATAGAATAAATCATTATATATATAATAGAATTATGTGGTATAGTATGTATTATTTTTTGATTTGTTGTACAACCAATGATGTAAACTCCAATGTTATTACCATATCATTTTGGATGAATTTATGAGTTTTTAACATGTCTTCCGAATTTATAAAAAAAGAAAAGAAAAAAAAAGAAAAAAAATTATGATGTATAACTTTTCTCAATAGATAAATATAAAACAAATACTAAGATAATTCTAACATCTTAAAAAAACTAGTAAGATAATTCACTAAACTAATAAAGAAGCAAAAGAATATATATATATATATATATATACGCACAAACAACTAATTTTATTAATACATACATTATACTTGCATAATGAATAACTAATTTTATTAATAAGTAAATTAGCAATTTGTAATGATACGAAAAATGTTTTTCAGTTAACCATTTTGTTAATAAATAAATCATTAAGTCAATTAATAGTTTTTAATGATATGAGAAATAATTTTTAATAAACAATTTTGATAATTTATTATTGCATAAGATAATTGGTTTTTTTTCCTTCCCCGAGTATTGTGTTAAATGAAAATTTATAACAAACGGTAGTTGTAATTTCTAGTATTATGACCAATTCTTATTTTAAACAAATCTTATGGGTGTATTTGTAATTTGTCAAAAAATAAAAGATTTATGTTTCATAATTGGAAATTCTATTTTCACACACTTAATTACCTCAGTACACATCTTCTCTCAGTGCACACACTTATTAATTTGATTATTAATTAATTTTCTCAATCCACAAACTAAAAGTTACAATTATACCCTTCACTTATAATCATTGTACACACACCACTCAACCCTCATTTGCATACACTTGTTGAGTGATGCTACTTCCAAATTTGTAGACCTATTATAGACCCATGTGAAGACCATTGAAGTGAAGTGAAGACAAAATCCTTCGTTGAAGACCTTTATTGAAGACTCTATTAAACCTTTATTAAAAAAACTATTGAAAACTCTCCAAAAATATTGTTGAAGATGAGGCATCTTTCTATTTTATTATTGTATTTACCATTTTTAGATTTCTGTGCACTCTGTTGCCAAAAAACTCTTGTTTTTTTTATTTTTTTTTTATTTATGTTTTTCGATTTGGGGATTTCAGTACTAGTTTTCCGAAATTATACATTTAAAACTTAACTTCCGAATAAAAGTGATTAGTTCGATAGATTTGTTCCGAAAACAAGTAAAAAAAAACTTTCTGCAGTTAATATCCGAATATAATGAAATAATTCAGCAGTTGATATCCGAATATAATAAAATAATTTGACAGTTAATGTCTGAATATAATGAAATAATTTAGCACTAGTTGTTCGACTGAAAATCGCGAAAGGAAAAAAAAATTATGCACGCAAAAACTAACATTTTCATCACTAATAAAGTATAAATCTAGAGATTAAAGCAATATGAGAGTTGTTATGAAAATATTGTTTTGCAATAGAGAAGTATAGAGTGTATAGCAAGCAAAGTAACAACAATAGAAAAACTAAGGTTCTTTTTTACTCAAAAGGTATATACATTGAGATTTTTTTCTTTTTAAAAGATTTGTATAAAGAATATTTTCATAGAATATTATAAGTGCTAATGAATGTTCATTATAGTCATTTTAGTTCAGGGTATAATTATCATTAAAATAATATTTCATTAAGTGTGTGCATTGAGAAAATTAGGTGTGTGAAAGTAGAATTTCCTTTCATAATTGACCAAGAATATTTGCATAATTACGAAAAAAATTTGTTTCGTGTTTGACCAAGAATGTTCGCGTAATTACGAAAAAACTTGTTGCATAATTAACTGAGAATGTTTGTGTAATTATGAAAATCTTTTATTCAACACATAGGCCACCATTAGTAAATTATTCAAAATGAAAGGGTAAAATTGAAAAAAAAAAAAAAGATGAGCCTTAAGTAGCTAAGCGGTTCTTATATGTATATATATATATATATATATTAATTTTAGTTAAATTATTTGTATATTTTGATAATTTTAATTCTATCATATTATAAAGTATAATTATCATATAATAATTTTGTATGAGATATATTAAATTATAAAATAGTAAAATAAATATTCACTTTGATATTAAAAATAATAGTTAAATTAGAAGAAAAAATAGTAATATAAAATTAAAAGTAATTCTAACTATTTAATTTTCTTTTATATTCATTTGGAAAATAAAAATATGTAGAAACAGAAATTGTGGGGGCCGAGAAGAGGGAGTCGTAGAGATTCCGGATAGCCGAATCTCGAAGAGTCGAGATTCGAAGCACTCGGCAATTGGCTCACAAGCTCAAATCCAACCCTATTCAGCCAAATGACCGATTAGGAAAGGGGCCGAGTGAAGGTCAATCTATTATAAAATGTGCCGAATATGAGTTGGAAATGGACCGAATCCCGAGGCCCATGGAAGAAAAGATATAAATAGAAGAACATCAGTCAGAAAGAGGTATGTGAGAATTATTGTGCTTAACTTAGAATACAAGCATTCTTGAGTATGGATTCTGACTTGTCCGTCGGAGTGCTAATTCCGGCACCCCCGACCGGAGTGTTTATTCCTTTTCAGGTGGCCAAAAGAGGATCACCAGCGTTCTCCAGGATCAGAAGAGTATTTCCAAACCATTTCTCCACAATTGGCGCCGTTTGTGGGAATACTCAAGCACATCCATGGCGAGCGTGACGGAAGATCTTCCGACAGTCACTGTCGACCCTATATCGCAAGATGAAACCACTCCAACAAACATGCTTGGAACAGAGACTATCACCGCAAGACGTGTCATGAATTTCGCTTCACCCTCGACTTTGAAGCATGAAGCAATGCAAGCGATCCTGCAACAAGCAAAGCACAACGAACAAAGATTGGCGAACATGATCGCAAAAAATGAACATCTCCGTTAGGCTTTGGCCTTGGAGGTGGCGAAGTCCAAACAATCTGCATACCAAGGCCAGGGACGACCTGTGAGGGCAGCTGCTCGACATTCTCGAGCCCGACAACAAGATACTGATAGCAACTCCGACTCATTATCCTCGGAGCCCAAGAAGAAGGGACGATCTGGAATTTGTAGTTCTTCTGAGGAGAGTCCCCGTACAAGGCCTAAGCGAAGAAGGAACAGCTCGGATGACGATCAACACAATCCTTTTGTACGACGAATTGCAAAGGCAGTGCTAGCCAAGAAATTCAAAGTACCGTCATTCACCTTGTACGACGGTAAATTGGCACAAGATGGTCGGCTACAACGGTACGCCCGAAAAGGCAACCCAACCAAAGTAATAGCCTTGACACAGGATTCACATGCGCCCCGCGTGATCCACATGATATACAACCTGCCAATGTCATTAGCGGTGCACACGATTCAGTCGAGGTCTAACCCTCAAGAGCAACTCACTCAGGCTAAACGGCCCCATGAAGCCGAGGTTATCACTTTTGATGATTCGGATTTGGCCAGAGTAACACTGCCCCACATTGATCCCTTGGTAATTGGGTTACGCGTAAACCGATTCATAGTTCAGCGCGTACTCATTGATCCTGGGAGCACATCGGAGATTATGTACTACAAGATATTTATCAAACTCGGCTTCTCCGAATCGGATCTCTCTCCGATCCCTTATCTACTATTCGGCTTCAATGCCAATCCAGAGTACCCGTTGGGAAAAATCAGACTTCCCGTTCGAGCAGGCTCCCGAACAGTGGATGTGGGATTCTTGGTCGTCAGGCTGGTGTCGCCGTATAATCTCATCATGGGGCGATCCTGGTTGCATATTATGCGAGCCGTGCCCAGCACCTATCATCAGCTGGTCCGCTTCCCTACAGAACGCGGTATTGAGCAAATCCGTGGCTCCCAGAAATCAGCACAAGCATGTTATCTCGCTGAGAAAACGCCAAAGGAACTAGAGGTGAATTCCATTGAGTTGTCGGATCGAGAAAGCCTCGACGATGTCGAGCGGCTCCCAAATGAAAAAGCAACGGAAGACTTGGGACGAGTTCAAATCGATGGAAGCCCAAACAAGTTCTTCATGGTTGGCGCCTCCTTGAATCAGGCCGACAAACAACAGCTAGTATCTTTCCTACTCAGCAACCTCGATGTCTTTGCATGGACTCCGTATGAGATGCCGGGTATAGATCCGTCAGTTTCACAGCACCATTTGAATGTCGATCCTAAGTACAAGCCGATCGTCCAGAAAAGACGGCGGTCAGCCGCAGAGCATACTGCCGCCGTTGTTGAGGAGGTTGACAGGCTGCTTGACGCCGAAGTAGTTAGGGAGGTGACCTACCCTACATGGCTCTCTAATACAGTGGTGATGAAGAAGAAAAATGGGACTTGGTGAGTGTGCGCCGACTTCACGGACCTAAACAAAGCCTGCCCAAAGGATTGCTTTCCTCTTCCCAGAATAGACCAGCTTGTAGATGCTACGGCGCGCCATTAGCGTATGAGCTTCCTTGATGCCTATAGAGGTTATCATCAAATTGCTATGCATCCGGAGGATCAAGAGAAAATTGCATTCCTCACCCCAAGAGGAACCTATTGCTATAAGGTAATGCCTTTGGGTTGAAGAATGCAGGGGCAACCTACCGAAGACTGGTCACCACCATGTTCAAGGAGAAACTCGGCAAAACTATGGAAGTGTACATTGATGATATGGTGGTTAAATCCAAAGAAGAGCAGAATCATATAGCCGATTTGGAAGAGACATTCGTGATCCTACGCAAATATGGAATGAAGTTGAACCCTTCCAAATGCGTGTTTGGTATCGGCTCTAGCAAATTCTTAGGCTACATTGTCAATCACAGAGAAATCGAAGCCAACCCAAGGCAAATCATAGCAATCCTGGAGCTCGGCTCCCTTTGTTCAATAAAAGAGGTTCAAAGTTAATGGGGATGGCTGCCGCACTCAACAGGTTTATCAACCGGTCCACAGATCGCTGCCGACAATTCTTTCATACGCTACGGAAGGGCAAGGCCTTTGAATGGTTCGCTGAGTGCGAAGCGGCTTTCAACGGCTTGAAGACCTACCTCTGCTCAGTACCACTCCTGACAACACCCTCTACTGGTGACACGCTCATTTTGTACCTGGCAGTTTCTGAGCGAGCCGTCAGCACTGTATTGATAAGGAAAGAGATGAGGGAGCAGCGGCCAGTGCATTATGTGAGCAAGGCGATGGTTGACGCCGAAACACGCTACCTTCCGCCGGAAAAGCTCATCCTAGCCCTAGTTATGTTGGCAAGGAAGCTCATGCATTACTTCTAGGGGTATAGCATTGGGGTGCTAACAGATTATCCCCTCCGATCAGTACTACGCAGTGCGGAAGCATCTGGGCATGTTTCAAAGTGGGCTCTGGAACTTGGCCAGTACGATATTCAATTTCTACCCAGAACCTCAATCAACGGACAGGTGCTTGCTGACTTTATCGCCGAATTCACAGGGGGCGTTGCCGACTTCAAATCTGATGTCGCCGACTTCAAGTCAGATGAAGTTCGACCGAAGCCGAACTGGAGGATTTATGTTGGGGATATCTGGTAGTTATATTGTGATGGATCATCCAATCAGTGGGGCAGTGGAGTTGGAGTTGTAATTATGACCCCCGACGGCACAATAATTGAGCAGGCCGTCAAGCTCGGCTTCGAAGCATTGAATAACGAAGCCGAATACGAAGCCCTTTTAGCCGGTTTGCAGAATGTGCATATTCTGGGTGCTCGGCGTCTGCTTGTGTTTTGCGACTCAAAGCTGGTGATCAATCAGCTAAAGGGGGAGTACGCGGCAAGAAACGACCGTATGGCAGCTTACATGAAAACGGCCAATTCCCTGTTGGCAAAATTTGGCCATCATGAGTTGAACCAGATAACACGTGATCAGAACACCCATGCAGAGGCCTTGGCTTGCCTAGCCTCCGCAATCAACTCAGAGATTAAACGGACCATTGAAGTAGGATTCATCCCAGAGCCAAGCATTGGCCCTTCGGAGGAAGTCCAATTCAACGTTATAGAATCTGCACCAAGTTGAATGGATCCCATTGTTGCATTCCTATCTTCTGAACAACTCCTAGAAGACAAGAAAGAAGCACATAAGCTGTGAAACAAAGCCATGCGATACTACTTGGACCCGCAAAGAAGGCTTTATAAAAAGTCACTCTCTGGCCCATATTTGGAATGTGTGCAACCGGATAAAGTCGGGGAGCTTCTGGCTGAGATACACGAAGGCAGTTGCGGAGCCCATTCTGGCGGACGCTTTTTGGCCTATCGAGCTATAATGCAGGGGTATTATTGGCCGACAATGAGAGCAGACGCCGAATGTTATGCAAAAAAGTGTGAACAATGCCAGAAATTCTCTCTGTTAAACTATCTGCCTGCTGAAGAGTTGAACTCAATCACCAGCCCTTGGCCGTTCGCCCAGTGGGGGCTTGATATCGTAGGACCACTGCCGCGGGCCCCAAGGAACAAGCGATACCTGATCGTCGCAACATATTACTTCACGAAATGGGTCGAAGTGGAGGCATTAACACACATCCAAGATGCTGACGTTAAGCGATTTGTGTGGAGGAACATCATAACATGATTCGGCATTCCCAGAGCTCTTATCTCAGACAACGGCACCCAGTTCGATTGTGGCATATACCGAGAGCTGTGCAGCAAATATGGTATTCGGCCTTATTTTTCTATGCCGGCTTATCCCCAAAGCAATGGCCAAGCCGAAGCCTCTAATAAATCCATCTTAGACTGCATCAAGAAGAGGCTGGAGAGAGCCAAAGGCAGATGGGTCGAGGAATTGTCGAGTGTACTGTGGGCTCATCGAACTACACCGAAAAGATCGACTGGAGAAACGCCGTTTGCCCTATGCTTTGGAACCCAGGCAATCTTACCCCTGGAGATTGGCCACCCGACACTCAAGTCGAAAGTCTTTGATACGGGCCAAAACGACATGATGCTGGCTTTGGATCTGATCCTAATCGAAGAATGAAGAGACCGAGCCCTTGCGTCAATGGCGTGATACCAGCATCAGCTGGCAAAGTCATATAATCAATGGGTTTAGCTGCGCCGCTACACACCAGGGGAATTGGTCCTGAAGAAGGTGCTTCTAGCTGACAGGAAATCGGCTGATGGAAAATTGGGTCCTAACTGGGACGGCCCATACCAGATTGATTCGATCGCCGGAGTAGGGGCATATCGGCTCAAAGACACGTCAGGAAGGAGCCTGCCACGGCCCTGGAATTCCACGCATTTACGCAAATTTTATCATTGACCCGACTTGTGGGACATGATGCTTGCTCCGACCTGTTCATTATGTACATCTTTTTTTTGTAATACAAAGATTCCCATTCACCTACTACAGAATCTAGTTCAAAGATGTTCCAATTAAAGCCTCTGGATTCGGAGCCTCATCGGCGAATGACGTCTTTGGGCCGATCAAGCCTCTAGATTCGGAGCGCCCTTCGTGGATATCATGATTGGCCAATTAAAGTCTCCGGATTCGGAGCCCCATTGGCGAATGACGTCTTTGGGCTGATCAAGCCTCTGGATTCAGAGTGCCCTTCGTGGATATCACGATTGGCCAATTAAAGTCTCCGGATTTGGAGCCCCATCGGCAAATGACGTTTTTGGGCCGATTAAGCCTCCGGATTCGGAGCGCCCTTCATGGATATCACGATTGGCTAATTAAAATCTCCGGATTCAGAGCCCCATCGGCGAATGACGTCTTTAGGCCGATTAAGCCTCCGGATTCGGAGCGCCCTTCGTGGATATCACGATTGGCCAATTAAAGTCTCCGGATTTGGAACTCCATCGGCGAAGTCTCCGGATTCGGAGCCCCATCGGCGAATGACGTCTTTGAGCCGATTAAGCCTTCGGATTCGGAGCGCCCTTCGTGGATATCACGATTGGCCAATTAAAGTCTTCGGATTCGGAGCCCTATCGGCGAATGACGTCTTTGGGCCAATTAAGCCTCCGATTAAAGTCTCCAGATTCGGAGTAGATATCATGACTAGCCAATTAAAGTCTTCGGATTCGGAGCCCCATCGGCGAATGATGCCTTTGGGTATCACGATTGACGTCTTTGGGCCGGTGAACCCTTCGAGCCGTGCGTAACAATCGATTAAATTAGGCCGAACAATGTCCATACAATCGTCTGACATACATTTATTCAAACATTTATATAATAAAACACATGCAATCGCGTGTGTGCCGAGCACAACTTATAACAAAACATTGAAAATAAGATGCTTTTTCATTCGACCAACCAATAATTACATAATCTTAGACGCAATCCGCGTTCGAACATTTATGACGAGTATTTTTATTCGGCGACTCCCTCATCATCGTTCTTTTCAACTTCAAAGACGGAAAAAGGGCAAATGATCACGATGATCCAAGCCACATAAGTTGAAATCGACACCCTTCGCTCGGAGAGCCTCCGTGGCTTGAAGAGCCGCGATCCAACCATGCTTAAAACCACGATTCTCGCATCGACAGACCTCCTTAGCAAGTGTCTCTCTCGTTTTGTCGATCCCAACCTTCCGGCCATCATGGAAACCCTACTCATAACCCTTGGCCCTCGCATTTGCTACGGCAAACATGCCTGCCGTATCTTGATCGGCGATGGCATGACTCAATAGCCGTTGGGTCACCCTTTCGTCCATAATCGGGTTAGACTGACCCGCCGCATGCGGATCGGTGACTTTAACCTTCCTAAGCTCTCTAAGCTCGCCCTCGGCCTTTTCTGCACGAACCTTCGAACTGCGAACCCATTCACCCATTTTCTTCATTTCCCACCGCGCGGCGCGCAGACGCATGCCGACTTTGTAGGCGGTGTATAGCCCCTTCACCGCCCCATGAATACCTTCTCGAAACACTTCGAAATCTCGTCGCCCAACCATCGATTGTTGGACTTCCGGTGGAAAGATCTGTCTAGCGAACTCGACCGCTACACCCAGATCATTGACGATGGAATCTGCCTCAGTCATCGGTTTATTCCCCATGAACACAGCAAAACTCAATGGTCGTGGCGTTGTGTCTGACTCATTCCTCAGTCATGGTCGTGGTCGTGGGGAGCTTTCCCGTTGATGTTTCTCTCTTCGGGGTGATCTGCTTCGACGGCTCGAAGGTTGACGTTTTTCGCCTTCCTTGGATGTCCTTCCTTCCGTACGCGCAGGTTCGCTGCTACGATTCATCGCAGTATCTACCTCAGCCAGCGTTTGTCCCTCTCCTCTGCTGTTGAAGAACAGTCTGTTTGACATTCACCCTCGCCTCAAGCTAGTTCAAATCGAGTCTGAATAAGAATAAGTGGACCCACTGGCGCGAACCCACCCCATTTATTCGTAGGTATGCAGCGACCCCGAGGCAATTTCTCCAAACGATGGACAAGGGCAGATTTATTAATCTAACCGGCCGAGCATCTTGGTTCCATGCCGATTGATAGGTGCCACAGCCACTTCATGCACTGATTTTTGGCTTTCTAAATGGCCTAATTATCTAAACGGTAGTTATGAGAGAATACCTTGAAGTCCATGCACTGGCTGGGGCTAGGGCAGATTTATTAATCTAACCAGCCGAGCATCTTAGTCCCATGCCGATTGATATGTGCCACAGCCACTTCATGCACTGATTTTTGGCTTTCTAAACGGCCTAATAATCTAAACGGCAGTTATGAGAGAATGCCTTGAAGTCCATGCACTGGCTGGGGCTAGAGCAGATTTATTAATCTAACCGGCCGAGTATCTTGGTCCTATGCCGACTGATATGTGCCACAGCCACTTCATGCACTGATTTTTGACTTTCTAAACGGCCTAATTATCTAAACGGTAATTATGAGAGAATGCCTTGAAGTTCATGCACTGGTTGGGGCAAGGGCAGACTTATTAATCTAACCGGCCGAGCATCTTGGTCCCATGCCTATTGATATATGCCACAGCCACTTCATGCACTGATTTTTTGGCTTTCTAAACGGCCTAAATATCTAGTCGGCAAGTATACAAAAGGTTTTATCCAAAACAGCAACCAAACAATTCCATTCATTAGTAACAGAAGAGTACAAAATGAATTTTCATTAAGTAAATTGGACACAAATTGTAACCATTTTACATATGAAAATTACTAAACAAAAAGTTGTAAAAAGTCGAAAATTACATGCAAATAGTAAAACAAAAACACAAGCCGCCCAAATTAGCCCTCGAAGTCAGACTCCAGTAGCTCAACATCCACTTGCTCGTATGAAATTAGCGTAGCCAATGTCACATCAGCAGCAGCAAGGGCTTTGAGCCAGCCGTGTTTAAATTCTCGATTTTCAAATTTGGGGATTTCGTCTACATATTCATCAAAAGCAGACTTCTTCCCAGCATCGAATGCGCTGGCAGCCTTCAAGTCGGTTGTTTCCTTCGCCGCCTTCATCTCTTCCAACCCAGCCTCCAATTTAGAGATCGCCTCCTGGGCCAACTTAAGCGCGTCGTCGTTCGCATTCGCCCTCTTCTCAGCGACTGATCTCAATTCTTCAGCACTGCGGGCTCTCTTCATCTCGGCCTCGGCACAGGCGCCCTCCGTCTGTGCCCTACTCCTTTGGCCCTCAACCTCGGCTTGTAAATGGCCAATTAGCTCGACGGCATCATGATAGCGACGGCACATGTCGGCTATCCTCCCGACGGCCTGCAAAATAGGAAGTCAAGAACAAAATAATATTTGCGTAAAGAGAAAAAACAGAGTCTAGATATATACCAAAAGAGCCGATTGCGCGGCCAACCCAATTGCAACCAAATCAGGCTCTGCCCGAAAAGCCGCCTTGTCAGCAGGCAGTGAAACGGATGTCGCCAAGCTGAGTGCAACCGCTGGATCTTTGATTACCGAAGCATCGAAGGAGATCGGCATATTTTTTTATCTTGGGCTGAATAACAAAAGGTACAATCATATTCGACTCCTCCACACGAGGTCGTTTGTCAGCATGGTCTTCTTCTGAGCCAGCCTCGATGTCAGCAGGGCGCTTCTCCACCATTTTCTCAGCTTCTACACTTGCCTGCACAAAAGGTTCTGCCTCGAAACTTTTGTTCTTTGCCATTCCCTCAATAATAGGCAAGGAGGTCTTGGACTGAGATTCGGCAGCCCAAACCTCCTCCTCCCTTCGCCGCACGGCCGTCATTTCCGCATTCACCTTCTTGGCAAGTTTAGTGAGGCTCAACCTAGCCATATCTTCTGGGAACGCGCCGAGAAGGTCCTCCAGACCGTGAAAAATATCATCGAGTGGATGGTCCTCTCGACCCGAAGTGGACAGTGGATCAGCTGAATTAAGGCAGGCTTCTTCAAATGCTAACTTCAAAGCCTCGTCAACCTTAGTTTCGGATTGGCCTGACTCAGCGACCTCAGCTACTTCCGGTCGCTCCGAATCTGATCCCTTGCAACTGACTTGCCTCAAATTTTTGAAATCAGTCAAGATAAGGGCGATAAGAGACTCCTCACCCTCCGGAATTAGGATGTTTTCCGCCATCAAAAAAGTCTTATAAATCGGCTCGTAGCGGAGCAGAACGTGGGCCGCCCTCCCTTGCTTCTGAAGACTCAGTCGGCTGAAATACTTGAGCGCAGTCTTGATTTCTGAAAGGATGGCGTCGTCGGTCGAGATCAAGACTTTCTTCAAATCGTTTCCTGCAAAAGCAAAACCATGAGGTCCCAAAAATAAAGTTTTATAAATATAACAAGTAAATAAATAAAAGAAGATACTTGGCCACCTGGTTCGCCCCTCTGTCTAGGAATGCGATCAAGGTGATCCTCCCCTTCGCCGAATTCCCAATTTCCTTGGACGACGACCATAACATCATTAACTTGCTTTCCAGAGCTAGAAAGCATAGTCACTAGTTGATGGTCGGTGTCTTTGGCCCTAAGGAAATAACGCCCGTGCCGACCAGAAGACTTGGCCAAGGCGTAGCAATGCTGAATAGTGGGAATGCCAAGGTTAAGCCTAAAGCTGCGGTTTAGTGCGATAATTCCCATCACGATCCTATAGAAGTTGACGTTGGGTTGGGAAGGGATTAACCCCCAATGGCAAAGCATGGCCCTAAGGAATGGGTGAAGGGGAAAGCGGACCCCACCCTCTGCGATTGATAGAAGAGGGAAGGCGATCATGGTTTCATCAACCCTCTCCATATCGAGGGTGTCGTCTGCCACAAATGACAGACGGACATCATCAGGAATGGAAAAATGGCGTCAGAAGCCAGAAATTCGATCTGGTGAGAGGAGATCTTTTAAATGTTTCGCCATTCCCCCAGCCAATAGAATTATGGTAAGCCAAAAAACAAAGCAAAGAATGAAAGAACTTACAAGAGGGGAAGGAGATAGAGAAGAGTAGGAAGTTGCAGAGGTAGTCCAGAAGGCAATCCAGCGACGGGCGTCTAAAAACATGAATGCATTTGAAAAGACGTCGAAATTTTAAATCACAATAAATAGAAATGTACGAAGAGGCGGGAAGTTGAAATGGCAACTGGGAAGCGTGTGTACAGACATTTGCGTTGGAATACGGTCAGCCGCCGAATTTCGACTTTGACCCTTCGAGTTCGAAGCCAAACATTCCCGCCAACTGTCGTTAGTAGAGTGCTTGGGGGGCAATTGTGAGGGCCGAGAAGAGGGAGTTGTAGAGATTCCGGATAGCCGAATCTCGGAGAGTCAAGATTCGAAGCACTTGGCAATTGGCTCACAAGCTCAAATCCAACCCTTTCGGCCAAATGACCGATTAGGAAAGGGGCCGAGTGAAGGTCGATCTATTTTAAAATGCGCCGAATATGAGTTGGAAATGGACCAAATCCCGAGGCCCATAGAAGAAAATATATAAATAGAAGAACATCAGCCAGAAAGAGGTATGTGAGAATTATTGTGCTTAACTTAGAATACAAGCATTCTTGAGTGTGGATTCTGACTTGTCCGTCAGAGTGCTAATTCCGGCACCCCCGACCGGAGTGTTTATTCCTTTTCAGGTGACCAAAAGAGGATCATCAGCGTTCTCCAGGATCAGAAGAGTATTTCCAAACCATTTCTCCACCAAAATTATACGAAATTAAATATAAAAATGTTGTAGTTGGATTATCATATAATGATTTTATATGATATATATATATATATATATTAAATTATAAGATTGTAAAATAAACATTCTTAATTAAATTAAAATATCAATTATATAAAAGAAATTCAACAATGACTTAACCAAGAAAGAATCACATAACAATATCTAAACCTACAAAGAAAAAGTAATGAAAACATCCAAACCACATATACATATCAATATGTGAAATGATTAATCATCTTAATATATGATGTCAAGATATAAAAAAAACTTAATGTTCAACAATTGAAAAAGTAGCTTAAACAGTAAATCCAAACTTTAGAAGCTTCTTGAGAATATCATTGTTGTGCAGTTTTTTCCTCATGTGAGTTGTGATTATATAAAATAATGTAAAAAATAAAATATAATTTCATATATAGAATCACTATAAAATTTAAACGAAAAATCCATAATATAGTTTAATATAGAATTTGTATAGGGTATAGAATAATGTATTGGAAAATAAGAAGATGAAAGAAAATAAGGCAATTTAGCATTAAAAGAAAATTCTAACACACTTTAAAGAATTAAGAAAAAAACGTGAAATGCAAAATTGGTATTGAGTTTATGGATTATCACAATTTATAATGAAAAATATATAGAAAAGAAATATTTGTCAAATAAAGTCCATATAAAAAAGATAAAGTTAGTATAATTTAAATTATGTTTAGATTTGTATAGAACTCTATATGTATTTATGTTAGAAAAAATTAAACGCTTATAATATGCCACTAACTATGAAAAAAAAATATTATTTTTAATAATATATATATATATATATATAATAGTCAGTCTACGAATACAGTTCTTGCCAATTTTAAATTGGGTACAATCAGAATTGAATTGTTCAATTTATTTTGTTTGCGATTTTTCTGTTAATCCATCCGTAGGGTTAGGTTAATAAGTTTTTTAAAAAAAATATATATATTTCTTGTTTATTTTTACAAAAGTAATACAGACCCCCATAGGAAACAACCCCCAGGACGCCTGAGCTGGCAACTGCCTTTAGCCATGTGAAGAATACTTGCATTGTGATAAGGTGTGCTACACATACCTGTGAGACAAAAAACAAAAATAAAAATAAAAACAAAAAAATAAGCGGGAACTCATAACTCTGTTTGCCTATAACAGGAACCCAAGCCTTAAACCTCATCTTTTTCTCTTCCCTCGTCCGTCCACCCCTGTCACCGCCATAGCTCTCCTCCGTCAACGACCATAGCTCTCTAGGAACTTGTTGTTTCTCTCACTTCATCTCTGTCTCTCGCTCTCCTCAATTTTCGATCGCATTTCGATTGCATTTTCCTAGGTAATCTTTTTTCCCCAGCTCACTATCTAGTTAGGGATTTATGAGTAATGTACTCCAAACCCCCCCATTCTCTCTCTCTCTCTCTCTCTCTCTCTCTCTCTCATACACACATACACTCATCAATCTCTCTGTCTGTCTATATATATTATTATTATTATTTCATTTATGGGTTATCTCTCTTGCAATGCCAAGTGAAACAGACATTTCTGTGTTCAATAATCTTATAAATGTGTTCTTCAAAACACATTTTATATGCATGTGTTCTTTATTCAAAATAAGCGCAGACCTTAATAAAATGTGTGAACACATTTTACATATATGTGTGTAGACGTCCCCGAACGCCCCGGGAGGGTTGAGCTCCCGTTCTGTTCATTTGGGGTCACTACAGCTCGGACTCTTAAAATATCACGGTTCTTAATCTGAACCAAAGAGTCCAAATCCGGCAAATCGTTTTGAGAACCTGATTTTTGAAAAAGTAGTGCCAAACATGGACTGCTTTGCCAGATACAGAGTCGCCACCTAAATATTTTATTTTGGGAAATTTAGGAAACCCTGACTCGGTGCCAAAAGGCCACGTGTCTGTCATCACCAAAGTTGCCTCGGCTCGGGAACTTGGGTACGATTGAGGAAGGTCACTTCGTGAGCACCCCCGCTCGCCCGGTCATAGACCGGCCTCTACTAATCATGATATCAATTTTTGAGAACATTGTGAGTTCTTATTCCGGTTATTAGCCTAGGTTACTATGTGATGCTCACAGCATACAAATATAGACTGAGTCGCCTGAATTGGAACAAAACATTTCATGCTTGTTTTTGAAAATGGTTTGCTACCCGCAGGTAGGCTTTAAAGCATTTGATGATTTATTCCAACTTAAGTAACCCAACCTTCACCCACAGGCATTCAGGCAGTTATATCATATAAGCACATAGCCTCATGGTAAGCATGTTATTCATGGCAACACTCACACACATGCAAGGATGCTAAAGCATAAAGCTTACCGAGTACTCCAAGCCAAAATAGAAACTCATTAGAAATCATGCATGATCCTAATTATACAGAAATGCCTAATGCAACACATGCAAAATGCAACTATAGCAGGCTCGGCTATTCTAAGATGGCATATGGAATGCTACAGCTAACATGTATTCAACTTTGAAATTGAAAGTACAATGCAGTTAGTATGATGCGTCGAGCCCGGTGCATGCAATACAGATGAATGATGCAAACATGCTGTCATGCTGTATGCTAATTGAAATATGCCCTAATCTAACCATCAAAAGCGGATAAATAAAAGGGAGAAAGACGTGGGGTTGGAAGACATACATCACACTCACGCACACTTATTACAGTTATGCCCTCACTCGGAGGGTTCGAATAAATAATACAGTCCAAATATTACAGTCCCGAATAAAAGAATATTACAGTCCAAAATATTACAGAATCCTAATTAATTAATGAATTAACTAAGAAAGCAGATAAAACTGGCATGCAAGCCAGGGATTGCCTTGCTTCTGACGGATGATGCATGTCCGGGTTGTCTTGCGCGGAAATCCACCGGGATGCCCCAATTAGCCTCTGTTTAGCAGTTGTTCTTGAAATGCGTGCCAAGTCCCGGAAAGTTGCTGATTCCTGATTTTGCTGCAACAGAGAGCAGGAAAGGGGCATAGCAATGTATTTTCACAAATGTATGCATGTCTCGATCCTCGTGCCACCAATCACGCATACCGAGGCATGATGGCCGAGGAGTCGAAATGCACAACTCAATATAGAATGAATGCACATGAAACTACAGCTAAAACCTAACTCCATCATGGGTAATCCGGAGTGTCGGTGACTTGGAATTGAGACACGTTCCGTCACTCGAAGTACGAAATGTACCTCGTTTCCTGTGCCCGGGCTAACTCCTATTCCGGACACGATGCAATATGCATGACATGCATGAAATGCAACTAAGATACAGCCTAGTATGCACTATGCTATGAAAATGAGATGTCTCGAGATACGTGCACACGGGCACGCAAACTGAGAAAATGACAGAATGCGATCTAAGATACAACCTAGTATGTACTATGCTGTAAAAATGAGATGCCTCGAGATGCGTGCACACGGGCACGCAGACCGAGGCAATTGCATACGCAATGCAAATGACATGGAAATGTGATATGAAAAGCACCATGGACTTATACTAACATGAGGGGGCCTCAGCCACACTCACATAAGAGGCCGATGGATGAAAATGAAGTGCCTCGAAACGCGTGCACACGGGCACGCAAATCGAGGCAATGGCATACACAATGCGAATGACATGAAAATGTGATATGGGCTTATACCAACATGAGTGAGCCTCAGCCACACTCACACAGGATGCCGGCGGATGAAAATGAAGTGCCTCGAAACGCGTGCACACGGGCGCGCAAACTGAGGCGATGGCATACACAATGCGAATGACATGAAAATGTGATATGGGCTTATACCAACATGAGTGACCCTCAGCCACACTCACACAGGATGCCGGCGGATGAAAATGAAGTGCCTCGAAACGCGTGCACACGGGCGCGCAAACCGAGGCGATGGCATACACAATGCGAATGACATGAAAATGTGATATGGGCTTATACCAACATGAGTGAGCCTCAGCCACACTCACACAGGATGCCGGCGGATGAAAATGAAGTGCCTCGAAACGCGTGCACACGGGCGCGCAAACCGAGGCGATGGCATACACAATGCGAATGACATGAAAATGTGATATGGGCTTATACCAACATGAGTGAGCCTCAGCCACACTCACACAGGATGCCGGCGGATGAAAATGAAGTGCCTCGAAATGCGTGCACACGGGCACGCAAACCGAGGCAATGGCAGAATGCGATGAAATGACATGGAATGGATAGAAATCATTCTAATGGAATTTCAGCACTAAAATATGGGGGAAAACAGTTCCGAAATGAGGCGAAATGACATGAAATGCATGGAATTGTCCCGAAATGGCCTATAACTATGCCAAACATGCACAACATGGACATGCAATGCAAAGACAGAAGCTAGACAGTCCCAAAAAAGGCACTTTCACAGTTATAAACATGGCCAAACAGCAAGCATAGGTATGGCAAAAATGGCATGCAAGAATAGGGGCCAAGAGAGGGGTAATGAAGCAAGTGATATAAGAAAAACCCAAACTGAAAATTTTCCTTCTACAACATTGAAGAGGGACTAAAAATATGAATATTTACAGTTTATGGCAAACCTCAAATCAGTATGCAAACATGATAGAAATGTGATGCAAAATGAGGCTCAAAAGTGGCTATAACATGAGGTATGCAAAATATTCGCCAAACAGCCAAAGACCCTTAATAAAACATGTAGAATGGACCAAAATAAGCACTTTTTCAGAACTGTAAAATGGCCAAAAACAAAAGCATGATAGGCTAACTAAACATGCAAGAATGGGGAATAAAAGAGAGATATAACATGAAGTGACCTATGGAGGTCCCAAACCATGAAAGGACCTAAATTAAAAATGAAGTATGGACCAAAATAAGCACTTTTTCAGAACTGTAAAATGGCCAAAAACAAAAGTATGATAGGCTGCCATTGCATGCAAGAATGGGGAAGAAAAGAGGAGTATAAAGGTAGGTACAACATGGAACTCCCAAATGGTGTTGAGCCCTTCTTCAATGTTGAAGAAGGGATCAAAATAAGCCTAAAATCAGTTTACAACATGCTCGAAAATAAATTTCTCATGGGCCAAAAATGGCATGCAAGATTGTGACATACAAGAGGATCAATGAAGCAAGTGTGTCATGGAGGGCTCAAACAGGGTTGAACCCTTAATGAAAAGTGAAGATGAGCTCAAAAGAGGGCCTTTTTCAGTTAGGGCCGGAGCTTGAAACAAAAAGCAAGTGGGGCTTAGAAATAGATCAAGAAAAAGGGTCAAAAGGGTAAAAGTATTACTTACCCTTGAAGACTCAAACTTTTGTTGCTTCTTGGATGAATTTGCAGCTTCTTTGGCCTTTGAGAAACCTTCCTTGTTGCTGGAAATGAGGTGGTGGTGGTAGAGCTTGGTGGTGTAGAAGGAATGATGGTTAGGGACTTAGGGTTTTTCAAAGAATTGAGAAGGATGAAGATGGAGTTGTGTATGGAGGCTTGAAGGAGAGTTTTTCTAACCCCAAAATACTACAAGGCTTGCTTGCTATATAGGCCAAAGAAGGGGTGTAAAGGTGGGGGAAAAGGAGAGTAGTATTCCCCCACGAAATATCCCCCAGATAAAGATCTTTTCTGGGGGAAACAGCTCCACAGCTGTAAAGTGTACAGTGCAAGGAAGCAGGCCGGCCTGGTACTTTTGTTGCAGGTGGCCGGCCGGCCACACCCCCTAGCCGGCCGGCTAGGGGTCAAAAGGTTCAATCATATTTTCTGGTCGGGCACCAACTGGTGAGGTACTCCTATGTGTGTACAACACAACCATGTGGTTAAAAGTCCAAGAAAGTGGGTCCAAGGGGTTCAACATTAGCTCGGAAAGAGGGGTTCAAAAGGGTCAATTTGAATTACTGGCCGGCCATGAACTTTTAGGGTCCTCTCATGTGTGTACATCACAAATATGTGGTTCAAAGTTCGAGAAAAAGGGTCCAAGGGGTTCAACATTAGCCCGGAAGGAGGGGGTCAAAAGGGTCAAGTTGAATTAATGGCCGGCCATGAACTTTTAGGGTCCTCTCATGTGTGTACATCACAAATATGTGGTTCAAAGTTCGAGAAAATGGGCCCAAGGTGTTCAACATTAGCCCGGAAGTACGAAAAACGGGCGTCGGAGGGCGTCGGAGGATGTATAACTGGTTGCTGCAACAATTGCTGGCCTCCCACCCTTCAGTGACCTCCCCGGTGATAAAACAGAGGTACCTGCCAAAAATGAACGAAAATCGTTGCAAAACGAATGCTCGGGGACCAAAACACGCAGTTCGGGGTCCCGAAAATGGGCTGTTAAACACCGAAAGTGGTGTTCGGCCACGAAGTGGGTTTCTCAGACCCCAGTGTCCCTCAAAAGGGATTAAATAAGATGTATGCCAAAAATCAGAACAAACAGAGGTGGTTAGGCGGTCCCGAACCGAGGCACACGGCCAACGGTCCCGAAAAACTGAAAACCGGACTCCGAAATGGGCAAAATGGCCTACGGCCACGAAATGTAGCCCACGGCCACTGAGAGATGGTCTACTGGACCTCTCCCTCCCCTCAGGAAAAGAAACAGAGAAAACCGAGTCTGGTTCGCAAACCGAGACAAGGCACAGAAGAGGGTTCGGAAGTCCGGAGGCAGGGCTCACTGCCGCAACTCTGAAACTTCTGAACGAGCACATTATGCAACATCACCAAGCGCTCAATCAGTGACATCTGAGTCTTAAGGTCGGTCAAAAATGGGGTGTCTACAATGTGTTCTATGTTTATTAACTTATTGTAGAACATCCAGAACTATGAATAATTCTTATATGGACTTTTAACATACTTTATATATGTATAGTAAATGGTTGTTAAGAGCGGAATTGGAACAAAGACAATGCTTAGCAGTCTTAATCAATTTGTTATTCATTGAAATTAAACTAAGATTGTCTCTGATCGGTTTGAATTTGCCTCTTGTGCTCTCTCTATTTCTCCAAAATTAAGTCTCTATTTTCCTTTTTCTTTTTTTTTTTCTTTTTTTAACAAACTTGAATATTAGTGTCTTAGCTCTCTTTTTGGAACTTGTAAACATGTCAAATAGTACATTTTGAGTTGCCAATAACTCAAATGAAAAAATTTTGGATGAATAACTCAAATGAAAATGAAATAGAGGTAGCTATACTTTTTAGCTGAAGCTGCAATAATTTATTAGTGTTTGAAAACTGGGACTTACCGAGAAAATAAAAATCCAATAATCTTATAAAATAATCATTCTGAAATCATTCTATTTCAATTTCATTTTTGAAAGTGGAATAATGGAGGTTGATTCAAATGGTGGTGACAATCTTCCAGTAAATGAGAGTGAAAAAGTTGAAGAACCTAAGAAGGGTATGTGTTTTAGCTCAAGGGAAAAAGTGTACACATTTTATGGCAAATATGCTGAGCCTGTTGGATTTTCTATAGCTTATAGAGCACAACATTTTGGAGATGATGGGCAATTAAAAAACTTTGCATTTGAATGTTCTCGAGCGGGGGAGAGAAAAAGAAATCAGAAGCGAACCTCTAAAGCCATCTTTGTCCACAAAAATTAGTTACAAAGCAAGGGTACGAGGTAGTCTACAAAAGGATGGGAGATATATGTTAACCACCGTTAACCTTGAGCATAATCATAATTTGATTCCCACCGACTCACGTCATTTTGCAATGAATAAGAAAATTCTTCCTCCTGTGAAGAGAAGATTAGAAATTAATGATCAAGCAGGGATTAAGGTGTCTAGGAATTATCATTCAATGGTTGTTGAAATGGGGGGATACGTTGACATTTGATGAGCGAGATGCAAGGAATTACATTGATAGAGCTTGAAGATTGAGGCTTGGGGAAGGTGATTCCGAAGCACTTCAAAGTTATTTTATGAGGATGCAAGCACATAGCGAGAGATTCTTTTATGTGATTGATGTTAATGAGGAGTTTCGCATTAGACACTTGTTTTGGGCTGATGTAAGGAGTCTGGCTACTTATGAAGCATTTGGAGATGTTTCATTTGACACAACTCATCTGATGAACAAATATAACATGCCATTTGCTCCATTGGTAGGAGTTAATTACCATGGATAGTCCATTTTGCTTGGTTGTGAATTGTTATCTAGTAAAAACACTGACACGTTTGTTTGGCTATTCAAGTCGTGGTTAAGTTGTATGTCAAATCATCCTTCAAAAGCTATCATAACTGATTAGTACAAAGCTATGCAAAATGCTATAGAAATTGTCTTTCCACAGGCTCGACATCGATAGTGCTTGTGACATATAATGAAGAAAATTCCTTGAAAGGGTATGCTCAATATGAACCCATAAAGTTGGCTATGCAAAATGCAGTTTATAATTTGAGAATAAATGGGAAGAGATGCTTACAAAATTCAATCTTTATGATAATGAGTGGTTGGGGGTACTATATGATGAGCGGCATCGATGGGTTCCTATATATGATAAAGATATTTTTTGGGCCGGTATGTCAACTACACAACGAAGTGAAAGCATAAATGCATTTTTTGATGGATATGTCAACCCAAAGACTATATTACAGCAATTTGTTGAACAATATGACAATGCTTTGAAAAGTAAAGTAGAGAAAGAGAATAAATCACACTTCAAGTCTTGACACAAATTGTTTGATTGCCTAATTATATATGGCTTTGAGAAGCAATTTCAGCAAGCCTACACCAATGCAAAATTTAAAGAAGTTCAAGGAGAGTTGAAGATATTAGTTTACTGTTATGCCTTGATTGTTAGAGATGAGGGATCAATTTGTACATATAATGTCCAAGAAGTGATGGTAGTTTGTGAGAAGATGAAGCATGTGGACTTTGTTGTCTATTTTAATTCAACTGAATGTGAAGTTCAATGTATGTGTTAGTTGTTTGAGTTTAGCGGCATTATATGTGTTCAATCACTCACTGTGCTTGTGAAAAGGTGCATAAATGAGGTGCCAAATAAATACATTCTGCCACGCTGGAGAAAAGATTTGGTTCGAGAGTACATATGCATCAAAACCACATACACTAGCTTTGGGGTTGATTTCAATGCAAGTTGCTATGAGATGATGAACAAGAAATTGATTGGCATTGTACAACTTGCTAGTAACTCTGAAGGGAAAATTAAAATTATAGACCTTGGATTGGATGAAATGAAGGATAGAGTCATGAAAGATGAATCGGGTGATGGGAGTAATTTACCACCTTCTACTAATATGATACCATCTTCTAGAAAAAGTCTGATTGCTTCCGGTTCTACTGAAGGAGCTAGTACTAGGAAGGTGATTAGTCATTTGGTTGCTCGGCGAAAGGGCCGTCCAGTTACCAAACAAAAGGTTGTCGAAGTAAATCAAATAGTGAATCGGTTCAAGACAACGGCAAAAAAACAAACAAAAACAAAGGTAAATTGTCTATTGAATTGAACTTTTTTTTTTTTTTTTTGACAAACTATTTTCAAGTACATTAAAGCAATTCATAAATTTCAATCATTAATTATTCTTGAACAAATATAGGCTGCTAAGGTGCTTTGATTTGTAGCTCAAGTTCAAGCTCAAGCTTATACATCGTATTATCCTTATATGGTTGGCATGCAAAATAATATGTATGTACTATTACGTGTTTATAAGACAACTTTACATCAATTGCTTGTTTTCATTTACAATTTTTTTTTTAACATGTACTTTTTTACTTGAATTATCACAGGTGGTAAATGCTATTGGAGGCACATTTCTTACCCTATCGGACTTTATAAGAGGCACACCGGGAATTTTGATGAGTGCTCCAACTCAAATTTTTGGTTCTGGATCTCTAACCCTATCGATTTTAATGCATGCACACCGGGAATGAATAATGGACATTATGGACATGCTTGACTAGTTTATTGAACTTTTATAGTTTGTTTTTAAGATTGGAACTTATTTTATTAAGTCCCATGTTAGATGTGTAAAATAGGCTGTGTATTAATTACCAATGAAGTTATGTTATTATTATTATTTGTTATGTAATGAAGTTATGTTATGAAGTTAATTTTGGAGATAAAGTTATGTTGTTTTGATTTTTGGTTATGTAATGAAGTTATGGTGATTGTGAACAAATATTATTGGTTATGTACTGAAGTTATGATATCCAGCAATACTATTTTTTTTGTGATCACATATGAAAATATAAGGAGAAACAGTGCCTACAGCTCAGGTGTAGTGGAGGGAAAACAAAATCAGTAGATTTAATGCGTTGATATTGTTTGATGGGATTGCAAAGGCTGCTAAGTTATATTATTTAGGAAGTTGCAAAAGATCATGTTAAAAAAAAGTAGTGATGCATTATGTAACTCCAAAACTATTGTTTGGATTGCAATTCTATTCTACAAAAGCAAAAGTTATTGGGTTCAATATTACAAGGATCTACCTTTCTGAAATACTAAATGTTAGACTTATTTATTTTGATAATTTATTTAATTATGTTTTAATTTATTTAAAAGAGAAAAATAGAATTCAAAATTTATTTAATTATATTTTAATTTATTTAAAAAATAAAAATAGAATCCAAAATTTATTTTGATGATTTATTTAATTATGTTTTAATTTTTTTGAAAGAGAAAAATAGAATTCAAAATTTATTTTGATGATTTAGTTAATTATGTTTTAATTTATTTAAAAAAGAAAAATAGAATCCAAAATTTATTTTGATGATTTATTTAATAATGCTTTAATTTATTTGAAAGAGAAAAATAGAATCAAAATTTATTTTGTCTCATTATTTCTCACCTAAACTTTTATCCAAAATATTGTTTGAATGTATTTAATATTTGCTTAAATTAGGAGTTCATTTCAACCCAAAAATAATGCCCAAACTAGAGGTTCAAACTGTCCAAAACAAAGGTTCAAACAACCCAACACAGCAGCAGGCCAAAAGGTTCAAGCGAAAGATATTCAAATTAGTAATGATGGAGTGGAAGATATTCAAATTAGTAATGATGGAGTACAACGACTATAAATGGCTATAAGTTTTATTATATATACCAAAGCCTCTAATGTAAACAAGTGACAAAAAAAAAACCAAAAAATATTATTTGATCTATAATCACTCACATCTATTCTCTAAAAAATTCTTTGAGAAGTGTTCTTCAATTTTTGTTTACATCCTCTTTCAAAAATTATACACTGAGACATATAGCTTTAAACCCATTTTTCTTGTGTGAGGTTTACAGAAAAATCAGAGCTTCATTTTTATATCTATCTTTGAGAGATAATTCTTATAGCTTTCTGTGAAAGCAAAAACACATTCTTTTCAACCTTGTAAGAGTGCAGTATACTCAGTGTTCTTGACGTAGAAAGTTTATGTAAAATCTGTGGAGGATTGCTCCATCTGTGAAAAGGTTGCTAGCACCCTGTGAAGCTAGAGTATAGTGGAAAATCTGAAGTGAAGCTTGAGGAGTGGACGTTGGCCAAGTTGAAGCCGAACCACTATAAATTTGTTTACCTCTCTCTCCCTTATCTCTTTATTTTATTCAAATTGCCATAGCTATATTTCACAATTTCACTGTACTAAAATCATTAACTGACATAGTTGTTAGAACACTTGTTTTAATTATTTTTATTTCATTAACTATATTTACATCTTATGCTAGTCATAATTTTTATTAGGGTATTATTATTTTTATTTGTAAAAACCTAATTCACCCCCCTCTTAGGTTGTCTTTTGGGTAACAATTGGTATCAGAGCCTAGACTCTTATTTTAGATTTAACCATTTGGGAGTTTCGATCCGTGGCAACCTTAGCTGAAGGACAAGCCACAAATAGGTGTAGACACCTCATTTTTGACCGACCTCAAGACTTGGATGTCATCGTTTGTACACTCGATGATTGTGCTTGTTTGTGCTTGTTTTGAGCGCTCGAAGTTCTCAGCGGAACGCCTTGTCTTTGAGCCTCTAAACCCATTTTTTTTTGTGCTTGTTTTTGGGTCAAACCTTGTTGCCTCTTGCCTGGAAAGGAGAGGGACCTTGCCGGCCACTTTTTGGCCTTGTCGGCCACTTTTTGTTCTTGTCGACCACTTGAAGTGGCCGATGGCCATTTGTCCATTTTTTCAGATGTTTGTTTTCCAGTTATGCCAGCTGTTGTTCACTGAAATGCATTTCCATACACATGTATTGAGGGATGAATACAAGCCTTACTCTTGGTTTTCTATATATAGGGGATGCTCTCCCCCATTTGAAGAGGTTGGACATTTTGGATCAAAATTTCTTCTCTCTCTCTAGAATTCTCTCTATCTCTCCTTATTTTGTGCCTTATACTTAGATTTCTCTACACTTTTGCACAAGGACCCTTAACCAAACATTCTCACCTTGGAGCTGAGGTTCTTTGAGGTTTAGTTTGAGCTCTTGAGGGACGTTTGAGCTGGAATTTGTTCTTGTTTTGTGCTGTGCTTCAAGAGATATAAGACTTACCTTGTAGGCTTTGTTTTGCTTACTTGCTTTGTTACCTTTTTGTACTATTTTTGGTCTGGTTTCCAACTACAAAAAACTCTGATTTTTTAGTCTTAACATGATGGTTTGAGGTTATTTTGTGTAAAGGGGTAGTCTACCATTCTTGTTGCCTAATTGCGAAGCTTTTTGTGCCATCTTTCAAGGCTTTCAAATCAAACTTTTTGGACCTTTAAACCACTGAAATTTAGAGTTATTTCAGTGGTGGAAAACATGGTTTGAAGTCCAAAATGGGAGGGGTTAGCCTCCCCTCCTTGTGTCTCACTTGCATGCCTAGTTAGCATCACAAGGTAGCATGTTTTTGTAGCCTAACTTAGTTTATTTCCAGCATATGTTTGCCTCTGATTTGGAATGATTTAGCTCTGTTTTGGGCTGTTTTGGTCATATGAGTCTTGTTTTGCATAGTTGTAGTGCGAATGGCTTCACTAGTTTGGTGTTTTAGGCCTTTAAAGATGCTTTGCTTGAGTTGGTTTCATGTTATAGTGTCTTTTTACATGTAATTTTAGTATATATAACTCTGTTACATGCTCATTTGTTTCACTCTTTCTTTATTTTTTAGAGTCGCTCTTGAGTTTTGTTTACAAGCTAACATGTGAGCATGCTTTTCTAGTATTTTGTACCTCAATCTCAGCATGTTTTAGTCATTGTTTTGACTGGTCTTAGCTCTGTTTTGAGCTGGTTTGGCCCTTTGAGGCTTGTATTGTGTGGTTGTGGTGTAGCCTCTTTCACTAGCTTAATGTGTTAGGCTTTTTAATATGACTTGCATCAACTGCTTGTATGTTTTAGTGTCATTTTACACTCCATTTTAGCACTGAAATCTCTATAATCTTTCTTTATTCTTCACTCTTTCATTTGTTTCGGAAGTGACTTTGAACCCCTTGTTGGCTTTAGTATGGAATTGAGACCCTCATGCCTAATGGTTTAATTCCTTCGAGACTTCATTACCAACAGCATGAGGCCTTTTTCATGCTCAAGGTACTTGTGGTTTAAGCCTTTTTTCCATTAGAGGACATTCACCCTTTGGACTAATCAATTAAAGAATGGATTGGTAATCTAAAATGAGTAAACAAAATGAACAAAGTAAAAGAGGCAAGATTAAGCATCTTTGTGTTGCATTGCATGTGTTCGGATCAGATGTTAATCCGAACACGAGAAAATTGGGACGTTTCATACTCAAAGTGATGAAACGTGTCACTTTTCTTGGTCACCGTCACCCTTGATCATGCATGATAGGGTGGTGGTTATTTTGGTCTTGTTTGTTTACTCATTAACCTTGTACAAGCTTGGTTCTCTAGCCATCATGCATCGAGAATGCTTGATTGATGGTTTGAAGGCCAAGAGTTACCCTCCTTTGAGTTTGTGCGATGATAAGGAGGGCAACAGCACACACATTCGTTGAAAATACATTGCTTTGCCTCTGTTTGCTCTCTGTTGCAGCAAAATGATAAGCCCAGGAAAGGGGTGGCCGATCGGCTAGTTTTAGTGGCCGACGGCCACTTGGAGTGGCCGACCGGCCAGTTTTAGTAGCCAACAGCCACTTTTTGTAGCCGACCAGCCACCAGTGAATTTTTGTACAAACGTGCTTCTGAGTTGGAGCAAAGGCATTCTGGGAGTTGGCACGATTTTTAGTGATCAAACGGGTGCAAACAGAGGCATCCGATGGTAAGGCAATGGCATTTTTGGGTGGAGCAACCAAGCATGCATGTGTCTCTCGCCCTCAAGCCATTTAATTGCTTTAGTTAGCTTAGAATAGCTAGTTAATGAAGTGTTGTAATTATTTAATTAGCTTAGATAGTTAACTAGTTTAATTGCTTTAATTAGCTTAGCATAGCTAGTTACTCAATTTCAGTTTGTAATAATTAGTTAACTAGAATAGTTAATTAGTTTTGTGTTGTAATAGTTAGCTTAATTAGCGTAGCTAGTTAGTTAGCTTATTTATTCGCACCCTCCTTTGCGAGGGGGCACAATGTTGTAATAAATGTGCGTGCGTGTGTGCATGTTTTCCAACCTCGCGTCTTTCTCCTTTTTATTTAACTGTTTTCGATGGTTAGTTTAGGGTCATGTTTCGATTAGCATACCTTATGCTCGCATGTTTGCATCCATTCATTTGTGTTGCATGCACCGAGGGTCGACGCATCGTTCAAACTGCATTGTCAATTTCAATACTTATTTGAATACGTGTTTCTAAGCGTGTTATAAAATTGAATCAAATCATATGTCATATTAGTGGCTGAGCCTATTAATCGCATTATTACATGTGTTGCATTAGACATTTAAAACAGATACTTGATGAGTTTTATGCTTTAGCATGCTTACATAAGTGCGATTGCCATGTTGCCATGATAGCATGCTTGCCATGTGGCTATTTCCTTAATGCTAAACTGCATGAATGCCTGTGAATGAAGGCTTGTTGTTTGAATTGGAGCAATTCAACAAAATGTGAGTTTTAAGCCCACTTCGCGAAGTGGCGAAATTATGTTTTAAGTCCACTATGTTTGGTGGCAAACCCGCAAACTTTTAAGCCCACTTAAGGGTGGCAAATCCAAACTATTTTTGAAAACAAACATAAGTTGAGTTATTCCAATTCTTGCGATTTTAGTCTAGACTTACTTGTGCGCGTCACATAGTAATGTTAGCTAATAACTGGAATAAGAACACATAATGTTTATAAAACAACATATCATGATTAGTAGAGGCCGATCTTTGATCGGGCGAGCGGGGGTGCTTATTTCAGGACCTTCCCCTCTCGTACCCAAGTTCCCGAGCCGAGGCAACTTTGGTGATGACGGACACGTGGCCTTTGGCACGAGTCAGGGTTTTCTAAATTTTTCCAAAATAAAATATTTAGGTGCCGACTCTGTAATCTGGCAAAGCAGTCCAGTTTTGGTAATTATTTGATTCAAAATCTGATTTTCCAAAAACAATTTGCTAAATTAGACTCTTTGGTGTTTATCAGTTTTACATTATACTTTGTGAGATTAGATTCAGAACCATGACAAAAGTCCGAACTGTAGGACCAATTCGAGCTCTCCGAAAGGGGGCACGAAAAAGTCGAGCTACAGTTTCTAACGACTCTACTGGGGATTTAGAGAACTTGACTCGAACTCATGTTATGTTGTTTTGTCTATACTTATGTGTTTCTTTACATTGCATTTGCATCGGTGCGCTTAAGTCACAGTGTTTTCCATCTGCTATTCCTAAGTGGTTTGCTAGAGGCTTGCTTGGAAAGCTTGCTATAAGGCTGACCGGTTGCGGGCTCTGCTACGATGGGAACACAAGCCTTGGATTTGGACTACCGCTGTACCGTTTGATTCACCTTTCACTTCTCGGTGTTAGGTGTGAGAGGTATATTAGGTAGTCTTGCTAAGGTACCCTTTTTGACCAATCGACCTAGTTGTATATCGGAAGCCATAGAGACTGTTCCAAACTAGGACAGGTTGCTTACCGGAATGCAGGATTGTATGAAACCGCTTGTTTGCATAGTGAACCCCTAGCTCCTAACGAGATTAGGACAGGGTAACCCTACCCCATCATAAGAGTGTTTTGCCTCTCACTTGCTTGGTATGTGTTTTTAGAGTGTAACTTTGTTGGAATGAATGTATCAGTTGCAAGTCTGGGTATCGGTTTTGAGGCAGAAAATTTGGGACAGAAATCAGTGTTTGAGTACAGTCGTTCAGCTTATGATTTCAACTGTATGTTGTCTCTATCTAAGCTGAGGTGCTGTGCATTTTCTGATTTTTGTTTCTTTTACTTTATTTTTCTTTTTGCAAGGTAGTGTTTCACAATTGCTTCAAATGAGACAGTTACCCCCCGAGCACTCTAGACTCAAGTAAGGTGGATTTATCGATTTGAGGATCTTATTGGAGGACAACCAGTGTTTGCTCCGCTACCCCCAGCTACCAGACAGAAGAGAATTAGGCATAGCTTACTGGATCAGCAGTTGCCAATTCAGCAGTTACTGACTACTTCACTTGTGCTCAGTCGAACCCAGTTATCTGCTTCCACTTCGGAAAGAGATTACACACCAGTTCTGATAAATCAGCACCCCTCAGTCAACATAGAAGATATGATGCGTCAACTTCAACAGACTATCGAGAATATGCAGTTAGATGTTGCCCGCCAAGCAGAAATTGTAGCTTAGCAGGCTGAGTTGATTGCTAAGCTATAGCAACAACAGCCGCAACAAGCAACAGCTTTTGCATCCTATCCACCTCCTGCAAACATTCTAGTACCCAGAGCTCCTACTCTCACAGCCAATGTCCAGGAAAATGTGGACATCCCAGTGGATCTGATTCCACCCTAGACTTCCAAAGCGCCGGTTTACCCAACGGAGGCACTGTTTGAATTTGAGGTTGACCTTACCGCGCTAAAAGTGAGCAAGTTTGAGAAGCTTTTCAAACGAGCTCAGGTGTTAATTCGATCCCAGATATAGAGGATGGCTATACTAATGCAGCGGTGACCTTGCCAGATAGGTTTAAAATGCCACATATAGACCGCTTTGATGGCTCGGGTGATCCTATTGTCCACTTGTAGCTATTTTAAGATATTTTACGGCTAGTGGGCCTAACTAGACTGCAGAAGTTATCCCTCTTCGACCGCACCTTATCAGGTATCGCGGCCGTTTGGTATGCGAAGTTGGAAGATTCTGTGAAGAAGAGTTTGAGAGAGATGGCTGAGGCCTTTATCGCCCAATATTCCTATAACACTCAAATCGAGGTCACAACTCATGATCTCAAAGCAACTCGTCAAGAGCCGAATGAGGGCTTCTCTGATTTCATCACTCGGTGGAGGGCCAAGGCCTCTATGATGACCACCTGGCCAGCTTAAAAGGACCAGATCAGAATGGTCGTCCGTAATCTGCAACCGAGGCTGCTACAGAAGATGATAGTCTTACCTCTACCAACATTTGCTGACCTTCATAAGATAGGGGTGCAGATAAAGGACGCGATGAAACAGGGTCTGATAGACCATGAGAAAGAGCAGCCCAAGAGGGCTTTTACACGCGGTTCCAATGCGGGTACAAGTAGTAATGTAGCTGCAAGGACCTCTGATGTTGGTATGGTCACCACCACACCGAAAACAGCCACCCCCTTTGCTGGTACATCTGAAACCACCTCACAACCTACAAAGCACCAACCCCAAGGCCAGAGGGTTTTCACCCCATTCTACATGTCCCTATCTGCGGCCTTGAGGGTCTTGATAAAAAAGGGGCATCTGAAGCCCCTAGAGCCGCGCCTATTGCCTATTCCCCTCCCTCCTACACACAACCCGGCCAAGTACTGCGCCTTCCACCAACAGCATGGTCATGATACCGACCTATGCTTTAGACTCCGTCATGAGATTCAGGATCTCATTGACAACAAAGTGATAGTGCCTCCTCAAAAGCCTAACGTCATTACAAATCCTCTCCCACCACATAACCAACCCCTCTACCTAGGAAAATAAACCTTATCCAAACACTGACCGTCCTATACGATCCTAGTATATACATCACCCCCTCCTACCTACCTAAGCTGACGTTGTTCATCCTGGAAAGCACCAACTTGTGCATGATGAGCACGTCCATATCCCAACCCAAACCTGTGGTGGTGGTGGCTGTGGTAGAAGAAGGCATGTCTGAGGGCTCCATGAGCTTAATAGAAAAGGAATACAACCCGTGCCGCTACATTGCGCCGACAAGTCAGAGCAGGCCAGGGGTGGAATTACCGACAAGAATGAAGGTTAATGTGGCCCGGGAGAACGGACCAAGTCAGGGGCTGGATGACTTAGCCGAGCTTGAGGAGGACATCAGTAATTTGCAGTTCTTCGATGAACAAGATTTGAGAAGTGTACAGATTAGCTGGTTTGATATGAACGGATCAACGGATAATACGGGGTGGCTCAGTGATGAACCGGATGTTGATGAGGGGTCTCAACCAAAGCAAGAACAGCTGGAAACGGGAACTACTGCAACGGCCGGAACAGTCTAAGACAAGGGAAAGTTGCCAGAGAGCACCGGTACTAAGAATTATGCTCAGAAGTGGAGTAGCATTAGTACAGCCGATACAGAATAGAAGGTCGCGTTGAAGCGGTTCGATCATGAAAGAATTGAGCATGATTAGAAGGCTAGAAAAGCCAAAGGCCTTGCAGGGATTGACCGTGTTGTAGATGCGGACATACTTACAGCGGAACCAGACAGTTGCTTGTCAGTTGCCGGAGGAATGTGGTGGGAAGATGATGATTTGCATCTTGCTCACATGGATGAAGATTGGGGACAGAATCTGCCAGATGATACATGGTATTCCGAAGAAGTGGATCACATGACTAGGAGTGGGCGGTACTTTAAGCCCCCACACCTGGACCAACCAGAAGCATCGGGGAAGGATAAGGAGGCAGAGAAACAGAAAGATAAACTGCTAAAAGAAGAAGCTGTACTGAAGCAGCTAAAGAAGAGTCAAGCAGACATATCCATTTGGGGATTTCTCATGGCTTCATGGGTGCACAGACAAGCCATCCTATCAGCAATGGATAAGGCTAAGCTTTCTATTGACACAACCCCCAAGCAGTTAGTGGGACTGGTTTTCATAAGAAGGGCTTCGCTGACTTTGACGTTTACAGATAAGGAATTGCCGCCTGAGGGCTCCGAGCATAACAAACCACTATACATCTCTGTTGAATGTAAGGAGAAGTGGGTACCAGTCGTCTTGGTTGATACCGGGTCTGCAATTAATGTGTGTCCGTCGCGCACGGCCTATGCTATTGGTTTGAAGCCAGCAAACTTTGTACCAATATCCCAGGTGATTCGGGCTTATGACAATACAAGTCGAGAAGTGATGGGGACAGTTTGGATCAAAACCCAGGTTGGCCCGGCATAACAGGATGTTGAGTTTCACGTCCTGGATGTTTCGGCCACTTTTAACTTATTCCTTGGACGGCTGTGGCTGCACCAAGTGAGAGCTATCTCTTCCACTCTGCATCAGATGTTGAAGTACCCCCATGGGAAAGGGGTAGCTATTGTTTTTGGAAATTCTTCCATACATCCTCCGTCGGAAGTTACTACACCAGTACTGGAAATTGTACACGACGATGAGGATGTTTTCATGTCTGGGTTCACCTTAGTTGAGGCCCAGGTGGTGCAGGATATCCTGGCTATTGATGAGGGGTTGTACATCAGTGCTCAATCAATCTACCTCATAAATAAGTCAGCATGTACCTGGAATGAGATTGGGAAGGAGTGGCCGGAAGGGCGTTGCTGCATTGGCCGAAGTACCACATAACCCTCATACCTTTAGTCTAGGTTACACGCCTACCAAAGAGGACTGGGTAAGAAATGGGAAGGAAATGGCAGGAAGAGCCAAAGCTAAGCAAAGTGGAAAGCCCTATGAGCTTGTACATAGACCAATTCAAGGAACCTTGAATGGCCGCTTTGTATGGGATGGGGAAGATTTCCTATTTTGCGGCTTTCTTGAGCCATGGCTGAACTCTGAAAAGCGACGTTTTCCTGGCTTTGAGATCTTCTTCGATCTACAACTGCAAGGGGATGAAGTTGAAGAAGAACAGATTGATCTGCCAGTTGAGGCTGAATAGTGTACGGAGGATGAGTCTGATGGCATAGAACTTGAGATAGGTGCAGCGCTATCTTGTCTCCTTTCGGATCCTCAGATCAAACCGGAGAGCTTGGGGGATAACTTCATCATTTCCATGATTAGAGATCAATCCGCTATGGACCCTTCTGGTGGTATTCTGGATGCATCTATCGCACCCTCCCTCGTTTGGCAATTTGAGGAGGGCTTTTTGTCTAGCAGTTTGAATCAGGTAATGAACCGAAATCTGATTCCACAGAGTCTGTGGAGTCGGAATCAGATTCTAGTTCTTTTTAGTCGGAGTCCGGTATTCCTGCGGTTGATAACCCGGATGCCGTTGTTTTGTCTAGGTCGTCTTTTTTCTTTTCTTTTGGGTTGGTTGTAACCGAGGAATTGGATGAGCTGGAAGCTTTGAATGAGAATGGTACCACTGCTGTTTCTAAGTACTTTTCTGTGCCACTTGTATATTGCATTGATCATGACTTTCAAAATTTTGATTAAAACGACGAGGAAGGAATTCCTCTGGTTTTGAAACATTTGATTGATCGAGAGAATGAGAAGTTTGTAAAACCCCTGGTTGATGAAATCATTTCAATTAATGTGGGTACTGAGAAGGATCCGCGTTTGGTCCAGATCGGGTCCACGTTGTCTTCGGAGGAACGCGAGCGCTTAGTCGCTTTGTTAAAAGATTTCAAAGATGTTTTCACGTGGTCCTATGAAGACATGCCTGGAATCGATCCTGAGATTGTATAGCATCGGATCCCTTTTGACCCTGAGGCCTGACCCGTCAAGAAGAAGCTTCGGAGAATACGCCCGGATTGGGCTTTGAAAATCAAGAAAGAGGTCACCAAGCAGATAAATACAGGATTCTTGCTAGTATCTGAGTATCCTACTTGGTTAGCCAACATTATTCCGGTGCCGAAGAAAGATGGCAGAATTCAGGTGTGTGTGGATTTCAGAGATCTGAACAAAGCCAGTCCGAATGATGACTTTTCTCTACCACACATCGACGAATTGATAGACTTCACCGTAGGCCATGCGTTGCTCTCCTTTATGGATGGGTTTTCTAGGTACAACTAGATCTTGATGGCACCCGGGGATAGGGAGAAGACTGCCTTCACCACGCTGTGGGGATGCTATAGGGTGATGTCGTTCGGTCAGAAAAATGCTGGAGTTAATTATCAATGGGCTGTAACCACGATCTTGCATGATATGATCCACAAAGAGGTTGAGGTGTATGTGGACGACATGATTGTCAAGTCCAAGGAAAGAGAGGGCCACTACACCACCTTGAAGAAAATTTTCCAACGGATCAGAAAATATCGGTTGAGGCTGAATCCTCAGAAATGCACTTTTGGTGTCACAACAGGGAAAATACTGGGGTTCTTGATTACACAAAGGGGCATTGAGGTTGATCCTTCCAAAATCAAGTCCATCCTAGAAATGCCACCACCAAGGACTCAAAAAGATGTGCGAGGTTTCTGGGTAAAGTGCAATTCATAAAATGGTTTATTACAAAATTAACCTTGACTTGTGAACCACTATTTGGTTTCTTGAAGAAAGGGAAGAAGTTCCAATGGGATGACCGATGCCAGGTTACTTTTGAGAAGATCAAGCAGTATCTACAGAACCCACCCGTGTTGTCACCGCGAGAGCCAGGGAAGCTGTTGATTTTGTATCTGTTAGTAACCAACACGACAATGGGCTGCATGCATGCGTAGGAATCTAAAGATAGAGCGGAGAAGTCCATTTATTACCTGAGCAAGAAGATGTTGGAATATGAGACTCGTTACACTCCGCTTAAGAAGGCTTACTTGGCCTTGGTATGGGCTACCAGGAAGTTGAGACACTACCTGTTAGCTCACTTCGTAATTCTAGTTTCAAGATTAGATCTCATCAAATAGCTCTTCGAGAAACCAATGCTTACAGGTAGGCTAGCTCGTTAGTTGCTTCTTCTTTACAAATTTGATTTAAAGTATGTCTCGCAAGTCTGTCAAGGGGAGAGCCGTAGCGGAGTTCCTAGCCGACCACCCAGTGGAGGGAGATGAAGCAGTAGAGTATTTGTTCCCAGATGAGGCTATTCTACAAGTCAAGGAAGAGATTTAGACCATGTACTTTGACGGCGCGTCTAACTAGTACAGTTATGGGATAGGGGTGTTGCTGATAGCACCTGACAATTCCCATATACCCTTAGCTTTCAAACTCCGGTTCAAGGTATCAAACAACGAAGCAGAATACGAGGCATGTATCGTTGGCTTAGAAACCGCCCTAGAACTAGGGACAAAACGGTTGGATGTCATTGGGGACTCGAACCTAGTTGTGTCTCAAGCGAAAGGAGATTGGATAGTTAAGGAAGAAATGATGAAAATCTATCACCAAACCCTGGATGTTTTGATTCCTAGGTTTGAGAAGCTAACCTTCACACATTTATTAAGAGAGAACAACAGGTTCGCTGATGCTTTATCAACTCTATCTTCCATGATAGACATTCCTTTGGGAGTCTGGATGCGTCTAATCATTATTGAATAGAGATATGTGTCGGCCAACGAGTTGATTGCTGCAATAGATGAAGTGCAAGATCAGAACCCCTGGTATCATGACATCTGGAACTTCTTGGAGAAGAAGGCTTATCCACTAGGGGCAAATGCCAAAGATAAGAGGGCAATACGGCGAATGGCTACTCAGTTTATCATCTACGGGGCTAAATTGTACAAACGAGGCCATCTAGGAATGCATAAACTGTGCGTTGATGCAAAAGAGTCGAAGTGCCTAATGGAGGCCATCCACGGAGGAGAGTATGGTTCGCACATGAACGGGGTAATGCTGGCTCGGAAGATTCTTAGGTAAGGTTATTACTGGTCAACCATGGACGAGGATTATATTAGTTTTGTTCGGCGATGCCACAAATGCCAAATTCATGCAAATCGTATGAACATCCCGCCGTCGAAGCTGTACAACATGACTTCACCATGGCCATTTTCAGTCTAGGGAATTGATGTTATTGGGGCAGTTACTCCGAAGGAGTCAAATGGGCATGAGTATATCCTAGTGGCAATAGACTATTTTACAATGTGGGCCGAGGCCCAATCCTACGCAGTGCTGAAATCGTCACATAGCCACATTCATCATAAATAAAATCATTTGTCGTTATGGGATGCCGAATGAGATCATTTCAGACAATGGTTCTCACTTCAAGAAAAAAGTGATCGACTTGTTAGAGATATACAACGTGACTTTTCATAAGTCATCCACATATCGGCCGCAAACCAACAAAGTTGTTGAGGCCACCAATAAGAACATCAAGCACATTCTACAAAAGATGGTGGAAACTTACAGGGATTGGCCAGACAAGTAGCCATTTGCTCTTTGGGGCTACAGGACTTCAATTCGGACATCTACTGGGGCAACTCCGTATTCTCTAGTTTATGGGATAGAAGTTGTTCTACCGATTGAAGTTGAGGTTCCGTTGCTGCGGGTTATGGCTGAGTGCCAAATAGTAGAAGCGGATTGGCAGTAGAGCAAGTTTGAGGAACTGATATTGTTCGACGAAAGGAGACTGAAGGCACTGTATCATGTCCAAGGATATCAACGCAGAATCGTCAGGGCTTTCAACAAGAAAGTTAAGTCCAAGAATCTTAAGGAAGGGGATTTGGTGCTCAAAGACAACTGAGCTCCCATCCATGACCTTAGGGGCAAGTTCAGACCTAATTAGACTGGTCCTTACATCATCAAATCTATTTGGTCGGGTGGAACTGTCATTCTTATGGACCTAGATGGTCTCAAATTCTCCCAACCAATCAACATGGACAAGTTGAAGAAATATTACCCTTGAGTGGCTCGTTAGGCCGAAAACCCGAAAGGGCGACCTAAACAAAAGTTAGAGCACAAAAAAATTTGAAAAAAGAAAAACTGAGCTCGCAAGGTTGAAAACCTAGAAAGGGCGGCCTTGGAAAAAGTTAGAGCGTAAAAGAAGAGTGTTAATACTCGAGTGAACCCGAAGCGAACTACGTAAGGCTTGATTCCCATCTTTGCGATACATAAGTAACTTCATTTTGAAGTCCAGCCATAAACACTTCCAAATCAACTGTATCCATGAGATTGTTCTGGTCATCTTTGTCTTTTCTCCATCCAAGAGTTCGGTTGTGGTTTTCACTATGAGAGCTGGTTATAATGCAGTGCAGTGCTATTCAGACAAGGGGCAACTTTCCATTTGCTGGATTCGAGGTTGTACATCTCGAGGATAGATTCCGGGTGTGTCCAGTTATGATCCTTGTTGAAAATGATTTTGAAAAGTTTTAATAAAAGTTGATTTTGTTCAAATTAATTATTTTACAACTTAGACCATTTTTGGACCAAAAGGAAAATTTTCAGTACCCATAACCTTCAATTTCATTGATTTCAATACAGAGTTCTCCAACTCTCAATACAAATCAAAATTGCTTTTTATTACATTCAAAAGGAAAACCTGAAAGTTAGATCAAAGCAATAAACTTGGGACATCGATGAGTCAGGTGTTCCTATGTTCCCTCCCAGAGCTTGTGGAAGCTTCAGATGCTAAAATAGGCTCAGTTTGTGCCTCATCTTCAAGCCAAGCTATGCATTCGCTAGAAAGGGCGCAACCAAAATTGGGAGCACGAGCCAGAAGTTCTCTTGTCCTTCAAGCAGTGGGATATCGATCTAGTTGTAAACCTCGGATTGGAAATGAAGCCTGGTACTCTACCCCATTTTCTGAGCAAGTCTGGTCATGTCCGAACTGATGCCTAAACTGGAATGGAAAGTAGAAAACACAGTGTGTCAAGCTAATCAACTGAATGCCAGGTTGCTGAGACATGCTGTAGCTCATCTCGGGCAGGTCAAACCAGGGGCAACGCCAAGCGATGTCAGTAGCAGACCTGTTGCACATCCAATGCCACCACCACCCCTCGTTTGGGAAATCAACTAGCTGTTGGCAAAAGAAATAGCTGTAGGCTGAATATGCAGGGCAAGAGTCCACTACTTTCAACCTGTCCGTGAGCCATATCTGGGGAGGGATAAAAAATAAGAGAGATTAAAGAATAGAGAGGTGTATGTGGAAAGAAAAAGTGAGGAAGGGTTTTAGAGAGAAAAAAAAACAAAAAAACAGAGCCTGAGGACCGAGGGATGTGAAAAACACATATGAGATAGGATGGGAAACATTACCTATAAAAGTAGTGGATTTCCTACGAACTTGGTTGTTTATTGCCGGTGGAAGGCGTCTAAGCCTATCAAAGTCTCGGCCAATGCTAAGCTAATGCAACTCTTTCCCTCTTTCATGCCTTGGGCTGCTTCGATCAGTCGAACGCTAGACCCTCCGAAACCAGGGACAAGCAGAAAATGAGCCAACATGCACAAACAGAGGGCATGTTGCAGAAAACTTTGCCAGAGACAATCGTCGCGGTTGCTGGTGTCAGAAAATTGATGAATTAGCCTGGAGATATCCAGCTCTCCGTTGTGAACCAAATATCGGGCATCGTGTAAAGTGAGCCCACATATCCTTCCTGAAGCTTGGATGTGGCCAAAACGCAGCTGGGGTAAAATTTTCTCGTCACGTTGAGATTCCATCAAAACTTGGAATTCTTCAATTGTTGGACATATCTTTTGCCCCCCCGAAGTTAAACACATGTGTAATTGGGTTCCACCATCTAGTCGCGGTGTGGAGAAACGGAAAACACAGTGGGGTATGACTTAGCAGGAATAGTGCATTTGTCCCGAAACCCTAGAAATTCACTTTTTCTGAGCCATCTAAAGTTGCAATCCAAGTTGAGAGTTTTTCGGTGAAGAATGGCTCTATTTGTGGCAAAAACAGAGCTAGAATGAAGAAACTATGAAGTCTCAACTTTTGTAGAAGATAAGGTGTTAAGTAGATGACAAGTGGCAGCAATCTGGGGGGCCCCTGCACTGATGGTCGACCGGCCAGTGTGGGTGGCCGACCGGCCACTTTTTGTGGCCGACAGTCACCACAAGTGGCTGATAGCCCTTATTTGTGTGTCTTTCTGTGTGTTGAGAGTATTAAGAACCTATGTTTTGTTCTGCTATTGATGCATTCTGCTGTCTTGTTTTAGTAATTTTGTTCAGTTGCTCGCAAATTGCTTCAGTTTGTTTATCAAGTTGTATTGTTTATCGAGTTGTATTTGTATTGTTTATCGAGTTGTATTTGTTTTGCTTATCGAGTTGTAGTTGTTTTGTTTATTGGGTTGTTGCATTGTTCGTTAAGTTGTTTTACTTTGGTTGTTGTGTGTTGGTCGGTTCATTACCTGATTAAGCGAATGCCAATACATTACACAAAGTTTCAAATCCCATTGTTCTTGTTTTTATGCTGTGTGGTGCAATGCGATGCTTAAAATATAAAATGCAACACGTTTTCATCAAAAAACTATTTTCATTCCGATCATATTTTCTTTTTACAAAAGAGTACAAGTTTTTAAGAAAATAAAATTGTCCAAAGCTGTACAATGTGCTAACACTACTAGCAAAAAGAAACAAAGTAAAAACACAGGAATTAGCGCTGGCTAGCTCAAGCTCTAGAGGCCCTCTTCGTCCTCTTCCTTGGCGGAGTGGACTCTGTAGAGCTATCCCCATTGTAGACCGCCCCGAACTCTCTCCGCGCGCCCCCCTTTTCGGAGAGGGCGCGGATTGGGTTCTAGCTACTATAGTTTGGACTCCTGTCACGGTTCTGAATCTAATCTCACAAAGTGCAATGTAAGACTGATAAATTACCAAAAAGTCCAAATCCAGGAAATCATTTTTTGGAAAATCGATTTTAATTAAAAAGCGCCAAACATGGACTGCTTTGCCAGATTTCAGAGTCGTTACCTAAATATTTTATTTTGGAGAATTTAGGAAACCCTGACTCGTGCCTAAGGCCACGTGTTCGTCATCACCAAAGTTGCCTCGGCTCAGGAACTTGGGTGCGAGAGGGGAAGGTCCTGAAATGAGCACCCCCACTCGCCCGATCAAAGATCGGCCTCTACTAAACATGATATGTTATTTTTGAAAACACATGTGTTCTTGTTTGATTATTAGCTAACTTACTATGTGATGTGTACAGTATACAAGTATAGACTCGATCACGAGAATTGGAACAAAACAATTCATGTTTGTTTTTTGAAAATGGTTTGAAAGTGCCACCCTCAAGTGAGCTAAAATACGGATTTGCCACCCTCGAGTGGGCTTAAAAAACATAATGATTTGCCACTTCGTAAAGTGGGCTTAAAACTCACAATCGATGAATTGTCCCAATTCAAGTAATGAAGCCTTCATCCACAGGCATTCATGCAGTTAATCACGTAAGCAAATAGCCTCATGGCAAGCATGCTGTCATGGCAACAATCACACTCATGCAAGGATGCTAAAGCGTAAAACTTACAGTTTACTCCAAGCCAAAACAAAAGCTAGTTAGAAATATACATGATCCTAACTATGTTAAGTGCCTAATGTAACACATGCAAAAATGCAACTAAAATTGGCTCGGCTATCTAAGATGGCATATAAATGCAACACTTGATAACATGCTTTGAAACACGTATTCAAGTAAGTGTATTGAAATACAATACAGTTTGAATAATGCGCCGAGCCCGGTGCATGCAAGACAAATGAATGATGCACGCATGCAAGCATAAGGTATGCTAATCAAAAATATGCCCTAAACTAACCATCGAAAGCGGTTAAATAAAAAGGAGAAAGAAGTGGGATTGGAAGACATGCACACACACACGCACCCTTATTACAACATTTTGCCCTCTCAACGGAGGGTCCACATGAACAAGCTAAGCTAATCTAAGCTAAGCTAAACTAACTAATCTAATTAAACTAATTAGACTAATTATTACAAACCAATAAAGAAATAGCAAAGCTAAGCTACTTAATTATTACAACACTTTAACTAATTAAACAAATTAATTAAATTACAAATTCATGCTAACTAACAAGTAAGCATTAAACTACACTGCCCCAGCAAGTTGAAGAAGTTTGAACATGCATGCATCGGTTTTCGCCTCGAAAAGCTCTCCGGTTTGCTCTCTTGAGGCTCTGTTTGCAGGGTGTCTTCAAGAACTAGCTACTGAAACTTATCAAACCAAAGTTGGGGAGTGCACCAGTGGCCTGCCGGCCATGAAAGGTGGCTGCCGGCCACCTACCGGCCAAGGATGGAAGGGTGCCAGCCATCAATGTGGCAATGCTGGCCATTGGTGTGCTGCGAAACCATTTTGCAACAGAGCACAAAAACAGAGGAAATGGAGGATCTCCTAAGGGTATGTACGTACTATGCCACTCCATATCACCTTAAAACATCAAGGGAGAGGCATTATTGGATCCAAGACCATCAATCAAGCATCTCAATGCATGATGGGCAAAGATTCAACTTGCGCAAATTCGATGAATGCACAACAAACAAGACACTAAGACCACAGCCTTATCATGAGTGATCAAAGGCAATGGAGACAAAGGGGATTGACTCACTTTCATCACTTTGAGTATGAAGTGGGCCAATCCACCTTGTGTTCAACATAATGTCCGGTTGAACACGATGCAATGCAAATAGCATGCTCATCTTGGCATGAAATGCAAGACCCTAACATGCAAACAACGCATGCATAACATGTTAAGAGACTTAAGCATTAAAACTATTGAAGGACACAATGCTAGGACCATGCAATATAATGCTCAATGGACTAAACCAACCCCAAATAGACCTCATGCATGCCAAAACAGTGGCCAAGATGATCTGAAATGATAGCATGAAAGGCAAGAGAATGATGTTCATGCATTGGCTCACAATCAAGGCATAATGCTCAACTCTCAAACACAATTGAAGAGTGATAAACATGAGAGTATAACAAGGCTATATGCTCTAAAATTATGTGTTAAATGATGCCATATCACATAAACATCACAAATAAGGCATGTTAGAAGACCTAAAGCACAAGGCTAGTAAAGAGCACTACACAAGAAGTATGCAATACATAGCCTAAACAACCAAACTAGCTCTAGACAGAGCTCAACCATGCCAAATCAAAGGCCAAAACATGCTGAAATGATAGCCCAAAAGCTTAGACAAGCATGCATACGTATTGGCTCACAAACAAGGCATGAGGCACATCTCTCAAAAGTATTGAAAGAGTGGAACATATGAGAGTGTGAATATGTTATATACACTGAAATCATGTGAGAAATGAGGCTAAGGCATGCAATCATCACATTCAAAGCATGCTAGGGACCTCAAGTGAAGCCCAACTACACTTTAGCTATACAAAGCTAAGCATATATGACCAAGACCACTTAAAATAGACCTCAAGCATGTTAAATCAGTGGAAAAAATGTGCTGGAGCAAAACTAGCACATGATGCTAGAATGATGAACTAAAGCATGAAGTATGTTAGGCCAACAAGCATGATTGCACTACAAGTACCAAAAGCAAGCAAGAGTTGACCCAAACACCCAAAAATAGAGTTAAGGCATGTCAAAACAAAGCCAAAAACATGCTTGAACTAAGTCACAAAAGAGTACAAATAGATTCTCATTTGATAGGCCAACAACACAAGCAAGCAAGACAAGAGGAGGGGGGGACCACCCCCTCTCATTTTAGACCTCAAAACCACCTTTCCACCATTGAAATTCCTCTGAGTTTTAGTGGTAGAAAGTCCATGCAAAGGCTATTACAAAAGCTTCAAAGGATGGCTTAAAAGCTTAACAAATAAGCAAAGAAAGAAGGTAGACCACCCCTAACTCCAACAAGGACTCAAACCAACATTTTTAACACTTAAAATTAGAGCTTTTTGTAGTTGAAAACTAGGCCCAAAACAACATGCAAAGGTGGCTAAGATGGTATGCAAAAATAAGCTTAAAAGCGGAATATACTCACCCTTGAAGAACAGCAGCAAGGCAGGTCTTCCTCTGAGCCAAAACCAACCGTTTGAGTTCCAAACAAACCTTCAAGAACCTCAGCTCCAAGGTAGTGGTGTTTGACTAGGTGTTCCTTTGCAAAAATGTGAAGAAAACACACTTTAAGGCACTATTGAGCACAATATAAAGAGAGAGTGTGTAAGAATTCTAAAGAGAGAGAGATATTTTGTCTCTAAATTTTTTGAACCTCTAGAGAGGGAGAGGGGCCTTCCCTCATATAAGCAATGCAAGCAAAAGCTTGCTTGACAAGCTTGAAACTTGCCTTCATCCCTCCATACAATGGAGGATGGCTCAGTGAGCCACAGTTGGCTCAAAAGATCTAAAATAATATATGTTGAAACATGATGGCCGGCCGGCCATCAGTAGTGGTCGGCAGTGCCTCATTGATGGCCGACAGGGCTAAATTGATGGCCGATAATGCCAAAAAAAGGTCGGCAATGCACCACAAGAATCATGCTGAAATGACCAACACATGGTCCAAAAATGGAGCAGAAATGATACAGGGTTTGGAAAGCTCAAACCTTTGACGTTCCACTGCGAAATTCGAGTACTCGACGAGTAATCAAACTTGTCATCGGATGTAACTGCAAGCATATCCAAGCCTTGAGGACTATCAAAAATGGGGTGTCTACACCCATCCGCACCACTGTCTAAACTCGATGCAGAACTGGAACTAAAGTCGTCATCCTCTGCATCAGAACCTGGCTTAGCTTTATCCCCACTAGCGGAATAAGAGTCAGCATCATCGTCTCTACTCTCGGATGACTCGTCATGCTGATCTCCAGCCTCCTCGGTCTTGCTGGTCTCATCGTCATCGCGCATGATAGACTCCCAACGTCTCCCCAGGCTGCGTGCCGAAGCCTCTCTCTCTCCCTGCTGCTATAAGGGGCGTTGATGGTCCTGCTTTATCTTCGCCAGTCCTATCGGTAGAGGTGTGACCTGAAAAGACAGTTTGAATATGTCAGGCACAGTATGTGTGTCAGATGCAAGTATCGTGTGCGGAATGAGTATATACAGAAGTCAGATACGGTGGGTGAATGCAATGTGCCAGATGTGATCTATACATGTAGTGTATCAGTGTAGTGTGGGAAAATGTTCAGTTGAGATGTTAGTTTCAGTATATCAGCAGAAATATGACGACCAAAATGCAAGAAAACTGAAAAATTATCTGAATACCGTAAGAGCCGAGTATCGTCTCCCTCCTCAAGATCATGCCCTCGAATGAGGCCAACATCTCGAGTAACCCCTCGATGTACCCTATGGAGGGCTATAAATGCAAGTTGGAACGATCAGTATCTGGAATGAATGAATGTCTGAGTATCTGAGCAAGAATGGAAAAAATGAAAGCTGTAGTACATACCAGAGGTGAATCAGGTGTCCTGACATATTGGTGACCAGGCAACGGAGGCTCAATCGAAATCTAATAAGGCTCTCCAAAGTACCGCTAACCTGTCAGCTCGGTCGGAAGCTCTGGCCATCCAAAACTCTACCTAGCGGGAGACATCCGTCTAGCCCTGCCCCTCGGTGCTCAGGCCCTGCTCGTCGAAGGGGATCTGCTACTCGGGCCCTACTCGTCGAAGGGCCATCAGCTACCTTCCATGTATGAGCATGAATACCTGTCAATGGAGGCATGAGGTGCGTCTGGATGTAAGTCGTATAGTCCCCCTCCTCAAGGAAAACTTTTGTGTCCATACCTCGCATAAAGTCAATGATCTCTTGAGAGAAAAGACTCTCTGTGGCTCGCATGGATGGCGGAGGTGATATAGGAACCGACTGTAATGGCACACCTAGTGTCTGGCGTAGGAAGCGCTCACCTAGGAACCAAGCTCGGCCAACTAGTCCCTCAAGCACAAGTCGATAGTGGGAAATGCCCCAAGCGCCGGCGAACTAAAATCTGACACCCTCTAGCATCGTCGCCCAAGGCTGCCACGTGATTTGCAGACATCAAGTGCATAGATTGATTAGTTGCCATTAGATATTCAATATGAATTATACTTGAAAACAAAAAGAACTGTGAGTTTTGAGTTACCTCTGCTACCCTCACTGTATCAAAATACTGGCAAAAAAATGAAAGGGTTTCTCGGGTCCTCGGCTGACATCTTCCGTCATATCAGTGAGAGTGTGGCACCCCAGGAGGCATCTCGACCTCTGGCTCTGGGGCAAGCATCAGAAAATAAGCATACACCCATAGCTGTAAAAAAGTAAGAGGGTGATAGTGAGTATACAACAGGTAAGCACAGATAATGCAGAAAGCAGAGTATGTGTGCAATGTCCAGAAAATACATAATGCAGAGAATACAGAATACAGAGAAAATGCGAAAAAGTAAGGTGTGTGGCATAGTGTATAGAAAGTACAAATACAGAGCAGAAATTAGACTGTGTGTATGCAGTGTGCGGTGCGTGCAATATACAGAAAGTGCAAAACAGAAAACACGGTAGAGAATGTAAAGCAGAAAAGTAAAGTATACCTCCCAGGCTCTCCAATAGCCGCCAACTCTGTCCCCGCTCTTGCAGGAGGTCAAACTCATATAGCAGTACAAGGTAGCGAGGCCAGCGCTGCCCTAGTCGTAATACCGAACCTGAGATAAGTCCACCAAGGCACTCAAAAGGTATAGCCCGACTGTATTCGCCTTGTCGGCGAATAAGGTAGTGCCAAAGAGGAACATCAAGAAGCCTCGGGCATACTGTTCGATCTCCTCTACAGTCTCCGGAGCTGTCCCTCTAAACTGGTCTGCGAACAAGCTGTACCGGACCATCCCTGATCGGAAGATAGGTGGGCATGTCCCCAATAAATAGATCTAGGTGGCCTCCCACTCACCCATGACAATATCATATGGGATCGGCCGGCCTCCTACTAGGATGCCTATCAGCATAGCAAAATCATACGGGGTCATCGTCATATCTCCCGCGGTAGAGAAATGGAAAGAGTTGATGGTATCCTACTATCTCTCTACCAGGGCACCCAGGAGGGACCTGCTCGCTAGAAGGTGTGACAGCCCCATACAAAACAAACCAAACCCCGCCTCATCGACGATTTGGCAGATACCGTCGGGGAGGTCCATGTACCACTCCCTCGCCGATGTGGACCCATATCCTCGGGTAAAATGAGAGTCTACCTGTGTTCAGAATGAGCAGAAGAAATACAGTATGTGAATGTGTTCAGAGTAAATAGAGGGAATGCAATGTAAGAAATACAGGGCTTGAATGCGTTCAGAATGAGCGGATGAAATACAGTGCAAAGGTGCAAGCTATGCAGGAAATGTAAAATACATCGCGGAAAATGTAAGAATGCAGTGTATACCTCGGAGGCGCCATGAGACAAGTGAGACTCTGGCTCTCACAGCAAGAGATCTGCTGGTGCGCCTCGTGCAAATCCGCTGAAATGACGGACTGTACTACGCGGTAGTACATGCGTCTTGGGACGGTATCTCTCCAGGTCGAAAGGTCGGACTCTAGGCAGTAATGGTATGTACTCGGGATCTCCCTCCGTCCCTAGTGAACCTCCATCGTAAGGAATGCCATTTACCATCTGGAAAGAATGTGAGAAATGAGGTGAAAATGAACAAAATAGGTGGAAAATACCAAAAGTCAACAAAAGGTCAACTCTCGGAGAAAGAAAATAGGAGAAAAAGTAAAAGCCCGGGAAAAGGCGTCAAACTCAAGACAAACTTGAGGGAAACAAACCTCAAGTGGCAAAAATGGAGAAAAAAGTTCCGAAAAGAAATTTCAATTGGTTCAAAACAGAGGAAATCGAAAGGTTTTAGTGAATCAACTTCGCGTGGGGCATTGGAAAATGTGTATAAAGCACGGGTCTAAGAGGAAAAAGTGTCTAGGGAGGAAGAGGAAGCAATTTCGGCATTGTAGGTGTGAGCAAATGTGATTTGGAAAGGTGTACTTAAAGATCTCCATACAAAAAGACTAAAATGGCCCGGATTTGCCACAAGTGGCCAACGGCCACCTTAAGTGCTCGACAAAATCCTCAAGTGGCCGACACTATTTCAGGGTGGTCGACAGGCTCCCAGTGTTCTCCCTGCGTGTTTTTATGCTGTTTTGCATCCTTGGCTCTCGAGAAAGTGCAAGAAAAGTTCACTTTTCAGCTCAAAGTGTCTCTGCAGAAGTTTCGAACCATGTCTTCGATGCATGACTCATCGTCAGCCGGCATGAACGAGGTGTATCCTTTTGAAATATATTGTAACTCCTCCAAGAGGTAAATCGGAGGTTACAACTGAATCGGTTCTGCTAAGGCACGTTTTTTTATCGTTACATAGAACGTGAGTTTCTTTATTCGGTGTTTTGCATCGAACATTCTATTGATGTTGCATTGAATATGTGTCATTAGGGCTGCAAATGAACCGAGTTGTTTATGAACAGGCTCAGCTCGGCTTGTTAAGGGCTCGGCTCGGCTTGACTCGTTTAGTAAACGAGCCGAGCTCGAGCTCGAATATTAGGCTCGTTTAGTAAACGAGCCGAACTCGAGCTCACATAAGCTCGGCTCGTTTATCTTCATTTAAATTATATAATAAATATATTATTTATATATTAAAAATATATAAATATATATATAATAATAATATAAATACATTTTTTATATATTAAATAATATAAATAATATTAAAAAAAAATTATCGAGCCGAGCCGAGCCGAGCTCGAGCCCAGTTCCTTATCGAGCCGAGCTCGAGCTCAATAAACGAGCTCGATAAGTAAACGACCGAGCTCGAGCTCAGCAAAGCTCGGCTCGGCTCGGTTCGTTTGCAGCCCTATGCGTCATTATTATTGTACATAGAATATGTATGTTGCGTTGCATTGCATTACACATGCTCTCGTGTTTACATAGAATATGCATGTCGTGTTGTATTGCATTGTACATGCCCGTGCATTCACATAGAAATGCTCGTACTCGTTGCATCGACCATACGTTTGCTATTGTTGCATTAAACATGCATTTTGGTATTGCATAGAACATGCTCCATTTTTCATTGCGTAGAATATGCTTCTACTTTGTTTCTTGCATGTTGTGCATAAAACATACCTCTAACATTGTGTCACAATTATTCGTCTTGCATAGAACATGCATTCTTATTGTATTGTGCCTGTCAAGTTTCTTTCTTATGCAGGCACGATATTGTATGCACGCTTCATTCAAAGCTGGTGCAGCCAAACGATATTCAGAGGAACTCCAGGTAAGATCCTTCCTATTCCTTGAACTCCCTTGTTGGTTAGAAACACTTAGGTACGCCCAGTGTTTACACTACTCCCTTGTTGGTTAAAAACATTGGGGCGTGTCACCGATGTTTATACCACCCCCTGGTTAGAAGCGTTTGGAATGTGTTCCGACGCTTATACCATCTTGCTTTGGTTAGAAACATTGGGACGTGTCCCTAATGTTTATACCACCACCTGGTTAGAAGCGTTTGGAATGTGTTCCGACGCTTATACCACCTTGCTTTGGTTAGAAACATTGGGATGTGTCCCCGATGTTTATACCCCCCTGATTAGAAGCATTTGGAATGTGTTCCGATGCTTATACCACCTTATTTTGGTCAGAAACATTGGGACGTGTTTCGATGTTTATACCACCCTCCGATGTTTGCACCGCTCTCTTTTCCCTCTCACGCGTGACGCGTTACGCGTTAGGGTGCATTGGTTAAAAGCATTCGGATGGATTCCAATGCTTATTTTGGATGTGTTTTAATTGTTATCACTGTTCTCTGTGGTTCAGAGCTTTAGGGTATGTCCCTTGGTTCATACCATCTCTCTCCTCGCGTGTGCCACGCGTTAGGATCTTGTTTCATGCCTCAGGTGCGCCCGATGGTTGTGTTGTTTTTCGCCTTTCCTGCGTGAGGCGCAGTTAAGATTGCATGATTTTTTCACATCCTTTCTGCATGAAATGTGGTTTGGTTCATGTTTACTTGCTTATGTATGAGTTTGTCGTAGCATTTCTTTGCATAACGTTTGCATCTAGATGTTTCATTACAGCCCTCATTGCATGATCATAAGTTATGTTTTGCATCGTGCATATCATTTGCATCTTGCCCCAGAACTACCCTGGTTTGATTCCTTGCAAAGGGATACGTAGGCAGCCTACGGGCGCAACCGTTCTTTGTTTTGTTTGGTTGTTTTGTCTGAGTCTTCGACCTTGTCAAAAATGGGTCGTCTCTGGGCTTTGACATTCACTCCCGTCATTTCATGACTTCCAAGTTCTGTTAAAGAGGGGCAACTATAGACACCCCATTTTTGACCAACTTCAAGACTTGTGCACTCGATGATTGTGCTTGTTTGTGCTTGTTTTGAGTGCTCAAAGTTCTCGACGGAACGCCTTGTCTTTGAGCCTCTAAACCCATTTTGTTTTGTGCTTGTTTTTGGGCCAAACCTTGTTGCCTCTTGCTTGGAAGGGGGAAGGGCCTTGTCAGCCACTTTTTGTTCTTGTCGACCACTTGAAGTGGCCAATCGGCTACTTAGAGTGGTCGGTCGGCTACTTAGAGTGGCCGACAGCCATTTGTCCCTTTTTTCAGATATTTGTTTGCTAGTTGTACCAGCTGTTGTTCACTGAAGTGCATCTCCATACACGTGTATGGAGGGATGAATACAAGCCTTACTCTTGGTTTTCTATATATAAGGGATACTCTCCTCCATTTGAAGAGGTTGGACATTTTGGATCAAAATTTCTTCTCTTTCTCAAGAATTCTCCCTCTCTCTTCTTATTTTGTGCCTTATAGTTAGATTTCTCTACACTTTTGCACAAAGACCCTTAACCAAACATTCTCACCTTGGAGCTGAGGTTCTTTGAGGTTTAGTTTGAGCTCTTGAGGGAGGTTTGAGCTCAAATTTATGCCTGTTTTGTGTTGTGCTTCAAGAGGTATAAGACTTACCTTGTAGGCTTTGTTTTTATTACTTGCTTTGCCACCTTTTTGTACTGTTTTTGGCCTAGTTTCCAACTACAAAAAACTCTGATTTTTGAGTCTTAACATGATGGTTTGAGGTTATTTTGTGTAAAGGGGTAGTCTACCCTTCTTGTTGCCTAATTATGAAGCTTTTTGTGCCATCTTTCAAGGCTTTCAAATCAAACTTTTTGGACCTTTAAACCACTGAAATTCAAAGTTATTTCAGTGGTGGAAAGCATGTTTTGAAGTCCAAAATGGGAGGGGTTAGCCTCCCTCATTGTGTCTCACTTCCATGCCTAGTTAGCATCACATGGTAGCATGCTTTTGTAGCCTAACTTAGCTTATTTTCAACATATGTTTGCCTCTGATTTGGAATGATTTGGCTCTGTTTTGGACTGTTTTGGTCATATGAGTCTTGTTTTGCATAGTTGTAGTGCAAATGGCTTCACTAGTTTGGTGTTTTAGGCCTTTGAAAATGCTTTTCTTGAGTTGGTTGCATGTTGTAGTGTCTTTTAATATGTAATTTCAATATATATAGCTCTGTCATATGCCCATTTGTTTTACTCTTTCTTTGCTTTTTAGAGACGCTCTTGAGTCTTGTTTGCAAGCTAACATGTGAGCATATTTTTCTAGCATTTTGTACCTCAATTTCAGCATGTTTTAGTCATTGTTTTGACTGGTCCTAGCTTTGTTTTGAGCTGGTTTGGCCCTTTGAGGCTTGTATTGTGTGGTTGTGGTGCAACCTCTTTCACTAGCTTAATGTGTTAGGCTTTTAATATGACTTGCATCAATTGCTTGTATGTTTTAGTGTCATTTTGCACTCCATTTCAGCACTAAAATCTCTGCAATCTCCCTCTATTCTTCACTCTTTCATTTGTTTCGGAAGTGACATCGAATCCCTTATTGGCTTAAGTGTGGAATTGAAACCCTCATGCCTAATGGTTTAATTCCTTCGAGAGTTCATTACCAACACCATGAGGCCTTTTCATGCTCAAGGTACTTGTGGTTTAAGCCCTCTTTTCATTAGAGAACACTCACCCTTTGGACTAATCAATTAAAGAGTGGATTGGTAATCTAAAATGAGTAAACAAAATGAACAAAGTAAAAGAGGCAAGATTAAGCATCTTTGTGTTGCATTGCATGTGTTCGGATCGGACGTTAATCCGAACACTAGAAAATTGGGACGTTTCATACTCAAAGTGATGAAACGTGCCACTTTTCTTGGTCACCGTCACCATGGATCATGCATGATAGGGTGGTGGTTATTTTGGTCTTGTTTGTTCACTCATTAACCTTGTACAAGCTTGGTTCTCTAGCCATCATGCATTTAAAATGCTTGATTGATGGTTTGAAGGCCAAGAGTTACCCTCCTTTGAGTTTGTGCGATGATAAGGAGGGCAACAATACACACATTCGTTGAAAATACATTGTTTTGCCTCTGTTTGCTCTCTGTTACAGCAAAAGGAGAAGCCCAAGGAAAGGGTGGCCAACCTTCTAGTTTTAGTGGCCGACGGCCATTTGGAGTGGCCAATTGGCCAGTTTCAATAGCCGACAGCCACTTTTTGTAGCCGACTGGCCACCAGTGAATTTTTGCACAAATGTGCTCCTGAGTTGGAGCAAAGGCATTCTGGGAGTTAGTACGATTTTCAGTGATCAAATGAGTGCAAACAGAGGCATCCGATGGCAAGGCAATGGCATTTTTGGGTGGAGTAACCAGGCATGCATGTGTCTCTCGCCCTCAAGCCATTTAATTGCTTTAGTTAGCTTAGAATAGCTAGTTAATACAAGTGTTGTAATTATTTAATTAGCTTAGATAGTTAATTAGTTTAATTGCTTTAATTAGCTTAACATAGCTAGTTACTCAATTTCAGTTTGTAATAATTAATTAACTAGAATAGTTAATTAGTTTTGTGTTATAATAGTTAGCTTAATTAGCATAGCTAGTTAGTTAGCTTATTTATTCGGACCCTCCTTTGCGAGGGCGCAATGTTGTAATAAGTGTGCATGCGTGTGTGCATGTTTTCCAACCCCGCGTCTTTCTCCCTTTTATTTAACCACTTTCGATGGTTAGTTTAGAGTCATGTTTTGATTAGCATACCTTATGCTCGCATGTTTGCATCTATTCATTTGTCTTGCATGCACCGAGACTTAGCGTATCATTCAAACTGCATTGTTAATTTCAATACTTATTTGAATACGTGTTTCAAAGCATGTTATCAAATTGAATTAAATCATATGCCATATTAGTGGCCGAGCCTATTAATTGCATTATTACATGTGTTACATTAGACACTTAATATAGTTAGGATCATGCATCTTTCTAACTAGTTTTTGTTTTGGCTTGGAGTACTCTGTAATAACCCTCACCACTAATTACTGATTAAGCTACTGATTACTGTTAAATAGAGACTGATTATGATAACTGACTGAATGAACTGAAATCACTAAACTGATTGATTGATTGTGCTAGTTTGAATACATATCTATCTGTTGACTGTTAAACTATCTGTTCATGTTTTATGCTTTAAACTGTAAATTGAAGGCCTTATCAGCGGCCGAATCTGAAATTGATTAGTGATATGTGTTAATCATAATTTATGTGATTTTTTGATGTATTTAATTGAAATGTGATTTGGTATGATTTAATTAGATTAAATAAGGATAAAATGCAATAGTTGGCTTAATTACCAACATGCCATCCTAGTGGGCCACTACATAAAACATATTGAGCCTTTATTTCATAACATTGCATCAGCCTTCTTCTTGCTATAGCCGACCAAGAGTGAGAGAGAGTGAGAGAATTGAGTTCAACTTGATGGTTTGCTTGGAAATTGGAAGAATTGTTAGAGAATTTGCCAAATTGAGTTTCTAGCCTTGTGATTGAGGACCCAAGGTAGGATATTCAACCTCTCATTGATGTATTTTAAGTTAGTTCTTGCATGGTTCATTCTCAATTGAAGAGTTGAGTCTAGAATTGGTTCTATATGTTGAATTGTAGCATATATCATGCATGCATGTTGTCATTCTTGAGTTTTGAAGTTATTGTTCATGAGATTGCTTCATGCATGTCCATATTTTTGCATTGGACCATGAATTCATCTTTTTTTTGGAGAATTAGCTCATTAGAGCATGTAATTGAAGCTTTGAATTGGTTTAAACTCATGCATGTACATGTTTATCATGTTCTTGAAAGTTTGGTTTGAAATTGAGTTTAATTGAACTACCTTTGGGCTTTGATTTCTCAAATTGACCTTTGAAACATGTTATACTATGGGTTTTGAAGTGTTTTCCAGAAAATTAGCCCAAAAGGATCGAATTTGGTACATTAAAACTTGGTTTTGAACTTAAGGTTCGAATCTGGAATTTCCAGAATTTGGACTTCCGCTCGAGCGGGGTTACTGGCGCTCGAGCGGAAAAATAGCGTTCCCAGTACTTTCATCTATTTTACAGTCCGCTCGAGCGGGGTATTGGACGCTCGAGCAAGGACTTGTGTCACACGCTCGAGTGGGTATCGAGCGCCCAATTAAGTGTGATTTTCACACATCCAGTACTTTTACTGTAGCTTGCAATCCGCTTGAACGGATTGATTCACGCTCGAGCGGAGACCTTTGTCTGCATGTCCGCTTGAGCGGATATGGACACGCTCGAGCGGGACCCCTATTTTTTGAAAATATTTTTTTAAAGTGCATTCTTGCATCCTCATTTCATCCTAGGCGTTCTTAGGCCTAGTTTAAGGCATCTTAATGAGGATATTGTTGTAGGACCACACCAAGTCGGGTTAGGGATTAAGTTACTATTTTCCAAACTGTGTAACTTAGCGTGTGTTCACTCTGTAACTGTGTAGGGTTGGCATCTGGAGACGCGCTCTAGCTTATCTGTAGCCCAGAACTCTGTGAGTAACAATGTTGTAAAGATATGTTCGAAAATGAATATATTCTGAATGATCAACTGAACTGTTTTCTGAACTGTTTACTGTTAACTGAATGAATGTTTGTCCTCTATTCTGAACTGTATTGTGGCATCCTTAGCAACTACTGTTACTGTTACTGCTACTGTTACAGAGATCTCTGTCAGTTCCTATTTTGAAACTTCTATTTACTGTTATGATGGCCATCATTGACTGTTCGGTCTTTTAAGACCTACTGTTTATTGTACTGTTCTGTTAATGGATGTACCACATATGACTGTTATGACTGAATGACTGATACACTGAATCAATTGACTGTTTTCAATACTGAAAGGACATTCATTCTTAACCTCTTTACGCATTATGTTATTCACTGGGCTTTAGCTCACTGCTCATATATATATGTAGGTGTACAGGCACCGGACCGTTGCTAGAAGCGTCAGGGTAAACTCCAGTTTTGTCAAGCCAACCTTTGTGCCTCACTTCGAGGTTCCTGATCTGTTCAAGCTGAGGCTGCTTGGGGAGTTTTAGATTTTCCCTTTTTGTTTATAATCTGTATAAACTGAATGTTTTTGTACTATACTGTTTTAAATAGGGATTAAGTCCCTGTCCTGAATGATTGTATATATTGTACATATATGTATAGACTGTTCTGTTATGAATGCATATATGTTATGAAAAGTCTTTTTGCATACAGACTGTCACAGCTCATTGGACATCTTTTAATTACTGTTTTGGCTTCCGCCAGCTCCTGTACTCTGTATTACTATATTACTGTTAAGCAGGCCTTCGGTAATCTCAGATTACTGGCCGGTTACGGTACCAAACCCATAGGGGCGGGTTTGGGTCATGACATACTCGGTGAGTTTTATGCTTTAGCATGCTTGCATAAGTGCGATTACCATGTTGCCAAGATAGCATGCGTACCATGAGGCTATTTGCTTAAATGCTAAACTGCATGAATGCCTATGGATAAAAGCTTGTTGTTTGAATTGGAGCAATTCAACAAAATGTGGGTTTTAAGTCCACTTTGCGAAGTGGCAAAATCATGTTTTAAGCCCACTATGTTTGGTGGCAAACCCGCAAACTTTTAAGCCCACTTAAGGGTGGCAAATCCAAACTATTTTCGAAAACAAACATAAGTTAAGTTATTCCAATTCTCGCGATTTTAGTCTATACTTGCTTGTGCGCGTCACATAGTAATGTTAGCTAACAACCGGAATAAGAACGCATAATGTTTATAAAACAACATATCATAATTAGTAAAGGCCGATCTTTGATCGGGCGAGCGAGGGTGCTCATTTCAGGACCTTCCCCTCTCGTACCCAAGTTCCCGAGCCGAAGCAACTTTGGTGATGATGAACACGTGGCCTTTGGCATGAGTCAGGGTTTCCTAAATTTTTCCAAAATAAAATATTTAGGTGGCGACTCTGTAATCTAGCAAAGCAGTCCAGTTTTGGTAATTATTTGATTCAAAATCTGATTTTCCAAAAATGATTTGCTAGATTGGACTCTTTGGTGTTTATCAATTTCATATTACACTTTGTGAGATTAGATTCAGAACCATAACAGGAGTCCGAACTATAGGACCAATTCGACCTCTCCGAGAGGGGGCGCGAAAAAGTCGAGCTACAATAGGCCACCATTGTTTGATGGAAACAACTATAGTCATTAGAAGGATAAGATGACCCTATATCTACAAGCCACTGACTATGCCATGTGGATTATTGTCACCAAAGGTCCAAAAATTTCAACCAAATTAGTAGACAATATTAGTGTATCTAAAATTGAAGATGAATGTGATGAGAAGGATCATAAATTATTGCAAGCCAATACTAAAGCCAAATTCACCCTTGTTTGTAGATTAGACACTAAGGAGTATAATAGAATTTTAAGTTGTAATCCGGCAAAAGAAATTTAGGACAAACTTGAGGTAACATATGAAGGTACAAACCAAGTGAAGGAATCTCGTATTGATATGCTTGTTCAGAGTTATTAATTGTTTAAAATGAACTCTAATGAATCTATTTCAAATATGTTTACTAGATTTACTGAAAATGTAAACTCTTTGAAATCTCTTGGCAAAACTTATACTAACAGTGAGTTGGTGAGAAAAATTCTTAGGTGTTTACCAAAGAATTGGGAAGCAAAGGTCACGACCATTATAGAAGCCAAAAATCTCTCCACACTTGGATTTGATGAGCTTATGGGTTCCCTTATGACTCATGAGATCACCATGAAAGGACATGAGGATGTTGAAAACAAAAAGAAAAGTGGAATTGCATTCAAAGCCTCATTAAATGAAGAAGAACATGAAAACTGCAGTGAGAATGAAAGCTATGCCATGTTTAGTAGAAATCTCAAAAAGCACTTCAAGAAAAACAATTATAGAAGAAGAAGACCTTTCAAGAAAGAGTACAACAAAGATAACAAGAAAGAGCATATTATTTGCTATGAGTGCAAAAATCCTAGACATATGAAGATGGATTGTCCAAAATTGAAGAATAATGGAAAAGACTACAAAAGAAACGAAAAGGCCATGGTAGCAGCTTGGGGAGAAAGTGAAAATGAAAGCTCAAGTGATGAAATTGAAAATGAAGTAGCCAACTTATGTCTCATGGCTCTTGATGATGAAGACTCTATTCAAGATGAGGTAACTACTCTTTATGAAGAACTTGAAAGTGCATTCCATGAACTACAAAATAAATTTAGAAAAGTTTGTGCCAAAAACAATGTGTTGAAGAAATCTATTGCATCTTTATCTATTAATGTAGAAGAATTAAAGAAAGAAAAAATTGTTTTGAAAAATGATTTTGATACTATCTCTAATGAGAAAACTACTTTAAAAAACAATATTGATGATTTAACAAAAGCACTTGAAAATTTTGTAAAATGTAGAAATAATCTCAACATGCTTATTGGAAATCAAATATGTGTTTTCGATAAAGCAGGCAATGGATATGACGCTATTAAAAAATAAAAGAATCTCAATACAATTTTTGAAAATGCACCTCTCATGACTCACCCTCATATTAGTTGTCATTATTGTAGAAAGAAAGGCCATTATATGTTTTCTTGTCCATTCAAAAATAATATAAACATGGGAATTAAAAAGATTTGAATTGTTAAGGGATCTAACAAAACTAATCAAGAAGGACCCAAGAAACTATGGGTACCAAAAACCAACACTTGATTGTCATCTTGTAGGTTTGCCTTAAGTCCAAAGCTAAAGAAGGGAAGTGGTACCTTGACAGTGGATGTTCCAGACACATGACCGGAGATAAATCCTTCTTTACTACACTGTCATCCAAATATGGAGGCTTTGTTACTTTTGGAGACAACAAGAAAGGAAAAATCATCGGTATTGGTGGCATCGGTATTTCTCCTAACCCTTCTACTGAAAATGTTTTACTTGTTGATGGACTTAAGCATAACCTACTTAGTATTAGTCAATTATGTGATAAAGGTAATCGAGTTATTTTTGATAAATCACATTGCACAATTGAAAGCACAAATGATCATAAAGTTTTATTCGTTGGTAATAACCATGATAATGTTTGTGTTTTTCATCTTAATGATCTCTATGCTAGTGATGTTAAATGTTTATATGTTAATAATGAAAATATGGCATAGAAGACTTGGTCATGCTCATATGAATTTAATTGCTAAACTTTTGAGAATAGATTTGGTCATTGGACTTCCAAAACTTAAATTTGAAAAATATCATCTTTGTAGTGCTTGTCAACAAGGAAAACAAACTAAAACATCATTTAAATCAAAATCTCATATTTCCACAACAAGACCTTTTCAACTATTGCATATGGATTTATGTGGTCCCTCAAGGACATCTAGTCTAGGTGGTAAACATTATTGTCTTGTTATTGTTGATGATTATTCAAGATTTACATGGGTTATGTTGTTAGCTCACAAAGATGAAACATTTTCTTCTTTCACAAAACTCTGTTGTAGAATTCAAAATGAAAAAGGTTTTCTTATTACTAATATTCGAACCAACCATAGTAGAGAACTTGAAAATGAGAAATTTGAATTGTTTTGTGATGAGCATGGTATTGGACATAATTTTTCAGCACCTAGAACCCCTCAACAAAATGGTGTAGTAGAAATGAAGAATAGAACTTTAGAAGAGATGAGTATAACAATGCTTTGCGAAAATAATCTTTCTAAATATTTTTGGGCTGAAGCCGTTCACACTGCATGCTATATTTTAAATCGTGCATTAATTTGACCTATTCTCAAAAAGACTCATTATGAACTTTGGCATGATAGAAAGCCCAACATTAATCATTTGCATGTTTTTGGTTGTAAATGTTTTGTGCATAATAATGGTAAGGATAACTTAGGTAAATTTGATCCAAAATCTAGTGAAGCAATTTTTCTTAGCTATTCCTTAACTAGCAAAGCTTATCATGTTTTTAATAAAAGAACACTTGTTGTGGAAGAATCTATACATGTGGCATTTGATGAAACTAACATCTCTGCTCAAAAGAAAATTGTTAGTGATAATATAGATTTGGAACCAAATGTGGAAGACTCAAGTATCTACAAAGAAGAGAACCAACCATGTAAGTTGAACAAAGAGATTGAACAACCTATTCTCCCACCTCAAGAAGGAGGAAACAATGATAATTTACCAAGAGAATGGAAGTTTGTTCATAATCACCATAAGGATTTAATCCTAAGTGACCCTACAAAAGGTATTGAAACTCGCTCTTCACTTAGAAACATTTGTAATAACTTGGATTTTTTTTCACAGATTGAGCCTAAAGAATATTGGATTATAGCTATGCATGAAGAGCTTAACCAATTTGAGAGAAACAAAGTGTGGGAACTTGTGCCAAAACCTAAAGATCATACCATTATCAGTGCCAAATAGATCTTTCGAAACAAGCTTAATGAATCCGACACAATTATAAAAAACAAGGCTAGACTTGTTGCACAAGGATACAATCAAGAAGAAGGTATTGATTTCGATGAAACTTTTGCTTCGGTTACTAAATTAGAAGCCATTCGCATGTTACTTGCATTTGCATGTTTTAGAGATTTCAAACTTTATCAAATGGATGTAAAAAGTGTCTTTCTTAATGGTTTTATAAATGAGGAAATTTATATTAAACAACTCCCAGGTTTTGAAGATCATGCTTTTCCAAATCATGTTTTTAAACTATCAAAAACTTTATATGGTTTGAAACAAGCACCTCGTGCATGGTATGAACGATTAAGTAAATTTTTGATTGAAAATAATTTTTCTAGAGGAACAATTGACACAACACTTTTTGTTAAAACTAAAAATGATGATTTACTTATTGTGCAAATGTATCTGGATGACATTATATTTGGTGCTACTAATGAAACTTGTGTAAGGAATTTGCTAAGTATATGCAAGGTGAGTTTGAGATGAGCATGATGGGATAGCTAAATTATTTCCTTAGGCTTCAAATCAAACAATGTAAGGAAGGAATTTTTATCAACTAAGCTAAGTACACAAAAGAACTACTCAAAATGTTTGGTATGTATGACTTAAAAATAGCTGGAACACCTATGAGTACATCCATTAAGCTAGACAAGAATGAAAAAGGTAAGTCCATTGATCAAACAAAATATAGAGGTATGATTAGCTCACTTCTTTATTTAACTGCAAGTAGACCCGATATTATATTTAGTGTTTGTATGTGTGCTAGATATCAATCAAATCCTAAGAAATCATATCTCAGTGCTGTTAAAGAATTTTTAGATATCTTTTTGGCACTCAAAATTTGGGACTGTTTTATCCTAGAGGTGTTGCATTTGATTTAATTAGTTACTGGGATGCCGACTTTGCCGGATGCAAACTTGATAGAAAAAGCACCAGTGGCACTTGTCACTTTCTTGATAACTCATTAGTATCTTGGTTTAGCAAAAAGTAAAATTATGTTGCTTTATCAAAGGCCGAAACTGAATATATAGCTTCCGGAAGTTGTTGTGCCCAAATACTTTGGATGAAACAACAATTGGAGAACTTTGATTTGCATTATGATCATATCTCTATTAAATGTGATAATACTAGTGCCATCAATTTAAGCAAAAATCCAGTTCAACACTCACGAACAAAACATATTGAAATTCGACATCATTTTTTATGAGATCATATTCAAAAAAGGGATATTGTACTTAAATTTGTAAATACCGACAAGCAATTGGTGGATATTTTCACAAAACCCCTAAGCGAGGATCGCTTCAATTTTATTCGTGACGAGTTTGGAATGTTGATTTCTACTTAAAAAGTTTTGTTATGACTGTGAAACTTGAATTTTTGTTAAAATGATATATGTGTATTGCTACATTGATATGGAAACATTTATATCGGCTCTCAAGTCCTTCATTCATTTATTCTCCTTAACAGTTTGCTATTTTCAACTGTGTAATTTTTTTTTTTGTTTTTTGGGTTCTGCATCTTGAGGTAAAATTAACTTTGCATACATTGATTTTTTTAAACCCTCATGGTATTTTTTTTGCATTACCATTCCAATAACACCAACGTCCCATTAAGTTTAATTTCTGCTGGTATTATTTTATTTTAATTTATTTTATTTATTTTATTTTGCTATTAGGCTTAATTTCTTTTATTTTTATTTTTTTCTCATTATTATTTTTTGTTTGGGCTTAATTTTCTTTTTTTTCTGCTTTTTAATTTCATTTTTCAGTACTTAAACATAAAAATAAAAACAAATACAAATACAAATATTTACATAAAAAAAAAAACACCCTTCATTTTTTTTTACGGCCATACGCCGATCAAAATAAACATATTTACATTAAAAAATAACAACAACAACAACAACAACCCCTTATTTTTTTTAAAGGCCATATGTCAATCTTACTTACTTGCCTCTTCCATCATTTTTTTTCTCTTTTTATCACCTTGGGAGTCCCTTGAAGGCCCTGCCCCCGTGCTTTCGTCGAGAGCGACAACTTCTCGCTGACTATCAAAGGCCAAGAACGACATTGCTTCAAATCGGGCCATGGAGGTGGTCTTCCGTTTAAGCTCTTTATTTTCGGTCTTCAGTGGGCAAATCTCAGCTCGCGCATCCTTATATGTGCGTTGGAGCAGCAAGAGTTTGGCGTTGACCTGGTGGAGCTCACTCGTCCTTTTCTGCAGTCAGTGAGCCAATTTTGTGATTACAGTCACCGTCTCCATATAGGACGTCAGTGTGAAATGATTGGCTTCAATGTCTGATTGAGCTGCCATTATTTGCTCAATCGACGTCATAGGAAGGTTAGGAAGAGTAGGAGGTGCGACACTCAGCCCAGCAGCGCTTACAGGATCATTTAGGTCCGGAAAGAGAGTAAGGGGACGAGACGAGGCCATGTAGTAGGAGAGAGAGAGAGAGATGTAATCGAAAGAAGGGTCATTTTGGCAGCCTTTTTTCTCTGCTCAATCTCTCTATTCTATCTCTCTCACGCAAAAGAAGAAAGGGATGGAAGCGAATGCGAAAGAAGAAGAAAAAGAGAGTGATTAAGAAGAAGACGGAGGAGAAGAAGACAAGAAGGAGAGAGAGCCGAGGCAGCTGATTGACTCGTCTCGCTTTTGTCGGTCGGCTGACGCAAAAGCGAGGCCGCGTGTCCGACACAATTTTCGACGGAAAAGAGAGACGCGGGCAAATCATATATATATATGTATATATGTTTTGATTATCTATTTTTTGATGTCATTTATCATTATCATTTTCCTCCTCCTCCTCCAGATTCTGACCCATGATTTTTTTTTGATAATGTCACAGGGGGAGAAAACTTATGATGTTATGTATTATGGTATTATTTTCAAATTATGATATTATTTTCAAACTAATTTGATGTTATGTATTTATAGTTTGATATGTTAATCTTATATCATGTTGTTGATTAAAGCTTATTTATTACACATGTACTAACCTATGTATTTAGAAATGAATTCAGGGAGCATGACTTGAGAGGGAGCCTTTTTTACTCCCAAATCAAATCAAAACATCATTGTGTGCCATCATCAAAAAGGGAAATATTGTTAAACTTATTTATTTTGATGATTTATTTAATTATGTTTTAATTTATTTGAAAGAGAAAAATAGAATCCAAAATTTATTTTGAAGATTTATTTAATTATATTTTAATTTATTTAAAAAAGAAAAATAGAATCCAAAATTTATTTTGATGATTTATTTAATTATGTTTTAATTTATTTGAAAGAGAAAAATAGAATCCAAAATTTATTTTGAAGATTTATTTAATTATATTTTAATTTATTTAAAAAAGAAAAATAGAATCCAAAATTTATTTTGATGATTTATTTAATTATGTTTTAATTTATTTGAAAGAGAAAAATAGAATCAAAATTTATTTTGTCCCATTATTTCTCACCTAAACTTTTATCCTAAATATTGTTTGAATGTATTTAATATTTGCTTAAATCAGGAGTTCATTTCGACCCAAAAAAACAGCCCAAACCAGAGGTTCAAACAGCCCAAACCAGAGGTTCAAACAGCCCAAACCAGAGGTTCAAACAGCCCAGCACAGCAGCAAGCCAAAAGGTTCAAGTGGAAGATATTCAAATTAGTAATGATGGAGTATAACGGCTATAAACAGCTATAAGTTTCATTATATATACCAAAACTTCTAATGTAAACAAGTGGCAAAAAAAAATCAGAAAATATTCTTTGATCTATAATCACTCACATCTATTCTCTAAAAATTCTCTAAAAAGTGTTCTTTAATTTTTGTTTACATCCTCTTTCAGAAATTATACACTGAGACGTATAGCTTTAAGCCCATCTTTCTTGTGTGAGGTTTACAGAAAAATCAGAGCTTCATTTTTATATCTATCTTTGAGAGATAATTCTTATAGCTTTTTATGAAAGCAAAAACACATTCTTTTCAACCTTATAAGAGTGTAGTACACTCAGTGTTCTTGACTTAGAAAGTCTGTGTAAAATCTGTGAAGGATTGCTCTATCTGTGAAAAGGTTGCTAGCATCTTGTGAAGTTAGAGTATAGTGGAAAATCTCAAGTGAAACTTGAGGAGTGGACGTAAGCCGAGTTGAAGCTGAACCACTATAAATTTGTTTGCCTCTCTATCCCTTATCTCTTTATTTTATTTAAATTTCCATAGCTATATTTCACATTTTCACTGTGCTAAAATCATTAACTGACATAGTTGTTAGAACACTTGTTTTAATTATTTTTATTTCATTAACTATATTTATATATTATACTAGTCATAATTTTTATTAGGGTATTATTATTTTTATTTGTAAAAACCTAATTCACCCCCCTCTTAGGTTGTCTTTTGGATAACACTAAACATAGCCTCATTGTTTCAACATGTACCCAGTTCCTTATACTTGTTTTCTCTTGGAATTTTTGCAATTTCCTATAGTTATTATATGCATCTATGCAATGCATTGTCAACATACAATATGCTCTGTTTCCTACTAATAGATATTTCATTCCACTCATACAAAACAAATACACAACAAAACATAATTCACTCTAAAACATCACAGTACCATACAATAGTGTTCACTTTACTTCTACTTCTAACTTGTATATATATATATATTATTACATCTTCATAAGCAATAAGGCACCAATTACAAGCAACACAAACAACACATATTGTATTTTTTGCATCTTTACGCTCTGAATTCGAAATATTTCCGTCATAGATCTTTGTTGTTCGGTCATAGATCAAAGTTGTCCAATCATACATCGAAGTTGGTCGCCGACAGTTGGCACTTCTCCTTCTACTTGTCTTGGAATTTCATGATCTCTACATTGTGAATTCATAGGCAAGCACCATCCAATAAAACTACCACAATCATTACAAGAGTAGAATAACTTATTTTTGTTTCGATCGTTCTCAGAAATTTGAATAGTAGCATTTTTATTACATCTAGGACCTTTTTTGTTCAAGTATGTCAACCGATCTGAGCTACTGCCATTAACACTTGAACTTGACATCTGTAAAAACAAGTTATCCTCATTAAACTATAAGAATTAGGGTTCAAATTTAAATGATCACAATGTAATACCAACGAAAACCATACACCTAAATTGAACTCGTAACAACAGAATGGTCACACAAATGACATACTAGTCTAGAACGCATCTTAAAATAACTAAGGATTAAGCACAAGAAGCCCTACAAAATAGAATCAAAATCATAAAAACACATAACTAAAAATCACTAAAATTAAGAACAAAAAAACCCATTTAACAATGAACAACCAAGAAATGTTCAAATCAAACACAAGAACTCATTCCCAAGAAGCAAACTAATCTGACAAACCAAAAATCCATTTAACATTACACAATTTTTAAACCCACTCTAATCAAAACAACCAACAACAAATTTATAACTACTACATACAAGAACTTAGTATCATCAAACAACTCATTACCATACTAAATCAAACAGAAAAAACCCATTTAGCAATGAACAACCAATAAATGTTGAAATCAAACACAAAAACTCATTCCCAAGAAGCAAACTAATCAAACAAAGCAAAACCCATTTAACATTACACAATTTGTAATTCAAGGCAATAAAAAAAATTGTAATTCTCTAAAACTCGAATCAATGATCATAATGGGAGACAAAAAGAGGTTTGCAGAAACAATTGTGTTAGGACTGGAAGATTTGGTTAAGGAATTTCATCGAGCAAGTGGTAGGTAAGGTAAAGACTACTCAATTCCCAAATCAAAAGGCCAAAATCCAACATTCAAATTGTTTATCAAATTGTCAAAAGTCCTAAATTCAAACATTCAACCCATCGATTTATCCCAAGCCCTAATATATATACAAGTCTTAGTTGTCCTTCATCGAATGTGTGTGTGTGAGAGAGAGAGAGAGAGAGTCGTGAGTTGGGTGTCGAAGTGAAGGGGAGGAGCTAAGGGAGTCGGGCGTCAGAGTAAAGGGGAGGAGCTGTCAAGCTCTCTCTCGTCGGAGTGAAAGGAATGAGAACTCTATCTCTGTGATAGAGATGAGAGATCTTTATCATCTGAATGAGGCGATTTTGAATTCTAAATGAGGAGAGAGAAAGAGGAGGTGTGTGGCTCTGTGATACACGTGACCGCTTACGTGACTATCCAGCTCAGATTGGGGTCATGGGGGTCGTTTTCTATGGGGGTCCGAAGCATTAATGTTATTTTTAATTGATAGGAGATTATTTACAAATAATAAATATTATATCAAAAATATCAACTTAACAAAGAGTTTTCATAATGAAAGAAATAATTCATCTTTACTTTTGACAATAATTGATTCCTAACCTCAATTAAGGGCATACAAGAGTTGTTAATTAAGGGCATACAAGAGTTACTTTTATTGAGAATTAAAAAAAATAAAAATACATTGGCCTTCACGAGTTTGACATAATTTTCTTAGATTGCTATAGGCTATATTTAGATCATAAATTTGGTTAGAGATTTAAAAAGAATAAGAAGAAAATGAGGGTGAAATATAACTAAAATTCACTCACATTTCATCCAATTATTTTTTTTCTATTTCTTTTCTAAACCGTTACTCAAATTTATGATCCAAAACAACCTTAAAGTATAGCATAATACTCATTTTTCATTCATATTTCATTAATGGTATGGGTGGATAAATGATATTATCATATCTTTTACATTAAAATATATTTTTTATTTTGTTTATTATTGTGTTTACACACTATTTATGAGGGGTGGTTATTGACACATTGGCACGCCTAGCCCACCTGGCCTAGTTCTATTTTTTTAGGGCTTGTGAATGTTGTTTTAATCCATGGGGCCGAGTTGGGCTAACATTTTCAGCTCAATATATTAATAGGCTGCGCTTGGGATTTATATTTTTAACTCAACTCAGCCCGCTATTAAATTAATTAATTAATTAATTAATTATAATACATTAAAAATATATATTTTTTATTGGGATGTAATATTTAGCATTGTTGATTTTATTAAAATTCACATTCATGGTGATGTTGATTGAATTTGTTTAAGAAATCCTTCAATTTGTACACAAAATGTCTCAATTTATAATGATGTCAATATATTTATTTAAAAAATATAATGTGTGATTGAATTTAATTATTGAATATTTTATTTTATTTTTTTAACATATAGTCCAATGGATGAACTTGGGATTTATAATTATTTTTTGGGTTGAATTTGGATAAATGTAGAAGTTCAAGGTTAGGGCTAGTCCAACCCGAGCTTGGACAAACGTAAAATTCCTTATTATATACCGTCATCTTAGCCTGAACCCGGTCCGGCCTGGCCTGATATATGCCTACCCCTACTATCTACATTAGTTTAAGTCATTTTAATTTTAATAAAAGAGATGCAAGTATAATTCTACCACACTGGTATAATTTGTTATATATTTTTTAAATTTCAAGAATATTGTGTGTAATTTACTCCTTGTTAAAAATTCTATGAGAACACAATTGTTAGATAATGTCTCAATGGGACCACATAATTAAATGTGGTGTTATCATTTATAAGAAGCCTACAATTTAAGTGATTCAATTTAGTTAATAGGCTTAAGGGTATATGTGTTATGGACCTAATGTGTAGATACTAGTTGTATAATTTCTATTTCTATGAGGGGCAGAAATAGAAATTAAAACATATTGGTTAAAGTTGGTTTTCATTCCTTTTGAACTTCTACAACCTTTCAGTTTTGAAAACCAATAAATAGAAATTAAAACCAATAATGGTTAAAGTTGGTTTTCATTCCTTTTGAACTTCCACAATCTTTCAGTTTTGAAAACCAATTACAACCTTTAAAAGGTTATGGTCCCTATTCCTTCCCAGGTGGAAAATAAGAACACTGCCATTTTTTTCTAAATCCTCTCAAGGAGAAACATAAGGCACCAAAGGGGAAAGGATTAGAAGGCAATAACATAATCAATAACAAAGAGTTCATTGATAATCACGCTTCCGTTTAACCGTTCATGAATGGATTCAGGTATGTCATTTTGTCTTGATTTCTTGATAATACACATGGTAAACGATCCAAAGTGTAAGGTTTATGTTCTGAAATTTATGTTTACAAACACATTTTTGAAATCTAACATAGAATCTTAACGAGCAAGAACACATTTTTGAAATCTAACATTATTTTATGTCGTTATTATCCTTTTCTTTTGATATTCATTTACAGTAATTTTAAAAGACTTGACTTCAGTGTTTCATATAGAATAACCAAGCATTTCTTTTGCTACAAAGATTTATCGAAAATTATAAAGATTTACTCAAACTACATCTTAATCAAGATTCTAAAATGTAACTTGAGAACTCAACAAGATACAAATATTAGAGTAATTCCAACTATATTAGTCATATTTTCCTAGCTAAAAGAGATAAAAATGTACAACTTTTATTTTAGTTAGTCATTTTATATTATAATTACTTCAAACGATACTATTTATCCTCTATCCAATTAATTTTGGATTGATAGTATTTTATATTATATCACATAAACGTTAGAGATGGAGGGGAAAAAAAGGGAATTAAATTAATCGGACATTTAGAGAGTCTGCTAGAACAATAAAACATAAAAATAAGTAATTATATTATTAAGCAGTCTCATTTGACAAGCGCATTGTGTTGGATTAATTTCTAATTGGAGCCACATATTTAAATGTGTGTTATCATTTAAAAGAAGCCTAAACCTTAAGTGATCTAATTTCGTTCATAGGCTTAAGGGTATGTTTGTCATGGACCTAATGTGCAGATACTATTTGTGCAATTTCTACTTCTATGAGGGAGGGAAATAGAAATTGTATTAGTTGGTTATTTTTTAGGTTTTCAATTGCCACGGCTTTTTTGGTGTTTAAAAGCCTATCAACTTTAAATAGTTATGGTCCCCAATCCTGCCAGAAAAGATATATGCAATTTTTCCTCTCAAGATCCTCTCTCTTGGAGAATAAAGGCATAAAAGAAGAAGGAAAGGATTAGAAGGCAATACCAAAGGATATACTGAAAATCACGCTTCCGTTCAATCATAACAATGGATTCGGGTACGCATATTTGTTTTAATTTCTTGATAACTTACATGATACATGATCCAGAGTTTAAGATTCTTATGTTTTAATTACATCAATTGGTATCAGAGCACAGTATTATGTTCATTGTTGAAAATCGATTTATGGTAGTGTCTTTCATGATTCGTTAGTTTGTGTTCGTCTACACTGCTTTGTTGGTTTGGGTTCTGGACATTATGTTTTTTTTTTTTTTTAATTATTTCTTGTCCTTGTGTTTTTACATTGTTTATTGGTTTGGATGGATTCGGTGGGTTGTTTCTCTATGAAACATTGTATGCGCCGGAACATGCTCTATTTTTTTTTTTTTTTTAACACACTGGGTTTTAAAAAAAAAATAAAAAAACTTGTGCATTAAACTGGTTTTCTGGGTCTTCTGATTTATTTAATAATAATGTTTTCTAGTTACTAGTGTGGATTTCAGATTCAAATTTCGGTTAAATTAGCTATTCTGTTGAAATACATATATTTTCAAATACACTTTTTCCAGTTCTGTCAATTCTGTATATTTCTAGGATTATAGAATTTACATGTTCATCGTACTGTCTCCTTGTGTATCTTGTTTGTGTATATATATATGCTATAATCTATGTGTTAGATTATTATTATTATTATTTTTTTTGACTGGTTTATATATATATTTTATCTATTGTGCCTCTGTTAGTTGTTAGGTGACACACAACATAATAATATGCAACCATTGACTTTTATGGTTCAATTTTTGGGTTACCTAATTAAGGAGTCTTATGAAATAATTTCATACAATTGTCTAACATTCTAAATATAAGTTAATTAAAACAAGATGTCACCAAAGCGACCTCTCTTGTCTAGATTATTTTATATGGAATGTTTGGATGTTTATGTATGTGTACATCATGCGAGTATTAACCGGTCCAAAGACAGGATAAATACTTGGTTGTATTGCACACACACTTGTGATGGTAAACATGTGACAAATATTAAGGTAACCTAATGTGAATAATAAATCAATCAAAAGATAGATTTGCTATTTGACATAACTTATTGTCAATGTTTGATCATTACAACAAGAATACCACTTACAATTAACATCACTACCCAAAGGCTTGGTATTAATGTTGTGCTAGGTATCTTGAGATGTTGTCATAAAATTATTTGATTTCGAGACTATTTATTTTGTTATTTGATGTGAGCATGATTGTTTATCCGTTTTATTTTATTTTATATTCAACTTTAATGTCAACTACTTCAATCTCTGCCAACATGAACAATGTTCCAATGTTAAATGGATCAAACTTTAAGGACTGGAAAGAGAACATATTAATTGTTCTTGGTTGCATGGACATAGACTTGGCATTAAGAATGCCGAAACCAAATGATCTCACTGACCAAAGTACTCCTGAGGAAATTGCGTATTTTGAAAAGTGGGATCATTCCAACAGGCTAAGTCTTATGATCATGAAGCGCGGGATTCCAGAAGTTTTTCGGGGTGCAATAACAGAAGATGTTACCATTGTTAGTCAATTTCTTTCAGAAATTCAAAAGCGTTTTGCTAAAAATGATAAGGCTGAAACAAGCACGCTTTTAGCAAGCTTGATTTCAATGAAGTATAAAGGCAAGGATAATGTTCGAGAGTACATCATGGAGATGTCTCATCTTGCTTCAAAACTTAAGGCACTAAAGCTCGACCTATCTGATGATTTGCTCGTGCATTTAGTTCTCATCTCTCTTCCTGCACAATTTAATCAATTTAAGGTTAGTTACAACTGTCAGAAGGAGAAATGGACTCTCAATGAACTCATTTCATTTTGTGTGCAAGAGGAAGAGAGATTGAAGCAAGAAAGAACCGAAAGTGCTTATCTGGCTAGCACCTCCAAGAATACGGGCAAAAGGAAGCATAAGGGAAAAGAAGTTGCTGCTCCTAAGGGTCCGGAGCAAAAGAAACAGAAAACACAGGATGGTTGTTTCTTTTGTGGCAAGCCCGGACACAGGAAGAAGGATTGTGCCAAATACACAGCCTGGCGTGTAAAGAAAGATACATTTTCTATTTTGGTCTATTCTGAGATAAATTTAGCTTCAGTACCAAGAAGCACTTGGTGGGTAGATTCTGGTGCTACTACTCACATATGTGTTTCTATGCAGGGTTGCTTGAACTACCGAAAGCCAACTGATGCTAAAAAACATATCTTTACGGGTGATGGCCAGTCAGTGGAGGTGCAAGCGATAGGGCACTTTAGATTATTGCTTAAGACTGGTTACTATTTGGATTTAAAAGACACTTTTATTGTACCATCTTTTAGACGAAATTTAATTTCTATTTCTGTATTGAACAAATTTGGATATTATTGTTCTTTTGGAAATATGCAGTTTAGTTTGTCTATTAATTCAAATGTTGTTGGTACTGGTTTACTTAATGCTTTTGATAATCTATATTTGCTGGAAACTATTTCATCTTATAATGAAACCTTGCATGTGGAATCACGAGGAACGCAGCATAAATTAAATAAGGAACATTTAGCCTTATTATGGCACAAACGCCTAGGTCATATCTCTAAATCTAGAGTTGAGCGACTTGTGTCTGATGGGATTTTGGACTCTCTTGATTTTTTAGACTTTGATATCTGTGTTCAGTGTATCAAGGGAAAACAGACCAAAATGAAGAAGTTAGGTGCCAATCGGACTACGGACGTCTTAGAATTAATTCATACAGATATATTTGGGCCATTCTCTATGGCATCTTGGAATGGTCAACAATATTTTATAACATTCATAGACGACTATTCCAGATATGAGTATCTATTTCTTATACATGAGAAATCATAGTCTTTGGACGTCTTCAAAAAGTTTAAGGCCGAAGTTGAGTTACAGCTCAACAAACGGATAAAGTGTGTCCAGTCTGACCGTGGTGGTGAATACTATGGTAGATATGATGGATCAGGTGAACAACGTCCAGGACCCTTTGCTAAATACCTAGAGGAATGTGGAATCGTCCCACAATACACCATGCCAGGATCACCTAGCAGGAACGGTGTATCTGAGAGACGAAACCGGACTCTTCAGGATAGGGTAAGATGTATGATTAGTCATTCTACTTTACCAGAGTCCCTTTGAGGTAAAGCATTAAAGACAGCAACTTATATCTTAAATCGAGTACCAACTAAAGCAGCTGCCAAAACTCCTTATGAGCTTTGGGTTGGACGAAAGCCTAGTCTAAAATACTTGCATGTGTAGGGGGTGTTCTGCTGAGGCGAGGCCTTATAAACCTCATGAAAGAAAATTGGACTCCAAAACGGTCAGCAGCTACTTTATTGGCTATGCCGAGCGATCAAGGGGCTACAAGTTTTATGATCCCACAAGTAGGTCAATCTTTGAGATGAGAACTGTAACTTTTTTTGAGGATGTTGAGTTTGGGGGGAGAAATCTAGTTAGAGACATTGTCTTTGAGGAGGAAGAGGGTGCAATCCCAATTTCTACTACTACTTTTGACCAAGTGCAGGTTCCTAGACCTGTCATTGATGAAGAAGTAAATTTGGATCCTCAACCAGACAATGTTGTTCAAGTAAATTTGAATCCTCAACTAGACAATATTGTTCAACCCCTCATTCAAGATGAGGTAATTGTTCCTAAGGAACAAACTCAACAACCTCAAGAACCTGTGTCATTAAGGTGATCCACGAGAGAAAGGAGATTTGCAATTTCGGATGATTATATCGTATATCTCCAGGAACATGAGGTTGAAAATGGAATGTCGAAAGATGATCCAATCAACTTTCGTCAAGCCATGGAAAGTTCTAACTCTCATAAATGGATAGAAGCCATGAATGAAGAGTATAAGTCTATGCAAGACAATAAAGTTTGGGAACTTGTCCCATTACCAGCTAGTGTGAAGCCCGTAGGTTGTAAATGGATATTTAAAACCAAAAGGGATTCAAATGGTAATGTGGAGAGGTATAAGGCACGTCTTGTAGTCAAAAGCTTTACTCAAAAGGAAGGAATTGATTTTAAAGAAACTTTCTCTCCAGTTTCTACGAAAGATTCTTTTAGGACAATTATGGCGCTTGTTGCACATTTTGACCTTGAGTTGCATTAGATGGATGTCAAAATAGCATTTCTCAATGGTGACATTGAAGAAACAATTTATATGGTGTAGCCAGAAAACTTTGCATCAGGAGACCCAAAGAATATAGTCTGCAAATTGACCAAATCTATCTATGGACTCAAACAAGCTTCTCGTCAGTGGTACTTCAAATTTCATCAAGTTATTACTTCGTATGGCTTTGAAACAAATGTCATTGATGAATGTGTGTATCACAAGTTCAATGGAAGTAAACACATATTCCTAGTTTTATATGTCGATGACATATTGCTTGCCACAAACGATATAGGCTTGTTGCACGACACCAAGAGATTTCTACCAAAGAATTTTGAAATGAAAGATCTTGGTGATGCTTCCTTTGTATTAGGAATTGAGATACACCGAGATCGTTCTCGGGGTATTCTAGGATTATCACAAAGGAGCTATATCGATAAAGTCCTCAACAGATTTGGCATGCAAAATTGCAAACCAGGTGAAACCCCGGTCGCTAAGGGAGACAAGTTTAGTCTCAGCCAATGCTCGAAGAATAGTCTTGAAATTAAAGAAATGCAAAAGATTCCTTATGCCTCGGCTGTAGGAAGTCTAATGTATGCCCAAGTATGTACGCGTCCGAATATTGCATTCATAGTTGGCATGTTAGGCAGATATTTAAGTAATCTCGGCATGGATCATTGGAAAGCAGCCAAGCGAGTTATGAGGTATTGAAAGAGAACAAATGAATATATGCTCACATATAGGAGATCGGATCAATTAGAGATCGTTGGGTATTCCAACTCCGATTTTGCTAGATGCCAAGACAGTAAGAGATCTACATCAGGCTATATTTATCTGTTAGCCGGTGGAGCGATTTCTTGGAGGTCTACAAAGCAGATGCTCATAGCTTCGTCCACCATGGGTGCAGAGTTTGTAGCATGTTACGAGGCATTAAATCATGGAATATGGCTGTGGAATTTTGTCACTGGGTTACACATTTTGGAAGGTATTGAAAGACCGCTCAAGTTATACTGTGACAATAAGTCACTGATTCTATATTCCAATAACAATAGGAGCTCGACAAAATCGAAGCATATTGACATCAAGTTCCTAGTTGTAAAAGAAAGAGTACAGAGTAGACAGATTTCCATAAAGCACATTGGAACAAACTCCATGATCGCGGATCCGCTTACGAAGGGACTACCACCCAAGGTCTTTCATGAGCACACTGCTCATATGGGTGTTGTTCTATTTGATAACATTTTGGTTTAGTGGGAGTTTGTATTTATTTTATTTCTTTATGTCAATCTTGAGTTTTATCTATGTAATTGGATTAGTTTCTGCAGAAACGAAGTATTCAGTTTATTTCACTCTATTACGTAAGTTGAAGTATTGATCTCAATAAAGTTAAGTAAGACCAGTTAGAAATAGGCATGTGTAGATCACAAAACATGTCATTTCCATGCTACACATCCATGATTGATCTATGTCATTTAGCTGTATTGGTATATGTGACCATTGGTGGGTCAAGTTACGATTAATGTAACAAAGACCGCTTTGATCCAATATCAATCTAGGTAATGGACAAGATTGTTTGGATACCCTCAGGTCATGATAACAAACTTCTGAGCTCACTAAAGTTAAATACGTTTATCAGGTTACATATGTGGTCCCGTGGGAGATTGTTGGATTAATTTCTAATTGAAACCACATATTTAAATGTGTGTTAACATTTAAAAGAAGCCTAAACCTTAAGTGATCTAATTTCGTTCATAGGCTTAAGGGTATGTTTGTCATGGACCTAATGTGCAGATACTATTTGTGCAATTTCTACTTCTATGACGGGGGGAAATAGAAATTGTATTAGTTGGTTATTTTTTAGGTTTTCAATTGCCACGGCTTTTTTGGTGTTTAAAAGCCTATCAACTTTAAATAGTTATGGTCCCCAATCCTGCCAGAAAAGATATATACAATTTTTCTTCTCAAGATCCTCTCTCTTGGAGAATAAAGGCATTAAAGAAGAAGGAAAGGATTAGAAGGCAATATCAAAGGATATACTGAAAATCACGCTTCCGTTCAATCATAACAATGGATTCGGGTACGCATATTTGTTTTAATTTCTTGATAACTTACATGATACATGATCCAGAGTTTAAGATTCTTATGTTTTAATTACATCACATTGAAATTGCTACAAATCAAAAACTACTGATTCACATGTATGGCCGATGAGGGTGTTAAATATATATATATATATATATATTTTTTTTGATTGCACAAAAAGAATGTTTCGTGAAAGTATCATAATATCTATGGGCTCTACTTTCAGAATAATCGGTTGCCAGCCAAATTTAATCAAACCCATAAAAAGGGACCCACTATCAAGACACTTAATGGACGTCATCATGCATTACAGAAGAGGCCAAGTTTTAATCAGAGTACAGCACTGAGTCTCTGTCAAAAGAGCATGTCCCCCAGAATTCAAACCTAACTCACTCCTATAAAAACGCAATATGTTGTCCAAGAGGGCCACACAGAGTCACTCGTGTTAAAAAATATTAATGAGGCTTTTTTCTTTTTCTTTTTTTCTTTTTTTTTCTTTTTTTTGAATTAGCCTCGCAACAAGTGACTATTTGTTTCCTTGACATAGACCAAACCAAAGCTTAAGTTAAAAAAGACCAAACCACAACGATGAACCAAAGCTTAAGTTAATTAATGTAAGTACAAGAAAATTGTAAGCAAAGCTGTAAGTCAAGCAAGAGCATCACCAGCAAGAAATGTCTGGCAAATTGGCAATGCTTATATTATACTTTTTTGACTTGGAGGCAATGCTCGTACTTATCGAGACCTACTCTCCTTCTACGTAGTTTCATGGAAAGTGAAAAGTGAATACCCTCCAGAAAGTTTTTGGTTTCTTAGGTCAAGTTTGGCTAACTTAAAAAAGTACACTTATTTCATCTTTTTATTTTTTTTGAGTCACATCAATCAACACCTCCTTTCTACTTTTTTTACACATAGGCCTAGTTTGGGAAGACTAAATAAGTGCACTTTTTGACTTTTTATGAAATATGGGTTGGGTTTTGGTTGGGTTTGAAGTGATTTGTTAGAGAGGTGATGTGACTTAAATAGGATAGTGACTTTTTGACTTTTTGTCTTTTTTCAATCATGCCAAACTTAGTCATAATACAAAAAAAATCAAAAAGTACACTTATTTAGTCTTCCTAAACTTGGCATTAATATATTTTTGGGCACTTGCACCAACAATTTAAATTTGAATTTTTTGACGTAATTGTCCTAATTTTATTCCTTTTTTTTTATAGGAATAATAACAATTTAAAAGAATATATTAATTTCATCTATTTATTTATCCGTTTACATATCCACCCATTTATCTTATTTCATGTCTTTCGCCGCCGACTGTCGATGTCTTTTATGGCATCGGTGAATATTTTTAGTGAGGACAATAATTGATATTAATGTGTGAGAATAGAAAGAGAAAATAAAAATAGAAAAAGTATTTTAGAATAATGATTTGTACATCTTACCAATATATTTTATTAATCATGTTTTCAAAATCAAAACAGATCAAACAGATCAATCATTGGATTTAATATCATATAAACTCATAAAAATAGACATAACATCAATTTTTCTTATATATATTTTTTTTATCACTCTTAAATTTCTATTCTTTTATTTTTTATTTTAGTGGTAGTATTCAACTTCTTGTTTGCCCAAACAATTCTTTGTTAGGTAAAATAAATATTTGATTTTCGAAAATGATTTTAAAATAGATAAATGGTAAAAGCACTCTCTGCTTGATTTGAGAGATTAGAAGGGAAAGCAAATGACATCTTCTATGATAAAATGATAAAATGGAAACCTCTCACATCATTTTGTATTGATTTTTGAGTTTGGAAGATCTTCGGCCTCGTTTGGGAATAGGCTAATTTAATAATTTTTTAGTTATTTGGCTAAAATATGAGATAAAAAAAATTAATATGTTTAGAATGACTTTTTGACTTTTTACGAAAAGATGTGCAAAAAGTAGAGAGAAATGAGAATTTTTGACTTTTTGATATGAGTTGTTAGCTTTTTGGCTAACTTAGTAACTTTTGGACTTTTTGAGTAATATGAAGGGTTCCCAAACGAGGCCTTAATTTGGTTTTCTCAAGTTGAGAAAACATTTGGACTTAGTAAGATCATTTTTTAGCCAACTTTGGTGGTCCAAACAGTTTTACTTTTAAAACTTGTTGAGTAGAATATTTCTATAAAAAATAAAAATAATCGGACACTGATAATATATATTTAAATCATATTTGTATCATAAAAAATGAAGGGTATTATTGAAATTATAAGTATCATCTATTTTTTTCGAAAACAAATGTGATTCAAATATATAGCTACCAATATCTTATTATCTTTATTTTTTCATAAATATTTCATTTATTGAGTCTTAAAATATGAATGGTTCAAATTATCAAGTTTAATCTCAAAATAAACCTATCAAACTCAAATAATCTTTATTTTATATATAATTTTATTTTTTATTTATATAACACAACTCATTAAAAATAAATAAATAAATTATTGTAAGCAAGTTAGCCGAGGGAGACCATCACAGCCAAGAAATGTCTGACAATGCTTTTACTTTTCTACCAGCTGAGAATGCTCGTGCTTTTCGAAACCCGGAAGTCTGCTTCTAAGTAGTTTCCTGGAAGGTGAATAGAGTAGGAAAATTAGATCTGGATATAATTCTTTAACACTACTTACTTTTTTTTATTTTTTTAATGATCTGACCTTATGTGCATCTTGATTAAAATTAAAATTCATGCAAATTGTTCTCTCCATATACGTCGAACAAATATTAAGTAGAGTCCGCCGGCTTAGTCCTAAAAAATTGATAGTGTCTAATTTGAGTATGCTTTTAGATCCCAAACTGCACTCACTAGACCAATCTTTTAAAATTTCTTAATTTTTTATTTTTTAACGCTGCTATGGTATTTATTTAAATATATATATATATATATATATCTTATACACCTTTTGTAATATCCATGATATAATCACAATATTTCATAATAAACACTATTACCAAAAAAGTTATTCCATTACAAAAATACAATGGTTTGTAACATTTTCACAAATTAATATAACAATATAAATATTTGTAAATTTCTTATGATAAAAGGTATGCATAGTAGCTTTTACTCTTTTTTTTCTTTTCTTTTTTAAAGTGATTTTGGTAGTTTGCAACTTTTGGCTTAGCCAAGTTCTTGTTAGGTAAATTAATTAATTTAATTTTCAAAAATGCCAGATAGGTAAATGTTAAATGTACCCTCTGTTTGGATTGGAGGATTGGGAGAAAAAGTAACTAATAAAGGAAAAAAAAGTACAACATTTGAAAAAGAAGATATTCCTGTCCCTATGTTTGGACAATAGAGGGTTTTGACAGGAGAGAGGTTCACATTGTGAGTTTTTTTTTTTTTTTGGGTGAAGAAACGTAAGACGATAAAGTAGTGTAATAAAAATATTGGCCTTGTTTGATTTGTGTTTCTCAAAAAATTTTGAGAAAAATTCTCTACAAATAAGTTTTTAAAAGTAGTCAAATTAAACAAATTTTTCCAAAATTTTTTTTCCAAAACTTGTTTGGTTTACAAGTTTTTCAAACAAATCTTTCTCTCATACACATCAAATCAATCATTTTTTTCAAAACTCTCTCTCAAAATAATTTTTCAAAACATCTTTTGAAAAAAAATCAAACCAAACAAATTTTCGTACTTTTTATCTCAAAACATGTTTCTCAAATATAAACCAAACAAGCCCATTATATTTTTTTAATAATTCACGCTATACACTTGTTGCGGTGTTACATATTTAACTTATGGTTGCGTTTAAAAAATTGGTTATTTTAATAAATTTTTTAATTTTTGATTATTTTAATAGGATAAAATAATTATGTTTAGAAAGAGAGTTGAATTTTTTTATAATTAAATGTGATATTTGTGAGAAAATAAAATAAAATGATTATAAATTTAATGTAACATTTTATCTTATTATTTATTTAAACTTATTTTGTCTTTTAATATTATTTTAACCCTAAAAACCAAAAAACTTCTTCCCAAACACCCCATATATATCTCCTTTTTCTTTTTAGTTATTGTTTAACTAAACAAACAAACAAAAAAGATTTTGAAAAATAGTCTTTCATTTTTCTTAATTAAGAGCTCGTTTGGCATATGCTTTGGTATATTATCTTATTTACAATCATTTTATTTGAATTATATCACTTTTTTATTATATCACTTCAATTTCAATTCATATTTCATATTTTTTTAATAAAAAAGTCAAAAAAATATACTAACAATTCCCAAACAACCCCTAAATATTTTTTAAGCAAACAAAAGGAGGACGTACCTTTGCTACCATCCCGGCTCCTTCCACGTTCACCTACCACAACTAACATTTTCTTTTGCATCTCCTCCCTTCAATTCAAACCATGTTAAAAGTGTTTAATTTCTTTTTATTTTCTTATTCTAAAAAATCAAAAACTAACACAAAAAAAAAAACTATTTGACAAATTATTTGCCACCCAAAGATTTATCACAATAATTATATGATGTATATAGAATGATAGGATTGCTTTTATCTAATCTTAGGAGATTGCTGTAGTGGTAAAAATTTGAGAATAAAATTTAATGTCTCAAGTTCATTAGATCCTGAAACTAAATTATCAATAAATAAATAAATAAATTTTAAAATAATTATATATTCTTTGTGATACAGAATAATGATAAACTTAAATATACACATTAACAATATTTAATGAAATCATTTTTCTTCCGTACTTTAGAGATTTCAATAATGAAAAAACATGAAAGATTGCTTCAATTTTGTAAAAGAAACCTGTCACACGCCAAAACACATTTGCTTTTAATAATATACTTGCGTTGAATCCTAAGTCACATTGTTCTCCTAATTCACGCAGATTTATATGTAATCTATGAGACATTTTGTTCCGTCCCACTGATTCAACCCATGAAGGCGACCCAATTGTCAATGTGTACACTCTCAAACTCTTGCGTTCAAACAAAAAAAATTTTTTTTTTTTTTTGGGTAATAAAGATGGAAATTAGATTGATAATAGTTAAGCAGTTACATTTTTAAGGTAAAAAGTACCCCTAGCGTCTTCAAAAATTTGAAAGGAAATACAATTAGGAATAGAAGAAAAAACAAGTAGAACCTTATGATTGAATCCTTCGTTGGCAAGCAAGTCTGGGCATTTGTTTCCTTCGCGGTAAGTATGGCTAATAGTCGAGGTTCTAAGCTGGTCCAGGAGGTACCTGTAGTCATGAATGAGATTACTAAGTTGATGACAATGGTTAGAATTGCCAAGAATGAGATTTTGCATGATGGTTGCATTTATTTCCACTTCTATTTCTGTGAGATTAAGGTCAAGAGCAAGTTTTAGACCATCTCGCATGGCCCAAAGTTCAGTTTCAATACTGGATGAGTGGCCAATGTTGCGGCAGAAACCAAAAATCCATTTACCCATCCAGTCCCTAATGATACCTCCAACAGCGGCAAGCTCAGGGCTGTTTTTTGAGGCACCATCGGTAGTGAGTTTGAAAAGGTTAGATTTGGGGGGGAGCCAAGAGATAGCGGATGGTGGAGAGGGGCGTGGTTGCCTAGATGGAGAGAGATGTTGCCATTTGATGGCAGATGCAATAGCCAAGGAGGGGTTGAGCAAGTGAGGGTTGGGAAAAGGCCAGTTTGGGTTAAGGCTTTCATCAAATTTAATTCTGACAAGTCTTATTTTAATAATTAGAATTGTACATTTTGTTTGGCCTTCAATATATATTATTTATTTAAAAAAAATTAAGTTGATTCGATAATCATAATAATTTTATTCTATCACGTTCTCTAAAAAAATGAATGACAACTATGTAATTGAAAATAGATAATTCATTGTTTTAGTCAAACATGACAAAATGAAAAAATTAAGATTATCAAATTGATATAAATTTTTTTATGATTAATATATACGAAAAATCTTATAAAATAAATATTTCAAATAATCGAAACAAAATCCGTTTGTCAAATTTTCGCAAGTTTATATATATTTAAACTTGGGGAACATTTTCTATTTTATCACCTTGACTTCATTTGGTGTCTCTCACCATAATTGTCTTGTGGCTGCTCAACAGTTTCGCAAGGAAGGTAAAGGTCCACATCTTGACAAAGACATGGAATCGAGTGGAATGAGACTCCCAATCTATGGGTTAGGTGGAATGAGACTCCCAATATTCTAAATGGATCTATCAAACTCTTAAAAATATTTTACTTACCCAAAAAAACTCTTAAAAATATTTGAGTTATAAGGATGAATATTATAAGAGATGTGCAAGATAAAAGTATAGCGTAATGCTAGAAATTCATAAATTAGACCATTAAATTTATCTATAGTGATGTGACAATAGAAATAGATCTTACATAATTGAATATGTAACAAATTAAAAATTGACATGTATTACATCACATTATTATGGATCAAATTGTGGGAGATTTTTTTTTTTGTAGATCTTAAACATTTTTCAAAAGTATATAACTCATATAAGTGGGATTCACATGTAGGCTCACTTTTTGTTTTATAATTGTGTCTTATTATGTAAATTTTTTTATGCACTTTAATTTTCTCATATTACAAATTTTTGACAATGATTTTTTGTTTTCAAATTGAGTTGTTTCGTAATTCAATGCATTTATAATCATCAAATTATACTAATAATTTGAATTATGTAAATCTTGAAGCGTGATTTATTAATTGAGTAGAACGAAAAAAGTTTTGGAGTAAAAAATCTCATGCCATAAATTTTTTTTTTTTGTTTTTTTGGATGTTTTAATAAACATGATTCTTAATAGTCTTGGTTCACATTCATAATACTTACTAGTCCAACTTAAACCGCAATCCAACCACAGCTGTTAATTTAATTTTTATAATACATGGGGCCACTCCTAAATTATTTTATATCTTGCTGTCTTTGTGCAAAACAAGATTATGACCCAAATGTACGTCCGATCCCGTCGTAGTAACCAACATGATTGGGATGTTGCTTAATCATGTGGTTTATAACCCTTTTGGGACTTTAACTTTTGCACAAAGATACCTTCTTTCTCCGCATGAAAACAAAATTAAAATGTATATTATAATATGTTTATAGAATTTTATACAAAATTTATAATAAAAATAATGTAATAATAATAAAAAAAATATTAAGTATAATAGTGATACCTCCTACAAGATGTCACTGACTGAAAAAAATTACAAAAGAATTAAGTGAAAAAGTCTTATCTCCCCCTAATCTAACATTATTGTGATTTCTATCGTAAATTAAAATTACTCATTGAATGGTAATAATATCTCGTGATATAATTATTAAATTTAATATTTAGCCATAATAATAATATAGGTGAAGGATTTCATTAGATCTCGTTTAAGAATAAGTTATTTTAGTAATTTTTTATTTTTTACAAAAAAATGTATAAAAAAGTAGAGAGAGTGATGTGATAACTTATAATAACTTTTTGACTTTTTAGCTAAAACATATAATTGACAAACGAGACCTAAATAAAAAAAACCATAATATAACACATCATTTCGTAGTGTTTTGAGAAATTGGTAAAAAAATTAATTTTTTAATGATTTTTTAACTTTTTTATATAAAAAAAAGTAAAAAAATTAATGATGTGACTCAAAAAAACTAAAAAGCTAAAAAATATCAAAACGCCCCTTCGTATATATTTTATTTGTATATTATTATTATTCTATCGTATTATACATATATATTTAATTAAACAAAGAATATATTATTCTATCGTATTTAACAAAGAATATGGTGAATCTAAGGCCTCATTATTGCGCATTCCCATTTTTTTAATAAAGAGGAAGGTTCGTGGAAATTTCCTAAAATATTAATTATTCCCGATCACTTTGTTTAGGGTAAATTACCTATACCTCCTTTGAGGTTTCCCTAAATTACAAATTTTCCTGAGATTTCAAAAATTACATCTTACCTACAGTAATTAACGTCGTTTACAGAGATAGTAAATTGACTAAAATGTCCTTGGATAAATTACACTGACACCTCTGAAGTTTTTGTTTAATACGGATCCCCTCACACTTGAAAATTTATATTTTCTTCCCTGAGATTTGTAATCTTATTACAAATTACCTCATAAATTGCTAATGTCATAACTTAAAATTTTCTAAATGACCATCTTGCCATTTTCTACCATTTCTTCTTCCTATCATCATGACTACATTGTATAACTTTCCATTATTAAATTATATACGAACATATTGTTAATGAGTAATGATATACAAACATAAATTTTATATATAATTTTCAAACACAATGATAGAGTTGAATGGTGACCTTTCACTTTAAAATAAAACATTCATAAACATGACTTATATATTTACAATAATATCACTATCGCAATATTTTTATTATATTTTTTGTATAAATTTTTATATATGAATGTAATTTTTTTTTTCACCATTATATCTAGATTAGATCAATTTAATTTAGATATATTTAAAAAATATAAAATTTGTGTAAATTTTTTTTTTTAAAAAAAAATCCATTTAATACAAAAAAAAAAGAAAAAAAGAAAGATAATATATTGAATTTTTCTAAGCTAATATTTTAATTTCAAACTATTTGAGTGTTTCTTCATTCTTTCCACGCTGCAGAGGATTCTATGGTAATTATTTATTACCCAAAAAATAACTGTTCACCCCCCAAAAAACAAAAAACAAAAAAATCTCAAAAAATAGCAAATTAACTTAATAAATTGTGAATACAAAATTAATTAATTAAATAAGTTATGAAATGTAAAATTAAAATGAAAAAACACTTATTAGATGGTGAAAATATTATAAAATAATAAATAATTAAATAAGTTACCAACGTAAGAAATAGCTTATTAAAAAGATTTTTAGGTTATATTTGGTTTGATTTTTAGAATTTTTTTTAAAATAAAAAATTAATTTTTTTAAGAAATAAAAATAAAAAATAATTATCAATTTTATATAATTTTATCTTTTGATTGGTTAGAAATAATTTTTACAAATTAAGGCTTGGTTTGATATGTTTGAAAAAAGTTAAAAAGTCAAAAAGTCACATCATCTTATTTAAGTCACATCACCTCTCTAATCCATTACTTCAAACCCAAACCAAACCCAACCCATATTTTATAAAAAGTCAAAAAATGCACTTATTTAGATCATTTCAAACATATGTTTTTTCCTATCTATTTTTATTAAATTAGTTTTCATTTTTTCAAAAAAAAAATTCTAACAAGCCAAGCATGGTTTGAAAAACTTAATTATTTTTTTTTTCCGTCTAATGTAATTCTTTTATAAATTTTGTTAACTTATCAAAGAGGTGTCAAGTTACATCATGTTGTTTGGTGTTTTGGAAAGATACCAAGGACAATATCACCTATAAATATATATTTTGGTGATGGCAACATGATTCTTAACGTTTAGTTAATGACAATGGTTAAATTGTTATACCAATAAAAACTTTGGGAGCAAAATGTAATAAAATCTTTGAGAGCAAAATTGCAATTTCTGAAACCTTAGTAGAAAATTCGTAATTTAACTAATATCAAGGGTAAGGTAGTTGGCCCCTTTATTTAATTAACAGTTCAGTTCAGCGTGCAACGCACAAACTTTTTCTCATTCCAACCACCACTAATCGCATGCCACGTCATAAAATAAACTTAAAAAGCGATCATCATGGGACATCTTTGTCACTTTCATTACGTGGCGTTGGACCATTGGATGCACTTATGTGGAACACGATTAGTCTCAAAAGCGAATTCGTATAGCGACGGGCAACATGAGGAAGCCCTGGAGGGACTCCATTGTAGCGCTCCGATTGTCTTTTATATATAACAGAACAGCGCACGGATCTCTGGTTTTTCTCACTCCTCTGTTTATAGAGAGAGAAAACACAACAAAAGCTACTACTCAGAGCGCACTCCCTATCTCTCTTTTCCAATAATTCTGGTAATCTTGAACCCTATCACTTCAACAGTTTTAAATCTATGCGAATTTGTTGTATATGTATTGACATTGATTGATTTATGTGAATTTGTTGTATATTTGATATTGATTGATTTATATGTATAGGAAATTGTTCTAGATCTTTTGGTTATCAGATTTGTTGTTATGGTTATGAATTTGTGTAATCAGAGCATGATATTTAAGTATTTAGATTTATGAAATTTCAGGTGAAACTGTTTGAATTGATTTTTTGTTTGGTTGGTGTGAAAATTGTGGAGTTTTGATGGGAAAAGGAGGGCAAGATTATGGGAAAAGCGAGAGTTTTGGCTCGAAATCATCGTCGAGCCGAGAAGTATTCGCGGCTTGGGCGAAGGATGTGAGAGAATGCGAGGAGGAGTATAAGGTGAATCGTGAGTACGGATTGCCGGCCGATGAAGTGGAGAAGAGGCGGCAGATCTACGGATGGAATGAGTTGGAGAGGCACGAAGGGCCGTCGATTTTGAGATTGATTTTGGATCAGTTTAACGATACTCTAGTTAGGATTTTACTTGTTGCTGCGGTGGTATCGTTTGTGCTGGCTTGGTATGATGGTGATGAAGGCGGCGAGATGGAAATCACGGCGTTTGTGGAGCCTTTGGTGATTTTTTTGATCTTGATTGTGAACGCAATTGTTGGGGTTTGGCAAGAGAACAACGCTGAGAAAGCATTAGAGGCTCTCAAAGAAATCCAATCAGAGCAAGCAACTGTGTTACGTGATGGCCGAAAGATTACGAATTTGCCTGCGAAAGAACTTGTTCCTGGGGACATTGTCGAGATTCGGGTTGGTGACAAAGCTCCTGCTGATATGAGGGTTTTAACTTTAATTAGCTCGACCCTGCGGCTCGAGCAGGGGTCACTGACTGGAGAGAGTGAGGCTGTTAGCAAGACAACCAAACCTGTTCCTGAAGATTCTGAAATTCAGGGGAAGAAATGTATGGTGTTTGCAGGGACGACGGTAGTGAATGGGAATTGTATTTGCTTGGTTACTCAGATAGGAATGAATACAGAGATAGGCAAGGTTCATTCACAGATCCATGAGGCCTCCCAGAACGAGGATGAAACACCATTGAAGAAGAAATTGAATGAATTTGGAGAGGCTCTCACTGCTATAATTGGGGTTATTTGTTTATTGGTGTGGCTTATTAATTTGAAATACTTTCTCACTTGGGAGTCTGTTGATGGGTGGCCCCGGAATTTCAAATTCTCTTTTGAAAAGTGCACATATTACTTTGAGATTGCAGTGGCACTGGCGGTAGCTGCCATTCCTGAAGGTTTACCTGCTGTTATCACGACATGTTTGGCGCTTGGCACGAGGAAGATGGCTCAGAAGAATGCCCTTGTTCGGAAATTGCCTAGTGTTGAAACTCTTGGCTGCACAACCGTGATCTGTTCTGATAAAACAGGTACCCTGACTACGAATCAGATGGCGACAGCAAAGCTTGTGGCTATGGGTCCCAGGGCAAATGCTGTCCGAATTTTTAATGTGGAAGGGACCACATATAATCCTTTGGATGGAAAAATTCAAGACTGGCCTGTGGGTAGAATAGATGCCAATCTCCAAATGATTGCAAAGATTGCTGCTGTGTGCAATGACGCCGGCATTGAACAAGCTGTGAATCATTATGTAGCTACTGGAATGCCTACTGAGGCCGCTTTGAAGGTTAGATCTTATAGTTTTGTTTCTTGTGGTTTAAGATCAAGTTTGCCTTTATAGTTAAATTACAGGAAAAAAAAGAAAGAAATAAAAAACACCGGAATCTAGTGTCATATTCCCCAAATTGCTTAGAGTATTGAGGCTGGATTTACCCTTTAAAACATTAGTTTCATCCATTTGTGTCAATAATCCATGCTTTGCTATGTCATAAACATGAGACACCGTACTACATAAATTGTTTGCAGAGAGGTGCTAAGTTGAAGTTGCTACAAAGCAATAAATATTGAGCTGAAGCAATTTTATCATCATGATTGTTTATGTTTTTTCAGGTTATGGTTGAGAAAATGGGACTTCCTGATGGATTGGATTCTGTTTATGTTTTTTCAGGTTATGGTTGAGAAAATGGGACTTCCCGATGGACTGGATTCTGTTACATCTAAAGGTTATGGTGATGTTCTACGTAAGTTACAATTAGAACTTATGTTTATGTTGTTTACTAAACATGTTTATGTGGCTGCTAATGTGTTCCATTTAATTTTATGTAATTGAAGGTTGTTGTCGGACGTGGAGTAAGATTGAAAAACGGATTGCCACTCTTGAGTTTGACCGTGATAGGAAATCGATGGGAGTTATAGTGAGTTCCAGCTCAGGAAGAAAGTCATTGCTTGTAAAGGTGCATACACCACCTTTTGCCTCCCTCACTCTTCTTTCATGCAGCCACGTAGAGTTTTATAGTTTTTGACTTTGATATATTGTCACACAGGAGAAAGTGATTTTCTGATAAGAATTGCAAAACTATAAAATGCGGTTCCAACATTTTAATCTTTGTTTCAATTTTTTTTTTGTCTCTTTGTCTGTTCTAGTAGTTTTTGCTACTTCAACTTGCATGCGAGATAGATTGTCAACAAATTTACTTGGAACTTTAATGGGGAAGAGTATGATGAATGGGTGCCCAATGAACAGACAGAAAAAGGGTTGATGGACCATGGAATCTTGCTACAATTTCTGCACTTCTAACACTGATCTGGAAGCACTAAGTTATTTAACTTTTAAAAGGATTCACACAGTGGTCTAGTTTTTGACTTGCAATCATTTTCCAACTGTTTGCACTCTTGCTTAGCGGAGTATATTTTATAATCTTTTACTACGTAACACACGGTGGTAGTTAAATTTCTTGTTTGGCTACAAGACCTGGTAATTTTAATTTCTGTTTAGAATGCCTTTACAGTATGAGAGTAGCAATGATGTGATATTTAATGGACATTACATGCAGACAGATAGAGACAGTGTCTATATATAATTAAATAATTCAACACAGCTACAGTTGTTCAAGTATAGGCTACAATATCATCAATACAACACCCAAAGCAGAGTAATTAGATTAATTATTACATCATACTCTGTTTATGACTTACTTGAATGTTAATATCTTGATGAAGTATATTTCAAATAACAAACAGTTTCTTTAGTAAGTATATAATTGCTAAATAAAGTTGGATTGGACTAGGCCACGTGTTCCTTGCATTAAGTCAGCATACATGAATTTTCATGTACCTAAAATTGGACATATTAGCATAATTTCAACAGAAAATTAATTTCTTGGCCATACAAGAAAATAATGTCATTTAATTATGAAAATTGTTACTTGCATACACCTGAGGTTATGGACTACAGGAATCAGAGACCTTATTTGAAAGATTTTTTTTGAAATTTTATAAAAAGTAAGTCTAGCCATGCGGTAGAGCTCATGGTTTGTCACGCACTCTCCTTCTGATTAGTTCACCTTGGCCACCAAAGAACACACATGGCACATGTGTCTTTCTCTAACACACTTCCACATGTAAAGATCAGAACAAAACACCTAGAAGTAAATGCAATGGTTGAATAGCATATATCAAATACGATGAATTTCGGTCAAGTAGAGTGCTTATCTTTGACTGGTATGATTGATTCTATCTAATGGAATTTTGATGTGAAAAATTAACTGTTTGATGACCATGCAGTGCTTAATCAAATGTAGCCATCCTATAGGGTTTTTTCCTGTGGGGTGTGTTAGAGAAAGGCACACTCAGCATGTGTGTTCTTTAGATTACCATGATAACTTTTTCCCTTTTTTAAACATAAGTTTAATTGTAGCAAAAAAATTTCTCTTGATTTGTAACTACTATCAAGGCCAACTAATATCGTCATCGTTTCATCAGAATCAATGAAGATCCTCCACATGTAGGTTTATGGGTTTGCTTGTAGTTGGTTTTTGGTGCCATTCTGCATATGTATGTGCATTTTAGTTATGTTTGGAGATTCTGAATTGCATTTTACAAGTGATCCTTCGGAGTAGTTATATTAATGGAGTATACATTCAATGACTTATCACCCTATCTCTCTCATTAAATTTTTCCAGAAGTTCGGTTCTGTAAGCGATTAAATTATATAGGGGTGTTTCGTTCAATGCCTATTCCCCTCATGCATTAATTGTCTACCATAATGAGTCCAGTTGACCCTAATCTGTTTTGTTGGCAATTCTATCTGACAGTCTGCATGAATCTGTTGTCAATGGAAATCCTTTTATTTTCCTCAGTGTTGTTTTATAGAGGCATTTGGGACTTAAAACCAGGTGCTTCATTGTGGCAGGGTGCAGTAGAAAATGTGTTGGAACGAAGCTCATTTGTTCAATTGCTTGATGGTTCAATTGTGGAACTGGATCAGACTTCAAAAAATACTATTTTACGAAGCCTGCAGGAAATGTCCTCAAGTGCATTACGTTGTTTGGGTTTTGCCTACAAGGAGAACCTTCCTGAGTTTGCTACATATGATGGCGATGAAGACCATCCAGCGCATCAGCTTTTGCTTAATCCATCTAACTATTCTTCAATTGAAAGTACACTCATTTTTGTTGGCTTTGCTGGGCTAAGAGTGAGTTAGCACGTTTGCTTTTCATTCCTCAAACACATCGTCATTATTTCCCTTTATTTATTGTTTCTAGTAAGGATTAAGAAAATTATGACAAAACTGCATAACGTATTTTCATCTTGTTAAAGGATCCTCCTCGGAAAGAAGTTCGTGAAGCCATTGAGGACTGCAGAGCTGCTGGCATTCAAGTAATGGTTATTACAGGAGATAACAAAAATACAGCAGAAGCTATCTGTCGTGAGATAGGTGTATTTGGACCAGATGAGGACATCAGTTTAAAAAGCTTGACAGGAAGAGAGTTTATGGATCTTCGTGACCCCAAAAGTCATCTAAGGCAAAGTGGAGGGCTGCTCTTTTCTAGGGCAGAACCAAGGCATAAACAAGAAATAGTGAGATTTCTTAAAGAAGATGGTGAAGTAGTTGCAATGACTGGGGATGGGGTCAATGATGCACCAGCCTTGAAATTGGCTGATATTGGAATTGCAATGGGCATTGCTGGAACTGAGGTATTTCTTTTTTCTCTTTTTTCCTGTGCTGCTATGTATTACATCTTAATGCAAAGATGGCATTAGAGAGTATATTGATTTAGAAAATAGAAGAAAAGTTTTTACCTTCTATGTTTGGTTTGAATGCTTACAAACAGATTTTGTACCTTATTTTTGGTAGTGAGCTTTGCTACTTTTCGAAAATTTCCATTAGTTTACTGACTTGTTGCATGAGGATTAGCTGCATTCATCATCGCCTTTCGGGATGTGTTTTATATCAATAGTTGCAAGAATGTCAGTGGCTCAGTGCACATGCAAGAAGCCCCATGGAGCTGTTCTAAAATAAATTTATCAACTTAACTTCGCATGACCTCTAAATGTTTTTTTTTTTTTTTTTTTTTTGGGGGGGGTGGGGGTGGGTTTGGTGTAAAATGGATGATTTTCTAGAAAACGCGAGGCCTTTTTCAGTTATTACAAACCTTTATGTTTTCCCTTCTCATCCTTTTTTGGCCTTCAAGGTGCACCTTATTGCTCTCTTTTATTTGTGTAGCCTTTGTGTTTAGTTGCACCTGACCAAGCCATTTCAAAAGTTTTCCCTCATTTGAAATTAGTGCTACCATTAGATCACCTTCAATGCATGTATTATGGTTATCTTCTCTTGTCTCATCATTTCTTATTTCCTGTGTTATCTCATTCTAGGTTGCAAAGGAAGCTTCTGACATGGTTTTAGCAGATGACAACTTTAGCACAATTGTTGCCGCTGTAGGTGAAGGCAGATCTATTTACAACAATATGAAGGCATTTATCAGGTCCTTTTCTCTTCCTGTTCTTCGTTGCTTTGTACCAGATTTTTCTATGAGACTGGCTTGATGGTTTTAATTTAGAAAGGTTAATTTTGAATTTGCATAATTTCCTCTTTATGGGAATCTGAACAATCATATTACATGTTCCTGAAAAAATGACATTCTTGTGTTACATTCCGTATGGCATTTTTAGTATGGACACGTGTTTTGTGCAAAAAAGGATCTGTTTTGAAATAAATACAATTTGATTTGCTAATGAAGAACTGAATTATTTTGTCTATACAATTTTTATGATTATAGAATTGCTAATTTATGTGTTTTTACCAATCTCACCATAACAACCTTGCATTTATTAGTTTATAGCAAGCCTTGTAGCAAGGATAACAATGACAATGATGATGATATTACAATGGCCCTGATGTCTTTTTTGTCATCGCAGGTACATGATCTCCTCTAATATGGGTGAGGTTGCCTCTATATTTCTGACAGCTGCTCTTGGTATTCCGGAGGGTCTGATTCCCGTTCAGCTTCTATGGGTCAATCTTGTTACCGATGGACCCCCAGCAACGGCTTTGGGATTCAATCCACCAGACAAGGATGTTATGAAGAAGCCCCCTCGAAGAAGTGACGACTCATTGATCAGTCCTTGGATTTTATTCCGCTATCTGGTACTGTAGCTAGCTACTTTCTCCTTCCCATATTCAATAGCCTATTCGGTGCTGGAAATAAATTGTTACTCGTTAAATTTGTTATGCTTACTTTTTCTCACTTTTGATGCAGGTGATTGGACTCTATGTCGGGATTGCAACTGTGGGGATATTTATCATTTGGTACACACACGACTCTTTCCTTGGCATCGACCTAAGTGGAGATGGCCACAGTCTTGTCACCTATTCCCAACTTTCCAACTGGGGTCAATGCCATTCCTGGGAGAATTTCTCAGTAACACCTTTCAAGGCCGGCGCTCAAGTGTTCAATTTTGATGCAGATCCATGTGATTACTTCCAGAGAGGCAAAATAAAGGCAATGACTCTGTCTCTGTCTGTCTTGGTCGCAATTGAGATGTTTAATTCTCTTAATGCCCTGTCTGAAGACGGCAGCCTTGTGACAATGCCCCCGTGGGTTAATCCATGGCTCCTTCTGGCCATGTCTATTTCGTTTGGCCTGCACTTCTTGATCCTTTATGTGCCTTTCCTTGCCCAAGTTTTTGGAATTGTGCCTCTAAGCCTGAATGAATGGTTCTTGGTGTTGGCAGTTGCATTGCCAGTGATTTTAATAGATGAGATTCTCAAGTTGGTGGGTAGATGTACAAGTGGCGTTCGAACATCAGCCAGAAAGAAGCACAAGGCGGAATGAGGATCATGAGCAAAAGGAGGTCTCGATCGGTGAATATTGAACATTACTTGGGTCCTTCCTTTAACCCCCTCCCTTTTTTAGGTTGTGTTTGATTTATGGAATTGGGGAGAGATTTGGAAAGTAAAAGAGAGAAGTGTGTGAAACTAGGTAAAATGTAGATATATTTTACTTACATTTCACTTATATTTTCTCTCTCTCTCTCTTTCCCTGTCTCTTTCTCTTTTTAAATCCGTCTCCAAATCCTTGAACCAAAATACAGCCTTAAACTGCGAGAGTTTGGTTATTCAATTAGATTGGTATAATACGCTTTCATAGCAGTACTTTAGATGTAGTGACCGTTTCTTTTCTTTTTTCATTTTTTGCTTTCATGATCTTCCTATTAAACTTGGCAGATCTTGGTTAACATTGGAGCATATGGAAAAGCATTTTGGGAAGAGCTTTTCTAGTCTTGTCTTTATACTTCTGTTAGAAATTAAATAGCGTTGTTGAAAACTGCAAAAATGGCTTTTTAAGTTGCTGATTCTCTCTCTCTCTCTCTCCCCTCAAGTGACCTGCTTATTTGTGTCCAATAATCCTCACTTGACCACAACAAATCAAGTTTAGCCCCATGTTGTTGTTCATGGAGTATAAAGGTTGGAGAGGACAAGTTCTGAACATGAATTTGTTGAGACTTTACAGGGCTGAATAAATAGTGTGACCAACATGCTTGAAGCCTTTACTCAAAGCTTATATCAAATTGAATTTATCTATGAAAATGTTTTAAGTTTCAAATTTTTTACCAAGTGGATTTTACTGTCATATGAGACATTTGATCATTCATTTAGTAGAAAATTTTGTATACCTACCCTTTATCTGTTATTTTATCCAAATCAAGGAAAATTCAAATATTTACTCAAAATTTCCTGAACTTTTGTATCTTTCAAAATTATGTTTAAATATGAATTTGTCCATGAAGTACTTCATATAAAAAGTGTGTTTTAAATGTCTTTGTTAAAACATATTAGGTGTGTTTGGTTTGTTTTTTAGAGTGATTTTCAAAAAAAAAAAAAAATTACAGAGTTTAGAAATTTTTTTGATTTTTTTGGTTGTATATTTTGAAAGTAATTTTAGAGTTTTGGAGTTTGGGATAATTTGATATTTTGTTGTAATTGAGTAAATATATGTGAGAAAAAAAGTACTCTGTCCGTCCCAAAATAATGGTCCTTTTGGGGGAATTCAATTTTTTTTTGTAGCATAATTATTGTACTTTAAAAAAATTAATTTTTCAAAATTACCTTTGATAGTATATTTTTTGGGAAATATCAATATCATAATTGTACTTTTTATGCTGTTAATAAATTTAAAAGAAGAGCAAAATAGAAAATTTATATTATTTTTGTACTTGATTTTTGAAAAAGGGCTAATATTTTGAAAAAATAAAAAATGAAATAAGAGACTAATATTTTGGAACGAATGGAGTAATTGATAAGGAGAGGTGAGAGAAAAAGTGATTGATTGATATGTAAGAGAGAGCGTGATTTTAGAAATTTTTAAAAAAAACCATAAACCAAACAAAATTTGAAAAAATATTTCAAAAACAACTCTCCCAAAATCAAACCAAACAGGCCTATTATATATTCTTCAAGAAATCAATAAAATTTACCCATAAAAATTTGAGGCCTTAGTCCATGTTTGTTTTTAGTCCATGGGCTAGGAATTTGATTGATAATTCTATTAGTCCACAAAAATATGTTTGGTTTAAATTTTTGTTTAAAAAAAAATCATCACTATTTTGTTTCTTGTTTTCTAATTTTATTTTCATTTTTTTCAACTGAAAACAAAAACATATTTGATATATCATTTTTATTTTAAAAAAAATAAACTGATTTCAAAATTTTCAAAATTTTTGAAAACACACAAAAAAAAAATTCACTTTTCCTCTCACCCACCACCTTTAGCTACCACCACCAGCCACCACATTAGCCTGCTATCAATGGGTGGCAAGCTCCAAACAACCTCTGGCAACTCTAGGAGATGGGCAGTCCTTCTCGTAATCTTATATCACATTTTGGTATATTGCCATCTAAGGGTGTTCGCGGTTTGGTTTAAGACGGTTTGCGACTCGATTTGAATCCGTCTGCATTTATGCGGTTTGGGAAAAAATTAACCCGTAACCACTCGCAATGCGGTTTGCGGTTTGTACGGATAGGGTTCGCGGATGTGCGGGCGGTTTGCAGATTGGACTTTTTTTCAAAAATTTGTTTCTAAACCTTTTTTTTTTTCTTCCCATTTTGTCAATATTTATTTTGGACCATTTTCCTTCCATTTTCTAAAAATGCTTCAACATTAATAATTAATGAATTAAAACTTATAAAATAAAAAACACAACAGATTCAATACAGTCACAGATTCAATTTTAATTTTAATAATAAATTCAATACAGATTCAATTCTATACAGATTCAATATGGATTCAACACAATCACATATTCAATTTTAATTTGAATAACAAATTCAATTTTATACAGATTCAATTCCAATTTCAATAACAGATTTCCACCTCTCACAGATCTGTTGAAGCATTGCAAAAGCACAGATTCAATTCCAAAAGCATAGATTCAATTCAAAAAAAAAAAAAAACAAAAAACAGAAAGAGAGTGATCTATTTGCATAAACACAGATTCAATTTCCACTTCTCACAGATCTGTTGCTACAAAAAAAAATCAGATTTAATTCCAAACAAACACACAGATTCAATTTCTACTTCTCATAGATTCAACAACAGATTTAATTCCAATACCACAGACTTAATTCCAAAAACACAGATTCAATTCCCAAAAAAAAAAAAAAAAACAGAGACAGATCTGTTTGCATAAACACATATTCAATTTTCACTTTTTCACAGATTTGTTGCTACAAAAAAAAAATCATATTTAATTTCAAACAAACACACATTCAATTTCCACTTCTCAAAGACAGATCTGTTGTTACAAAAAAAAAATAACAGATCTGATTGCAAAAAATAAACAGATCTGATGAGATAAGAGAGTGAGGGAGACAGATCAAAGATCGAAGAGAGAGAGGCTTATCTGTGAGGTCAATCAGTGTGATGAGAGAGTGATGTCGATCAATCGATCTTGCGATGAGAGAGAGTCGATCGGTGCAGATGCAAAACCAGAGAGTAAGAGACTGATGAGATGAGAGAGCGAGGGAGACATATCAGAGAGAGAGAGAGGGATCTAATATGTTGGGAAAAAAATCGAAGATCAGGGAGAGAGAGAGAAAGACAGAGACTGAGACTGAGAGAGGGGCTTACCTGTGAGGTCGATCGATGCGATGAGAGAGTAAGGTCGATCGGTCGATCTTGCGACGAGAGAGAGTCGATCAGTGCAGTGTAAATGAAAAATGCGAAAGTGAGAGTGAGAGTGAGAGACAGATTGATGAGATGATAGAGTGAGTTCGTGTTTTGGAGTTTAAGAGATAGATTAAGGTTAGGGTTTTTTTTTTTTTGTTCGTTTGTTATAGTCTATAGATGAAATGAGATGAACCATCGGATTTGAAGGGAAAAACAAAAAAACAAAACAAAAAAGGTTTATACGGGCTGGTTGGGCGAGTGCGGTTCAAACCCGCAACCCATCCGTAACCCGAAAATTAGATAAAATCCAAACCGCACCCTACCCTAATGTATTTGCGAAACCGCCCATACATGTGTGGTTCAGATAACCCTACGCCCAGCCCTATTGCCATTCGTGTCCTTTGGCATCTAACCACTAATCCCAACTAACATCTTCAACTATTCACCATCACAAATCACCACATCCATCCATCCTCCATCTCTGGTCACCAAATCCAATAACCCATTAAATATAGGAAAAATTAGTCTAAGATCCCTGCCCAACTTTTGATAGGAGGAGAGGTCCACAATAATATTTTTTTGATGCCTAAGGTCCCTTAACCTTATTTTACGTTATAAAATACCTGATTTACCCTTCTTTATAACATAAATTTGTTTGGATTTTAGCGAACTAAATATTCTATTGCTGGTTTGTATAAGATTTCATGGGGATGGACTTTCCGGTGGAGATTTCGTAGGGATTTTGTAAGTGTTGGAGATTGCTATGATTGTGTAGGTTTTACAGTGGTGTTGATCATGTAGGTTTTTCAATGGAGTTGAATCAGATATGTTTTCGATGGAGATTCCACATGGATTTCGATTTTTGTTTTGAATTTTATGTAAGGATTCTGATTTCATATTAGTTTTTCAAGTGTATTTTGCATTAGGTTTTTGTTTTCAATTTTGATCAATTTAAAAGAGAGGCTAGCTCAGCGAAGTTGTTTATGATTTTTGGAGTTGATTTTTCCTTCTCTGTTATTGATCAATTTTAGAGAGAGGCTGGCTTGATAGAGTTGATTTTGATTTTTGGAGTTCATTTTTCATTCTCTGTTTTTTTATCAATTTCAAAGAGAGTTGACAGTGAAGTTGATTTTGATTTTTAGAGTTCATTTTTCGTACTCTGTTTTTCATCAACATACTTATCAATGATAAGTTTTGTTCTCTATTTTTTCAAACCAGAGATAAATGTAAATTTCTTATCATTTTTTGTTCTCTGTTTTTTTTGCACTTTTGTTGGTATAGTCCAGAGAAAATTATAAGTTTGTTATTATAATCCAACGAAAATCACAGAGAAATTTATAAGCTCATATGGACATATTATTATAAGTTTCTAATGCAGATAGAATCACAGAGAAAATTGTAAGTTTGTAGTTCAGTGAAAATCACAGAGAAAGTTGTAAGTTAGTAGTCTAGTGAAAATCACAGAGAAAATTGTAATTTTTTATGGACATGTTATTATAAGTTTGTTAGTTTTTTTTTCTCTCAATTGAATGTTTTGTGAGCATAACAGATCTTCTCTATGAGTTTCTCTGAGTTTGTGTGGAATAGTTAGCATTTTTGTTAATTTGATATTAATGTGTTTTTGTTTTTGTGATCTTAAAAGTGAATATAAGTTTTTAAATTTCTCTGGACTTTTATTTGTAGTTTAGAGAAAATTATAAGTTTGTAGTTCAAAGTGAATATAAGTTTTTGTTTCTCTGAGCAAAAATTATTTTTTGTGTTTTTTCTTTCAGTTTAGATGGACAGTGCAGTATTTTTTGTTATCTTGAAGGTGTATATAAGTTTGTAAATTTCTCTGGATTTTGATTAAGTGCAATATTGCACAATCACACAGAAAAAATTGTAAACTTGTAGTTCAGTGAAAATCACAGAGAAGCTTATAATTTCATAACAAATCTCCTGTGTGATTTTTGTCTATGATTGTGTTTAATAGTTAGCAGTAAATTTCTCTGTGATTCTCTCTAGATTCATTAAGATTTTTGTGATTTTATTTTTGTTATCTTGAAGGTGAATATAAGTTTATAATGTCTCTAGACTTTTATTTGAGTTCATAGAAAATTATAAGCTTGTGATTATAATTCAAAGAAAATTATAATTACTAGAAATTTCTCTGGACTTTATGTTGCTCTTGGGAAATGTTTTTATATTGAACAAATTATTTTTCTTATTTTTTCTTTCAGTTTCGATGGACAGTGCAGTGTTGTTGTTGTGCAAATATGGGAATGATACTATTGTCATTAATGTTTCATGCGAATTGAATTTTGAGGAATTGGTTGGCATTTTGTGTAAAACATGGGAGAATTTGAAACCTGAGATGATGTATATTTCATATTCTATTGTGGGCCATCCAAAATGTATGGTTCGAAATAATATTGATTTTTTGAATATGTTGAGGGTTGTTTGTGCACGTGGTGTTGATATAGTTGATGTTTCAGTTATTAGGTATAGTACTTTTGATCAAAAGGATGAAGTGGGGTCTAATTGGATAGATGTTGTGCATGGTGAATGTGATAAGATCGTGGATATTGAAAGGAATTCACTCTTTAAGTTTTGTTCTCACCAAGAAAATGTGTTATTGTCAGCTGGTTGGCGAAATAATATTACGAGTGTTAAACAAAAGTTTGAGGGTGGTGTGTTTGAGTTCCACACTGTTTTATGCAAGTACGCTATTGAGGTTGGTTTTCAGTTTACGTATGTTAAAAATGATAAGCTAAGAGTTACAACAGAATGTACATATAAAGAATCAAGGGGATGTATGTGGCATGTACATGCTTCAATTGAAAAAACAAATGGGTTTTTTTACATAAGAACTTTGAACAATGAACATACATGTGGTGTGGCGGTTCATACTAGTAAACATGCTAGAATGACTTCCAGCTTAGTTTCTGGGCTGATACTTGAAAAGGTAAGTGCAAAACCTTTAACTCATCCAGTGGATGTTGTCAAAGAAATGAAAGACAAGTATCAGGTCTCAATCAATTATAACTGTGGTTGGTTAGGGGTTGAAAAAGCAAAATATAGTACATATGGGGATTCTTGTTTGTCATTTGATCAATTACAGTGGTATTTTGATGAGGCATTGAAGAACAATCTAGGTAGTCGTTTTGAGTTAGATTTTGAAGATAACAAGCGTTTCAAAAGAGTATTTGTGACTTTTCATGCATGCATTGCTGGTTTCAAATATTGTTAGTCATTGCTGTTTCTTGATGGAACATTTTTGAAAGGACGCGACGGGAAAGATGAGAATAAAGGTAATTATAAATATATCTAATTTTCTCTAAGCATGTGAATTTTCTATACATGTGGGAATTGAGTGAATTTTCTATTTTTGTGGTTATGTTTTGTGATTTTTCTCTAACACTTTGAATTTTCTCTGGAGGTGGCCACTGTGTGAATTTTCTCTGGATTTTGGTCAGTGTGTGAATTTTCTCTAGATGTTGTCATTGTGTGAATTTTATCTGTAGTTGATCATTAAGTGAATTTTCTCTAGATATTGTCATTGTGTAAATTTTCTCGGTAATTGGTCACTAAGTGAATTTTCTCTGGATGTTGCCAATGTGTGAATTTTCTCTAGAGTTGGTTACTAAGTGAATTTCTCTAGAGGTTGCCATTGTGTGAATTTTCTCTGGATTTGGCCACTGTGTGAAGTTTCTTTAGATATTAGCAATGTCAAATTTTTCTGGTTGTTTATTGTTCTAATTTTCTCTGTATGTGTATATCTAATATGCTTGTTCCTATTTGTTTTGTAGGTTTTTTTCCTATAGCTTTTGTCGTTGTTGATGCTGAGAATAAAGACAATTGGTGTTGGTTCCTTGAACATTTATGTGAAGTATTGGGATCGAAGAGGGTGATAAGTTTCATATCAGATCGATATTGTGGTATTGTGGAAGGAATTGCTAGGTTTTTCCTAATTGCTATCATGGATTTTGTCTTGAATATCTAAAGAGAAATTTGAGGGATAGGTTATCATGTGAAAACACAAATTTAGTTAGGGAGACGATTGTGTCCAAGTTTTCAGAATGTGAATATGCGCCAACAAAGGCATCATTCCATTTCAAGTTAAATGAATTAAAAAGTGAGTGAGGAGACATTGTGAGTGTTTTCTTGAGAAGTTTACCATATAAAAATTGGAGTGATGCATATTTTGAGGGGAAACGTTATGGTGAGACGTATTTAAATGTTATTGAGTCATTCAATTCACAGATACGAGAAGCTCGGCACTTGCCAATAACAAATTTGGTGGACACGATACGGTTGCAAATCATGAATATGAGGTCTGATAAGAGACTGCTCTCTAGTAAATGGAATAAAGTTCTCCTTCCTCATATGGATAGTGTATTGGAGAAGGCTTTCATGGATAGCAGGACATAGAATGTGAGTTTATCATTTGATAATGTGTTTGAAGCGCATTGTTTTCTTTCGGTTATGGTTGATCTTGGGTTGATAACTTGTTCATGTCGAAAATGGGAAATAAATGGGTATCCATGTCAACATGTTGTTGCTGTAATTTTTAGAAGTGGAAAGAATTTAAATTCATTTGTTGAACCATTTTTTCATGCTGATATGTATCGTCAAGCATACTCGTTTTCAATTGGCCCAGTTCCAACTGTTGAAAAACATGTGTGTAACATTGATGATGCTATGATTTTACCTCCATTGAGTAAGAGACCAGCTGGGAGGCCAAAGAAGAACAGAATTGCTTCTACTGGACAGTTTTAAAAGGTAATGAAGTGTAGTCGATGTGAGAGTATTGGTTGCCATAATAAAAGGACATGCAAGGAACCTTTGTTAAATAGTTGAGGATAATACATTTTTTTGATTGAATAATACATTTGAGGATTACTTTGTGTATTTTGTTTTGTGAAATGTATTTTTTGGACAATGTGTATATAATACCAATTAAATTCATCTAGAGAAATTTTCCAATAGCAGTGAAAATTACTTTTTGTATTGTGTTTTTAGAAACATACTTTGGGAGTGCCTTTATAATACCAGTCAAATTCATCTAGAGAAATTTGCCAATAGCAGAGAAATTTACTATGGGCATTGTGTTTGTTAAAATGTGCATTGTGTTTTGTGAGGTCAAATTCATCTAGAGAAATTTGTCAATAGCAGAGAAAATTATTGTGCAATTTGTGTGCTTTTTGAATTTGATGATTGTTTTGTGCCAACATAATGCATTACAGATTACATGATCATATAAACATCCTCTTGGCATGATACGAGTTAAAAAATATATATTTAAACATTGATATCTATGAAATTTACATTAGTCAAAAAAAGATATATACATATATGTCAAACATCACCATTCCTTCAATGTATGAAAAAATAAATTGAAGGGTTATTCCTAATTACATTGTGTGCATTGTCTTCCTTTCACTTTCACTATTATACTTTTGGTTCTTCTTCTGGTAGTATTTAAATTGGTTTTGTCCATGATTGGTCAACTTCAGTCGCAAATCTCTCTATGATTTCTGCCCTCATCAACCTTACGTCTTGTGTCAACAATTTCGAGCTGATGGGTTCCTGGTTGCTATATTGTCTCATTATGTAACATACAAAGAGGCCACAATCCACACTGCATACAAATTATAGGTATAGTTAGTTTTAAGAAACATTCAAATTAGATTACCTTATTTATAGATGTTGTATGAAACTTACGAATCACTGTCTTGTTGTGAAGCATTGTTGACATATTCAAAGTCATAATTTGTGTTTTGTGAGTCTATCAATTTGAAAGACGGTTGTGATTGTGCCTCTCTTTCAAGGCAAGCTTTCAAGAAATTCTCCACATAATCTTGCTGCAAAAAAATAATTTTTAAATAATAGAGAAATTTACACACAAATTAATGGGATTCTATGAAAATTATCATCACATAAACATTATCATGAATCAGAGAAATTTGTACTCGTTACCAATTGTTTTGCATATTTTATATATTTGTCTTGTGCATCATCCCTCATTGGTTTTAGTGAGTTGTAGTACCTCCATAAATTGTCTTGTTTGTCCAAGACTAGCAAAGTCTAGTGATTTTCATATGTTGATTTCTCATTGCCCCCGGTATTTATTGGGAAATGGAGGAATCCTCTATGCTGTTTCAAGATGCTTGTCAAATAATGAGACTCGGAAAGTTTGATTTTCCGTCATCTTGATGAAGTTCTACGGTCAGAGAAAATCAAAAAATGGTTATGAGAAAGTTGAAATGATAGGAATTTCAGAAATATACACAGAGAAATTTTAAATGCACACAACTAGCCAGAGAAAAATTAGACTAGTGACACAACTGGCTTCAAGAAGTATCTTAACAAGAGAAAGTAGTAAGTAAATTCCAGAGAAAATCAAATAAAAGAGTAGTAACATACCAAGCTCATGCATGTGAAAAAAAATGAAGTTGGTTGTTGTTCTTTTCTCCTTTGGTCAGCAAATAGGATCTCTCCATAACCATCAGTGACTTGAAAAATATCATTTATAATTGTAACATTGGTTTATAAAGGCTGATGGAACATTATAAAGAAATTTGATGAAAGACTTACATTGTTGGCAATTTCTTTTTCCTTTATTAGGTTTCCGATATCTTCAAAACTAATTAGATTCAACTCACTTGTCCAGATTAAAATCCTACAAGATGACAAAGAAGTGATTTAATAGTTGTTAATGCAGTATAATTTAGTAAATTGTTGTTTGTCATCTTCTATTTTCTTTGTTGTACTTACTCTAGTCCAGACACATTTGATATGTGTTTCAAGACATCTTTGACATGTTCTTTTACAAATTTTGCAACTGATAGACTTTGTGGAAAAACCCAAGATTTTCTGACACTTGGTTGAGGCAAGACATACTCATTAACATCAAGTATTTCTTTGTCTTTGTTTGTTTGCTCTATTTGCTTTGCAGCTTGCTTTGAACCTCTAGTCACCTTGACAACTTTGAGATATTGAAAGTCTAGTCTTGCTTTTCTTTCCTTTCTTTTGCCTTTAAGTTATTTATCATTGATGTAGGATCTTTTTTCACTGTAGACAGTGACAATATCAGTAAAAGTTAAATTTCTCTGAAATAATAGATCGTATTTCAATATGTAAATTTATTTGATTCAATATTTTCCAGTTACTATAGACTTTTGTCTTTTGTTTCTTGTTTTGGTTGTTGTTTGTATGCCACTTGTTCTTGCTGGGTTGTTGATTGTTGTTCCATTTCTATTCCAACTATACATAGTGAAAATCAAACAAGCCCCAAAAATCAAATAAGCAAATAGATAGAGAAAATCAAATAACCAGCTGAAATCAAACTAACCAAACTAATGTGGTCAGAGAAATTTAACTTCCAGAGAAAATTACCATTGACAGAGAAAATTGTAATAAATAGAAATTTCTCTGAGTTATGTTGACACAAGAACATAACTTTTTGTTGCTCAAGATTTTCACTGACCTTAAGGTTGAACTTGTGTTGGTGTTCGGAAAGGTTGTGTTGCTAGTGGAATGGATAGTTCTTGAATTTGTTCGTGCAATCTAGCATTTTTAATTTCAAGTTCTGAAATTGAATACCTCAAATATTTAGTTATTTTTGTATCATCTTATTTTTGAACCTCTAACATCCCGCATTATATGATGTCAAGGTTCTTATTGTAATGTCCTTTTCTACAAGTAATTCATTCCAATTTTTCTCTTGTTCTATTTTGGATTTAGAGAATGCCTTTAGTCTTTGATGTAGATTAACAATTTCAGCATCCTTTGACTCCTCAGATTCTTGAGGCTGATGCATTGTTGAGCCACAAATGCTATCATGATGCTGGTCCATTGGCTCATTATATTCTTCTTCATCAATTTCCTCATTGTTTTCTTCTTCCTCTTTAGATTTAGTGCCTTCATCTTCTTCTTCTTTCTGTTTATTTTCTTCTTTGTCTTCTACTTCTTCATTTTCTTCTCTAGCTTCCGCTTCTGCACTGCTTGTTTGATCTTCTTCTTCATTGCTTCCTTCTTGTTCTTCTGTGTTGCATTCTCCTTCTTCATTCCTTTCTTCTTCTTCAGATGAATCTTCTAATGTCTTCTTGAATTTGACCAATACCTTTTTTGATTCTTTCTTCTTCTTTTTACCAAGACAAAACTTCTCTGATGGGATTTTAACTAGCTCATTGTTATCTATTTGTAACAAGAGGCTCTTTTATTAAAGAAATGTTAAAAATTCACTGAGAGAAAATTCAAATAAGGCAGATAAAATTCATCTAAATCATACTAATGGGAAACAAACTTCAGAGAAAATTATATGGGCCAGAGAAAATTACACACAAGGAGACATAATTTTATAGGTTAGAGAAAATTATGAAACAAGCAACATAATTTAGATAGCAGAGAAAATCAATTAGGGCATATAAGTTAATGTTACTATAATTGTGTTTAGAGAAATTTGGATTCCAAAGAAAATTCATTACAAGGGAAAAAATAAACAATGGTAATAAAAAAAGCAACATAAATTGAAATTTCAGAGAAAATTGATCTCAATCAGTCAAGGCACATGAGTTATAGGCCAGAGAAAATTACACACAAGGAGAAATAATTTTATGGGCCAGAGAAAATTATGAAACAACCAACATAATTCAGATATTAGAGCAAAATCAATCAGGGCATATAAGTTAATGTGCTACAATTGTGGTCAGAGAAATTTAGATTCCAGAGAAAATTCATTACAAGGGAAAAAATAAACAGTGATAATCAAATAAGCAACACAAAATGAAATTTCAGAGAAAATTGATGTCAATCAGTCAAGGCACATAAATTATTTCATATAAGATATTGTATCACAGATAAAATTGATCTCAATTAATCAAGGCATAAGGAGGGAAACAAAACAGTGGTCAGAGAAATTTTGGAATTTCACTGAGACTTCAGTGGCAATAGAAATCAAACCTGCCGAGGTGCAAGAGAGTGGATTGGTGTCTTTTGCAACTGTTTGGTCAAGCTTTGCAGGTTCCACTTCGCACATCTTGGGAATTTAGTTGTGTTACTGTCTCCCGAATCAATGATAATCGCATGTTCGCATAGCCAATACTGTGATGGAAATTGAAGTAATTAAATTTTGCTAAACACACAAATTTGTAAGTATCATAACTATAAATTTTACTTACCAGCAAAGCAGTGACACACCCCGTAACTTTTTTTGGAGTTTTGTGCAATGCTGTGATAGAATCGATCAATGTTATTGTGATTGTTTCTAGCCAATCATACTGCTTCATTGATTCAAGAGGTTTTACATACTTGATAAAAAACCCACCCTATTGAATTCTCCCTTATTGCAAAAAATAGGGTAAGACACAAGTACAAGGTAACAATGATTGCTACATCTTTGAAGTCAATTGGTTACTTGCCTTTCATTGCTTTGACCAAGGCATTTTTAAGAACATGACTAGTCAACCTTGTGTCCTTTGGGAATCTTCGCCTTAGGAATGTAGTGTTTGGCTTTTTTCAGTATCTCAATGACATGGCTCCTTTACTACCTTGCAAACCAAAAATCAAGGTCATGTCATTGGTTATAAAGGTCAAGTTCTTTTTACCAACAGTGAATGCTTTCATTTTTTCATTGTAACATTGGATTATTGCAACTACATCATCACCAGATTTCGTAGACTTCCTTGTATCCAACCTTCCGATGGTTAGAGCTTGGATCAAATAATAGAATGGAGTCTTTTGAAGCTCTTCAAGTTGGTTTGAATTGAATTTAAGGGTTTGAAAAAATGAGACAATAGATGAGAGGTTGGATCGGTATTGAATGCTGTAATGAGCTCTCATTCTTTGGAGTTTAACAGGTTTTCTTCCCCTTGAGCTTGAGTCTTTTGAAGTTAGGGTATTTATCTTGACGCTTGTTACATCATCACCTTGGACTAGTGTTTTTTGGCGAAGAGTTTGTGGTGTTTTGCTTCTTTTTTATCTAAGATCATAAGAAGACTCAGAGAGTTTCTGTTTTTTTGTGGTGTTTCTGTTGTTTTGCTGCTTTTGTGTTTCGTCATTTCTAGACAATGAAAACATAAAGATATCAACATTAAATCTCAGAAAAAATTAAACACGCTACAGAAAATTGAACATGTCAGAGAAAATTACACATGAGGGAGAAAACTAAGGTAGCCAGAGAAAATTATACACTGAAAATTAAATGTCAGAGTACTAACTGTTTTCCTGTGGAATACATCTAGCCATATTTCCATTCCGAGAGAAAATAAAAAAAAAGCAACATAAACATGCAAGAGAAATCAACAAGGGATAAAAGTAATGTGGTTGGAGAAAATTATAAATTCCAGAGAAACTTAAACATAGACAAGAGAATACTAAGTGTTTTTGTGTGGAATACATGTTACCACAGCTAATTTACATTCCCAGAGAAAATAAACAAAGCAACATAAACATGACAGAAAAATTTTAAAAATTTGATAAAAATTAAATACAGATGTAAAATATAGGCATAGAAAATTCAAGATTGAAACATAAATCTAGCAACCACAGAAAATGAAAATGTCAGAGAAAATTCAAACACATTCTAGAGAAAATTACACATTCCAGAGAAAATTTTCATTCTATAATATTAAAATGCCAAAGAAACTTATATACACAACCAGAGAAATTTAAAGATGACAGAAACACACAAGGGAGAAAAGTGATGTGACCAGAAACAATTATAAATGCCAGAAAAACTTAGACACAGACAAGAGAGTAATATTCCATATAGATGTAAAATATAGCCAGAGAAAATCACACATTCTAGAGAAAATTTCCATTCCATAACATTAAAATGCCAGAGAAATTTACAAACAGCTAGAGAAAATTAAACATGACAGAGACACACAAGAGAGAAAAGTGATGTGGGCAGAGAAAATTATAAATGCCAGAGAAACATAGACATATACAAGAAAGTGAAATTACATATAGATTTAAAATATAGCCAAAGAAAATTCAAGAAAGAAACATAAATCTAGCAAACATAGAAAATGAAAATGGCACATGCTAGAGAAAATTAAACATGGCAAGCTAGAGAAATTTATAGAGCAGAGAAATTTGAATGAATTGTATTTGAAAATTACACAGAGAAATATAGAGAAATTAACCATGCCAGAGAAAATTCAAATAAGAAACATAGATCAAGCCAATAACAGATAAATTCAAATGACAGAGATATTTACAGACAAAATCACACAAACATCTTCAAGATTAAGTTCAAAACTTAGAGCAATAACATTTTTTAAATTCATGTAACTTTTTATTACGAAATTGAAATCCTAATAAATGGAAAGCTAATATAATATGCAATTAACTGTGTTTTCAGAGAAAAACTCGTTGAATAGTAGAAAACTTACTAGAGTGATGATAAAACCCTAATTACGAACTGATATGCCCTAAGATGAAGATGCAACGAGATGAAGATGAACTGAGATGACGATAACAATGAAAACAAGTTAGAGAAATTTGTGAGGAATGAATGGAAAAGATTTTGACAGAAGATAATGAAACTGTAATGTCGATAGTGAAGATGATTGTGAAACCCTAATTCTTCTATTCTCTTACTCGTGAAGATGGTTGGATGTTTGGAATAAAACTGAGTCGTCGGAATCTAATGAAGTGTTCTCAGTTGATTTCTGAAGGGTATTTTGATCCAAGAAAGAATTAAAAATGTACGCGTTTGTAACAACCCCGACCCATGATTAACGTTAATCCGTACTTAATTATGCCTAACAGTAATTTATGAGGGATTTGGAATTAATTTGCATATGTATTGCATTATTTTTGTGTCTCTATCTGTTCGGTGTAGAAAGATCTGTTCTGGCTTGAACTTCGATTTGCGAATTGAAAGCCCTATCGGCATCCGAATCAGAAACTGACTTGATTTATGTGCTAATTAGGATCTATAGAAATTTATGGTAGGTTTAATTAAAATTCGATTCGGAGCGATTAAATTTGATTCAAATAATGTCATTTGTTTACTTTTGATCAATTACTACTCATTAGGCCATTTTGACTCCACTAGCTTATGTTTTCTTTATTCACTCTTCCTCAATTTGATGCAAAACGTGAGAGAGAGAAAGTCAGAGAATTGAGGGATTTGGGTCCTAGTTCAACAATTGAATTCACATAGAGGGAATTCCTAGGAGAAAAGATAAAAATTGGAAGCTTTGTTCATCTAGTTAAAGATTCTAGCACCTAAAGCCCAATAGATCATCTAAGGTGTGGAACCAAGCCTTTAGCCTTGAAGTTGTGTTGGTTCATGCATGAGTTCAAGTAAATTGAGTTATATGATGTGAGAATCAAGCTTAAGGAGTAGAGAGGTAGATCAATCCATTCATGCATGTGCATTTCTTCACAATTTGAGCATGGTTTCAAAGGATTTCCTCATGCATGTGTTGAGTTCACTTTAATTTTGGAAACACAATGAGTTTCATGTTATTTAGTAGCATTTGATCATGTTTTGGAGGGCCTTAACTCAAAAATGTACATGCATGTTATGTTCATGAATTAATCTTGAGTTTAAAGTTGGGTTTTGCACAATTGGCATGCTTTTGGGCCATGATTTCTTGTTATAATCCTATAAACATGTTGTTTCATGGGTTCCTAAGTGTTTTCCAAAGTTTTGGACCCAGAAAATTGAGTTTGATGCATTTGAGGTTGAGTTTGAGCTTGGTGATTGAATTTGGAATTCCCAAAAATTTGATCCACGCTCTAGCTTGAACTCTGAGTACATGCACTTCCGCTCGAGCGACGATGGTTACGCTCAAGCGTGAAATGCATATACCTAGAAATTCTTGTGTTTTGCAGTCCGCTCGAGCGAAGGAACCTACGCTCGAGCGAAAGTCTGAGTCTCACGCTCGAGCGTAAGTCGAGCGTCCGTCGAGCGTGAAAAACATGCAACCAATACTTTTTCATGAGTTTGCAGTCCGCTCGAGCGAGGAAAGTCACGCTCGAGCGGAGCTTCATTGTCTACATGTCCGCTCGAGCGTGGACCTTATTTTCAGCAAGTTTTAAGAAATATTTTCCAATACATTCTTGCATCTTCATTCCATCCTAAGCATTCCTAGGCCATGTTTAAGACTCCATAATGGGGATTAAAGGTTAGAAACACACTAAAGCAAATGACATAGGTTATGTACAATTCGAACGTGTGTTTCAAGTGTATATCTGTTATGTGTCATGTAAGTTACGTGTCGCGTACCGTATGACCAATCTGCTCCGTCTGTCTGTCTCAAGGCCAACTGTGAGTAATAACATAGTAAAGCTATGTTTAACCTTATTTATTTTCTGTATGATGAAATAAGAATTGTTTTCTGAAATGTTATGTTTTGTACAATGAATGATTGTCCAATTTCTGATACGTATTCGTGACATCCTTAGTATCATGTGATATGTGTTGGCTGTTACCCAGTATCGGAGGTTCCATCATGGAACTTAATCTGTCTGCACTCTGTTACCCGTACCGGAGGCTCCATCATGGGGCTCAGCGTGTTTATTCTCTGTTACCCGAATCCGGAGGTTCCTTTATGGAACTGGTTATTCGTAACCCTCACGTGTCTGTTTCTACTCTGTATTTGCTCTGTTAGCACTTATGGGTATATCACGTATAGTTACGCATGCCTTATGATTTCTGTATATGATCTGGACAAATTATGAATTTAATACGAAACTGAATTCTGAATTCTGAATTCTAAATCTGTACGGACTCATTCATTGAAACCCCTTTACTCTGTTATTGTTCACTGAGCTTTCGCTCACAGTTTATATTATGCATGTAGGTGAGCCGGCGCGTGATCAGGGCCAGAGTTGACGGCCCTCATTTCTGTTTCTTGTTAGCCAACAGTTGTGCCTCCCGAGGAGGTTCCGATTGAAGTCTAGTTTCATAGCTGTTTTTGTACTTATGTTAGTGTCACGACCCAAACCAGCCCCTATAGGTTTAGTATCGTAACCGGCCAGTAATCTTTGGATTACCGAAGGCCTCTGAACAGATAAGCATATAATAAGGGGGCTAGCGGAAGCAAGTACATAAATATAGTTGTCCAATGAGCTGTGCTGACTTATATGAAACAGAATATTTAAAACTTTATATACATAGTCAAAAGTCAACCATACATTATACCCAAACACATTAAAGTACTAAAGTACAGCCAACAGAATTACATCAAGTCAAATAGATATACAGGACCAACAGAACTTGAACAGAGGACACTTCGGGAACCTCCACGTGAGGCACAATGGCTGGCTAACAACAAAACACAGATCCAGACAAAAAGTCTCCCATAGAACACATCACAGAACGTCTTCCGACTAGAGTAACCGGTTCCGGATACCGATTAAACACATATCACCACAATGAAGTGGCTAACGAGATCTCATAAACTTGTATGTCATGGACCCGCATTTTCATGCCGCCCCCCATGACTTGGGACTATCTATGGATGCCATAAAAGATTTCAAACTGGGGATGTTCGTTCATGTAAAACAGATATCATAACAGAAATCATAGCTTATCACATGTCATTTGGAACATAATTTCATATAAATGTATCTTTACGATAACGTTACTCACAGTGGTTCTCGCAAACGGTTAATCAATCATCAGACGGTGACCTATAATCACAAAAGTACACAACACAACATATCTCATTATTACACGTTCACATGGCCAACACAGCTTAACTTTCATTACGTTGGTTCTTGTTCATACTTAGCACATTGATTAAAACACACACACACTTGCAGTCTCGGAACTTGGTACATTCTTTTCTTAGTGTGTTTCTAATCCATAACCTCATTATCAAAGCTTAATTAAGGCTTAGGAATGCCTAAGATGTAATGAGGATGCCAAAACATGAGTTAGAACACTTAGACAAAATTTCTGAAAATAAGGTCCCCGCTTGAGCGTAGACTTACTCGTTCGAGCGGACATGCAAAATGAGGATGGTCGCTCGAGCGCACATTCCGTCGCTCGAGCGATCTGTAAACGACATGAAACTTCTGGGAGCTTGCAATTCACACTCGAGCGGAGTGCATGCACTCAGAGTGGTCGCTCGAGCATGAACTCCCACGCTTGAGCGTGGATGCAAATTCTGGAATTTCCAGATTTGATCACCAAGCTCAAAACTCGAATTTAACCATCCAAAACACATCTATTGGGCCCTAAAACTTGAGATAACATAGTAAACTTGTAAAACATGAAGAATTTAGGATCATTTCATAAAATCATGGCCCAAGGGTTTGTTAAAAACTCACAATTTCAACTTGAAATTCAAGAAACAAATATGCATGTAAAATCTTTTCTTCAAACTTCATGAAACTAGTAAATTGAGCTCAAAGGCTCCATGCATGAGGGAAATCCTTTTCAAAACATGGATTTAAGCTTTAAAATATGATGAATTACACATGCATGTGCCAAATAACTCATGATAACAACATAGATGCCCAAAATCAAACTTAACATGTCAAAACTTCATGTATTCATGCATGCATGTATGAATGGTAACTCAAATCTTCATCCTAGGCTCAATATACACATTTAAACTCACAATCTACATGTTAATAACTTAGATTCGTAAATTTAGGAGTTGAATTCATACCTATAGTCTTGAATTAGTCTAGCTCTTGCACAAAATTGATGAACTCTAGTAAAATCTTCAACTTCTTCTTTAATCTCTCCTTCCCTCTCTCTAGAATTGCATTCTCTCTCTCTCAAGATGAAATCTCAGATTTTTCCACTCAAGGGAAATGAAGGGAAATGAGCTCAAAAGAGCTAAATGTGATACATATATAGTTATGATGATATAATGCATTAATTGGGACATTAGGCTAACCAAACATGACCTAATTAATCGTTCTAAATCAATTTTTAATAAAATTTGCCACAAGGTTCTAAAAATTCCAAATAACATATTGATGTAATCAATTTCGGTTTCGGATGCCGATAAGGCTTTCAATTTACATATTAAAGCGAAAAATCCAAATAGGTATTTCTACAGGCAACAGATAGAAAGCCAAATATCATGCAAAATACAGAATAAACACATGATTTATTTTAATCCTCTCATTAGCATCATTAATTACGGATTAGTGGCTAATTACGGATTGGGGTTATTACAATTAGTCTCTGTCTATTTTGTTCAAGTTGGGTCCTGGATATTACACTCTTGTAAATGTTTTGTAATTATGATATCCTTTGACCGATATGCTTATATATATACAAGTTTTGAAATATTTTGTCCTATGTTTATCGACACAGCTCATTGGACTATTTATGTTTTGTACATTTGCTTCCGCAACCCCTTATTATATGCTTATCTGTTAAGAGGCCTTTGGTAATCCACGAATTACTGGCCGATTACGATGCTAAACCTACAGGGGTGGGTTTGGGTCGTGACGGAGTGGTATCAGAGCACGTGTTCTACCGCACACACAGGTCCATATGAGCTTAGGATGTCCTCGTAAGAGTTAGGGGCATTCCATCTGCATGTGTAAGTGTGTGGTAATCCAAATGAATATGAAAACTGAATGTAAATTTGAGCAAATGAATTGAAAGAAACGAATAAGAATATGCCTGTGTTTATTATCGTTTGATGTCTCTATAGCAACATGGAGAATGCAAGGGGAAGTGATGTGAATGAATCTTCAGATGCTCGCATGAGCCGAATGAAACAAATGCTTACAACATTGACTGAAACTTTGACACAACAGTAAAGACAACAACCTTTGCCCCCTCCACCTCCGCCGGCACAAGCCGAAGCAGATAATAATGGCATCATCAACTTGACATAGAAATTTATGAACATGAAACCGCCGACATTCTATGGTGGAATTGAACCGTTGAAAGCAGAGACGTGGTTACTTGAAATGGAAAAGCTATATGAAGTGTTTCCTTGTTCTGAAGTCCAGAAAGTCCTCCTAGCCACCTATACTCCGAAGGATGAAGCCCGAAGGTGGTGGTTACTGATTCGAAGTGGCAATGGGAATATAACGTGGGCACAGTTTAATGCGATCTTCTATGATAAATATTTTCCCCAATGTTTCAGGGATCGGAAGGTGTCTGAGTTTTAAGAACTTAAACAGGGAAGGATGTCTGTGGCTGAGTACGAAACCAAATTCACCGAACTGGCACGGTTTGCTCCACATATAGTGGATACTGATTACAAGAAAGCACAAAAATTTGAAGGTGGACTGGATTTGGAGGTGTTTGATCGAGTAGGCATATTGAAATTGACTACTTATGTGGAAGTTTTAGATAGATCCATAATGGCGGAAGCCACACTTGCCGCTATGAAACAAAGTAAGGCCCCAGCAGCTATACAAACGGATTGGAAAGGAAAGAGGTCTGGGTATGGTTTTAGAAGAGGCTGGTCTTATGTCAGTAAGAAGCAGAACACAAGGTCTACAAGCAGCTCGAGTCAGAGTAGCGGGTCTATCCCGGCCTATTCTGATTGTGGTAGAAGGCATAGGGGTGTGTGCTACCGAGTATCCGGTGCTTGCTTTCGATATGGCCAGACAGGTCATGTAGTGAAAGATTGCCCACTCAGGTCTGAGAATACTAGCCGTCCTACGGCAAGTTCAGCCGAATCCGCCTTTACGGCCAAAACAAATACAAAAGCCAATACTGGGAAAGAACCTTTGAGACAAGGTCGAGTGTTCGCCTTAGTTCCCGGTGATGTACAAAACACCTAAACTGTGGTGTCAGGTACACTCTCTGTATGTTCTCAAAATGCATGTGTACTGATAGATTCTGGTTCTACACATTCCTTTGTATCGCATGCTTTCTCTCGAAAATTGACTAGACCATTAGAACTTATGACATATGTGTTATCTGTATCTACACCGTTTGGGGGTTCTATGATGTGTGCTCATGTTTATCCAGCATGTGATATTATGATTGGCGATATGATGTTATATGTTGACTTATTGCCCTTGAACATTGATCATTTTGATTGTATTTTGGGAATGGACTGGCTGACTAAATACTATGCTACCATTGACTGTGCAAGTAAATCTGTTGTGTTTAGACCACCGGGTATGCCTGAATTTACTTTTACTGGGAATGGGGTAGTTCCTCCCCCATATCTGATTTCAGCCCTGAAAGCCAGAAAACTGCTTAGAAAGGGATGTAGGGTTTACTTGTGTTGTGTACTGACTGCATCATCTGACGGAACTAATGTAGAAACTATCCCTGTTACTTATGAATTTCCCGATGTGTTTCCGAATGACTTACCTGGGGACTTAGTTGATAGAGAAATTGAGTTAACTATTGAGGTGTTTCCGGGAACACAACCTATTTTCAAGACCCCCTATAGAATGTCTACCTCAGAATTGAAAGAATTAAAAACTCAACTCTAGGAGTTGTTGAATAAGAAATTTATTCGTCCGAGCACTTCACCTTGGGGTGCTCCAGTCCTGTTTGTCAAAAAGAATGATGGATCTTTGAGGTTGTGTATAGACTATTGAGAACTGAACAAAGTGACTATCAAGAACAAATACCCTCTGCCCTGAATAGATGACTTGTTTGATCAACTTCAAGGTAACCAAGTATTTTCCAAAATTGACCTCAGATCTGGGTATCACCAGTTAAAGGTTAGGGCTGAAGACATAGAGAAAACTGTATTCAGAACTAGATATGGACATTATGAATTTTTAGTAATACCGTTTTGGGTGACCAATGCACCTGCTGCCTTTATGGATCTTATGAACAGAATGTTTAAATCATTTCTGGATGAATTTATTGTTGTGTTTATTGATGATATCCTGATTTACTCCAAAAGCAGGGAAGAACATGAGAATCACTTGAGAACTGCTCTACAGACTTTGAGAGAAAAGAAATTATACGCTAAATTGTCCAAATATGAATTTTGGCTTGACAGTGTGGCATTTTTGGGTCATGTAATCAACAAAGATGGTGTTTCTGTTGACCCTCAGAAAATTGAAGCTATTGTGGATTGGCTAAAACTGACAAATGTGACAGAGATTAGAAGTTTTCTGGGAATTGCAGATTACTACAGGAGATTTGTAAAAGACTTTTCCAAGCTTGTCATGCCATTGACCCAGTTAACTTAGAAGAATGTGTCATTTGATTAGAATAACAAAGAGAGACAACCTTTCAAGAGTTGAAAACTAGGTTAGTAACTGCACCAATTTTAATTTTGTCCAATGGTACTGATGGGTTTCAAGTTTACAGTGATGCTTCCTACAAAGGTTTGGGGTGTGTACTAATGCAAAACGGAAAGGTGATTGTCTATGCTTCCCGACAACTCCGACCTCATGAAAAGAATTACTCAACACATGATCTTGAATTGGCAACGGTGGTGTCTGCTTTGAAAATCTGGCGTCACTACTTGTATGGGGTAACTTGTGAGGTGTATACCAATCATAAAAGCTTGAAATATTTCTTCACCCAAAAGGAATTGAACATGAGACAGAGGCGATGGTTAGAGTTAATCAAAGATTATGATTTGCAAATCTTATATCACCCAGGGAAAGCTAATATCGTAGCAGATGTCTTGAGCCGAAAATCCAGTGCAAATCATTCTATTTGATCATGTTTTGAGAATTCATCATGTTTTTGAGAATTCATCATGATTTGCAGATCTTATATCACCCAGGGAAAACTACGGCCTTGTTTGGTTTGTGTTTCCCAAAAATTTTTGGGAAAAATTCTCTACAAATAAGTTTTCAAAAGTAATCAAACCAAACTAATTTTTCTGAAAAAATTTCCCAAAACTTGTTTGGTTTACAAGTTTTCCAAACAAATCTCTCTCTCATACACATCAAATCAATCACTTTTTCCAAAACTCTCTTTCAAAATAATTTTCCAAAACATCTTTTGAAAAAAACCAAACTAAACAACTTTTCGTACTTTTTATCTCTAAAACCCATCTCCCAAACTCAAACCAAACATACCCTACGTTTTGAGAATTCATCATGTTTTGCATCCTCTCATTCTATTTGATCATGATTTGGAGACTTGAAACTCAAATCATTTCATGCATGTCATGTTTTTTGAACATTCATAAAGTTTAAGTTGAAATTGTGAACAATTGGCATGCTTTTGCGCCTTGATTTCATGAAATGATCTTTAAATCATGATGTTTTGTGAGTTTCTAAATGTTTTCCAGAATTTTGGCCCAAGATGGTGAGTTTTGGAGTGTTGAATTCATGTTTTGAACCTTGGGAGGAAATCTGGAAAACCCAGAATTTTGTTTCCACGCTCGAGTGAAGGATTCCACGCTCGAGCAACCACCTTTATTTTCACACTTCTGCTCGAGCAACAAAAGGTTAGCTCAAGCGTAAATTGCATGCTCTCAGAAATTTGCGTGTTTGGAAGCACGCTCAAGCAACAAGACTTGCGCTCGAGCGAGGACTTGTGTCTCACACTCGAGAGAGCGTCGAGCGATCGTCGAGCGAAAATTTCATGCAACCAGAACTTTTTCACATTTTACTGACCGCTCGAGCGACCACTCACATTCGATAGGTTCGCTCGAGCGAAGAAAGCTACGCTCGAACGAGACCCCTGTTTTCAACAAGTTTTTGAAAAACATTTTCAAGTGCAATTTTGTAACCTTATTCCATCATAGGCATTCCTAGGCCATGATTAAGACGTCATAATGGGGTTAAAGGCTAGAAACACACGAATAAGCTATGTTCAATCCGAGCGTGTGTATTCAACGTATGTATCTATCATGTTATGTAGGTCACACGCCTCAAGATAAGTGATTTACCTACTCTACTCGTCTATTTGGAGCCACCGGTTATCTGTGAGTAATAACTCTGTAAAGTTATGTTTAACTTTAATTATTTTCCGATGATATGAAATGATAAGTTTTCTGAAATGCTATGTTTTGTATGAATGAATGAATGATTGTCCAATTTTCTTTGAAACGTAATTGTGGTATCCTTAGCAGAGGCCCTCGCCCAGAGGACATAATACTGTGGCTTCTGGTCATAAGGCCCTAGCCCAGGGGATAATACTGCGGCCCAGGCCCCCACTCGGGGGAAACAATACCGTGGCGCAGACCCTCGCCCGGGGGAAACAATACTATGGCTGATATATGAGATATGTTACCCGGTACCGGAGGTTCCAATACGGAACTTGATATGCTTGATCAAAGAGATATGTTTATACTAATGGATGTACCACACATGATTTGAATATGAATAAGACTATGACTCTGTTTTTGTTACCTTATTATGATTCTGATTTGCTATGACATTTGAAATCTATTCTGGGCATCATTCATTAAAATCTTTACTCTGTTATTATTCACTAGGCTCCGGCTCACTGTATTATGCCTATGTTTCAGACCCGGAGTTGACGGCCTGTGTTTCAGTTTTGTCAACCAACCTTTATGCCTCCCGAGGAGGTTCCGAATGAAGTCAAGTTTGTGGCTATTTTTGCAATCATATCAAACTTTGTTTGTTTTGTTGAGTTTTGGACAAGATCCCTGGTATTATACTGCGAGAAGTGATATGTAAATGTTATATCTTTTGACATCACTTATAAGTTTATAAAAGTTTTAAATTATGCGTCTTATGTATGTCTTCACAACTTAATGGATTATGTATATTATGTATACTTGTTTCCACAGCCCTTATTTATATGTTAATCCGTCAAGAGGCCTTTGGTAATCCCAGGATTACTGGTCGATTACGATACTAAACTCATAGGGGCGGGTTTGAGTCATGACAACGTTCTAATTGAGGGACCTAATGCATCATCCCTTTTTTTGGTGTCCTCTATCCTTTAAATTACTATTATTAAAGACCTTAAAAAAAATTCCCTTTAAATATATTTCTCTATTTTTATTTTTATTTATTTTCAAAATATTTTTATACACCATATATACAAGTGTTTTTTACAAAAATAAACAAAAACTTGTATCATGTAAATTAATAAATAAAAATATTACTCTCACCGTCTCAAAATAATAGTCTTTATTGGAAAATTTAACTTTTTTTGATAGTACAATTATTACTTTAAAAATATTAATTTTTTAAAAATATTTTTTGATAATACAATTTTTTGGGAATATCAATTATCATTATTATACTTTTTATATTATTAATAAATTTTAAAAAATGACTAAATAAGAAATTCATATTATTTTAATTCTTCATTTTTTTAAAAAGAGACTAGTATTTTGAGAGAATAAAAAATGAAATAAAGAAACTAACATTTTCGAACGAAAAAGAGTAATAAACAAAACCTAAATAATGAAAAAAATATTTCAATGACGTCAAATATATTTCAATTAATAATCAAATAATTTTATTATTATATAAAAAAATAATTTATAATTTTTCAAATTACAAAAAACAATTCATATTTTAAATAAATCACAAAAATATATTTGTAATTTACTTTTATCCAAGGCTATTTTGAAAATATAATTAAAAGTTACCTTCCAACTTTGAATTCATTTTAAATCACATTATTTCCTACATTTTTTTTATATGCTTTTTTAAAAAACAATCCAAAAAATCAACATTTAACTATTTTTTCAAAATAATCCATAATTTCATAAATTGAGAGTTTGGCATAATCTCCCTTAACACATCTTTTTAGTCCCATCACATTTTATGTAGATTACATCATTTCTCTATCAATTTATACATTTTTATTAATAAATATATATATATATATATATATATACACACACGTGTATAAACAACCCCTTAATCTCACCGAATATCACCTCATAAACAAACAAAATTTCATTTATATATCACTTCAAAGACAACAAAATTCCTCATTTTTATAAAAGTGTGGTTTCTCTCCAACCTCAAATCAAATAACAAAATGCTATTGAGCTTGTAAAAGCTCATCACAAAATTTATTTTGATAATATAAATCATTAAATATATAAAATTTATTAAGTATTATATATCTATAAAAAATTATGTTAATCAAATATCAATAATTATTTTATTAAATTAATTTTCTATCAATCTTTTATATTTTTACCATTTATTTTTTTTATACAAAACTAATTTAATCATATAATTATCAATATTCAATTAACATAAGTTTTTTATAAACATATAATATTTAACAAATTTTACACATTAAATAATTTAAATTATAAAAACAAAACTCGTAAACCCTACTTGATAGAACTGTAAAAAAATATTTATAACTTATACCTAAACAATTTATAATTTATAACTAAGAATATAAATTAATTTTTAACTTATAAATTAAATATCTTCTACCCTACTTAAAGAATAAACTAATTTTTAACTTTTAAAAAACTATAAACTATAAACTAAACCAAACACATCAAAATAACTTAAATTAAACAAAAAAACTAAAATAAATAACTTTTAAACTGCACCAAACATACATAATAAATTTTTACAAATTCAACAACACTTTCCAATCTAATCTAAGAGTAAAGAAAAGCCAATGCCTTTATAAAACCACACACTTGATGTATCCAAGAAAAGAATGGAGTACATTAATATTATCTTCGGAGATGATGAGATCCCATTTTGCTCATTTTATCAGCAAGCTTTAACAATTGATTGGAAGTCACAACACAAAAGTTAATAATAATAAATAATAATTAAAAAAGCAAAACAAAAATACTTGCACAAGAAGAAGAGAGAAGTAATTCTGAAATTGAAGTTTCATAACAATGCCTTAACAAGAACACTACAAGTAGTAGTAGTAGTAGAAGACGAAATGCAAGAAATCAGAAACAACTTATAATTACACGAATGTAAAACAAACCCCAATACTCGTAACTAACCCTAACAAACCCAGAACCCTAAACATCCCCATGACCTCTCTTTCTTGACAGCAAGACTTTTGTGACCAAAAACCCTAACCCCCAAACCCATAGAGAGTTCTCCCCTGCCTCTTGAGGGCATAAACAACGTCCATGGCCGTGACAGTCTTGCGGCGAGCATGCTCAGTGTATGTGACAGCATCACGAATCACGTTCTCTAGGAAGATCTTGAGCACTCCACGTGTCTCCTCGTAGATCAGACCGCTGATACGCTTCACTCCTCCCCTCCGAGCCAGCCTCCTGATCGCGGGCTTGGTGATTCCCTGGATGTTGTCTCTGAGGACTTTCCTGTGCCTCTTCGCTCCTCCCTTTCCCAAACCCTTTCCACCCTTTCCTCTTCCCGACATTTCTAGTGAAATTCAACTGAAATCAAACCCTACCTAATTAGCCATAAATCTTGTGAAATTTACTCGTAATTGAACAGAATTTGGTGAATTTCACAAAAACAAAGCTTGACAAATAAAAATCAAGTAAATTAAACTGAAAGAAACTAGTCAAGAGAGAGAGAGAGAGAGAGAGAGAGAAACCTGAATGATTCGAAGATGACGAGAAAGATTGGTTTTGGAGTGAATTGATGGTGTGATTTGGGGAATGGGGATTTTTATAGTGGGGATGGGGTGAGGGTTTCGATCCGCGTGATGGTTGTGAGAATAGTTTTATGCCGTCGATGGAATCTTATGGAGGGTTAAGATGAAGTTCTAGTAATAACACGGATCGGTGACGTGGCAGCTTCTTGTTTTTGGATCCCTCGTAGTATTTCAGTGAAAGCGCGCCAGAGGATTTGCCGTCTTGGCGGTGGAATTTTGAAAATAAAGGTCTTGTTTTGTTTAGGAGCGGTTTGGTATTTTCAAAAAAATAAGTATATTTTTTAATTTTTTGTAAAATAATATTCCCTCCGTCCCAAAATATTAGTCCCTTATTCCATTTTTCATTGTCCCAAAATATTAGTCCCTCTTTATAAATCAAGTACAAAAATAATGTAAATTTCCTATTTTGCCCTTCTTTTAAATTAATAAACAATTTAAAAAGTACAATTATGACATTGATATTCCAAAAAAATGTAATATCAAAAGGGTAATTTTGAAAAATCAACTTTTTTCAAATGCAATAAGTGTACTACCAAAAAAAGTTGGATTCCCCAAAAGGGACCAATATTTTGGGACGGAGGTAAAAATTATTAAAAGAAATAAATAAGAAACATTGATTGATATGACTAAAATAAATGTATGTAGGTAAAAAAAGTACACTTTCTTAGATTAATCCAAACAAGCGCTAGTTTTGGGAGTTAAATTTTTTTAAAAAAAATTGGGATAAGAGTTTAAGGGTGTGTTTAGTTTACTTATGAGAGAGTGATTTTCAAAAAAAAAAATTTGAGAAGAGAGTTTAAATTTTTTGTTTGTTTGTTTGGTTGTATATTTTGAAAGTAGTTTGAGAGTTTTGGAAGATTTGATATTTTGTTGTAATTGAATAAATGTGTGTGAGAGAAAAAGTGGTTGAGAATGAGAGAAGAGAGAGAAAAAGTGATTCATTGATGTGTAAAAAAGATAAAAAGATTTTGAAATTTTTTTGAGAAAAACCACAAACCAAACAAAATTTTGAAAAAAAAAATTCAAAAACAACTCTCTCAAAAGCAAACCAGGCAAACCCTAAAAAAAAATTTGGTTTGTTTGGTTGTATATTTTGAAAATAGTTTTAGAATATGGGAGTTTAGGATGATTTGATATTTTGTTATAGTTGAGTAAATGTGTATGAGAGAAAAAGTGATTGAGAGGAGAAATGAAAGGAGAAAAAGTGATTGATTGATGTGTAAAAGATAAAAAGTAATTTTGGAAATTTTTTTCCAAAATCATTGAACCAGACAAAATTTAGAAAAAAATTTCCAAAATTTGTTTCTCAAAACCAAACCAAACAAGGCCAAAATATTTGGGTGAGCCACTGAAATGTTTTTTTTAGCTGTTTTTAAAATAGTAGTCCTCGTTTGGTAAATATTTTGAGGCTAAAAATATACAAAAAGACAAAATAAATTATATAAGTCAATAAGATAAAATGTCACATCCAAACCATAATTATTACACTTTTTCTCTCATAAAAGTCAAAAAAGTCCAAAAACAAAACCAAACGAGGCTAAAAAAGTCCCAACACAAAAAAGTTAGCTACCGTAACCAATACCAAATGAAAGTGCATTATCCAATATTATTTATTTATTTATAGATTTATTTGTCTTTTGAAAGATCAATATAAAATTTATAAATTTTACTAAATTTTTACTTCTAAATTTATAATTACTTAATTGAACCACCACATAAATTCTTCTTTACCAAAAAACTTGGCCTCTTAAAGGATGGATTATGGTCAAATTTAGGATTTTTGGTTAATTCTTAAGTAGCGTATTACCAGTGTTATGTACAGATATAATAAATAATTTCGTCTTCTAATTTTTTATCTTTATTTTGTAATTCTTTAATTGTTTGTTTAATGTGATTGATTTCTTGTTGTAAATCTTGTAATGTAACTTCTTTTTGTTTATTTTTAAATCTATGTAAGGTTGTGGATAAACTAATAATGGGTTTATCAAACTTAGGTTTATTATCGGAATGAATTAATAATGATTTTAATTTATCAATATGTTTTTGTTTTAATTTGGGATCATCTAATTTACTAATTAATTCAATAAGAGCAGATTCTTCTTGAGTATTTTTTGTAAGAACAGTAATTTGTTTAACTGGTTTACAACAAACATCATTACATCCTATAGTAATATTGTTATCAGAATCATCACTAGGTGATTGGTAATCGGATGAAGTATCGGGATGGTCAGAAGAAGAGGAACCACTAATAGATTGATTTAATTGAAAGATTTCATATAATTGATTTTTGGAATTTTCGTCAATTTGAAGTTGATTAACCCGTTCTTTTAATTTTTGTTTGTCTTTACATTTATTTGAATAATGACCTTTTTGACCATAGTTATAACAGGTAACATCTTTGGTAGATTTAGATTTTGGATGTGTTTTGGACTTATAATATTTCTTTTTAGGTTTGGTATAGAATTTATCATTTGACTTTGAAGGTGAATAATTCTTTTTATATTTATTAGAATATTTGTATGATGATTTATGTTTGTGTTTGGAATATTTGTGTGATTTCCTACGAGAGGGTGCAACAGGAGGTAAACCATATTGTTCACAGAAATTGCCTAATTCATATTTAGCTTTATGTTTATCTTTGTTAGCTTTTTGAGTAAGTTTAAGATCAATGCACATTTTTAAACCTTCTTTTTGAATAGCACTAATTATATCACCATATGTTAAATTATCATATTCAATAACACCAGTAGGTTGACTAAGAACATCTCTAATTTTGTGAGCAAATAAGCTAGGTAATCCATTAATAAATTTTTCTTTCCAAAATGATTTAGTACAGTCTTCTCTTAACATAACACGAGAGGTAAATACATCTTTATACCATCGGAAATCACTTAAAGTTGAACAGGTAAGATTACTAAGTTGATCATGTATGCGAGAATATATATTTGTAGGGGTACCAATAAAATGTCGGACTATTGTATAGATTAATTGATTGATTCCGTTAGGGTGACAACATCCTATAGTTTCATCAAAGATAGGTAAACCATTTTCATCAGTTTGATTAGCATATATGATCGAGTCACGTTGTTCTTCATTAAGGTATTTTTCCCACCAAGATTTGAGCATACCAGTAAAATCGGAAGTAATTAAAGAAACAATTTTAGGTTGAGAATATTGGGGATAATTGTTGAGATAACTATTTGCAACCATAGATAAATGATTTAATTTTTGAAGGATTTGATTTTCACTAAGACCGTCAATATTCCATTCGTATAATCGTTTAGCAGATACAGAAAATTGATTATTAAGATTAGTTTATTCAAATTGGAGATCAGGTGGAGCAGGTCGTGAATACCAGTTTTTGGTAGTTTGAGGATTAACTTTGGGATAATGAATTTTATTAAAATTAGAAGATTGAAATTGTTGGGCTAATTGATCTATTTCATCTATTTCATTATCAGTAATTTTATATTAAAAAAATAATATAAAATTATTTAAAATATAGAGATTTTTATTGATAAATTCATTTTAGAGTTATTGTAACCCATTAGGTCTACAAAGGATTAGTATAGTCTGATTAATCCCATGTATTTTATTTTTTTATTTCATGAGATCCTTTTTCATCATTTTATTATTTTTAATAGACTATTATGCCCTTATATATATTGTTGATACCTATAACAGATATAAACATTTCCTTGTTTTTTGTTAATTCTGTTTTGGTAGGTTGTTGTATTCACGTTTTTCGTTCTGATTCTGATTCGGTTGAATAAGTTTCAATTTTGCTGGCTTATTTGAAGGCTAGTGTGTGTTAGGGTTTCATTGTTGTTGTTGTTGTGACTCGTTTGAATGGTGTTCTGTTGTGACATTGTTTGGAGTATAATTGGTTCAAATTAGTCATTTTCGAGGTAGAGGACGAGTACAGGATTCGATGATTAGTATCGTTTTAGTGTTGAATGCATGTTCAGTTTATGTTGTGATTTATGTGATGGATTGGATGCTATGGTGTTTGAAACATGTAGATCGGATGCTCTGTTTTTTTTATTTATATGCATTTTGCATGGCTCTGTGATGGAGAGGTAATTCAGATTAAGTGAACAATGTGGACGTTCACATCTTATTGGTAATGATGATGATGATATTTTGAGTTTGGATTTAGATGTGTAAAATGTATATATAGGCATATACAGTGTGTATGAATGTATGTTCATTTTATGTTATGTTTTGATGTATGTGGTTTGATGAGTTTTTGATGCTTGCTTAATGTGAATGTTCACATCTTATTAATATGAGGTTGTGGAGGGTTGTATGCATGTTGTGTACTATGACATCATTCTGGTAGTGTGATTTTGAACTTGTAAAATGTTTTATATTGTGCAAGGATGGTGGTGGTAGTTTTTATTATGGATTTAGCAGTGGAACTGTACATATAGGCATTTAGTTTGCATAATGTGAATGTTCATATAGTATGGATTATTCTATGTATTATTGTTCGTATGGTTGTTACGTGATTGTTGACTTTTGTTTTGTTGTGTTTTTACAGGAGATGGATACCTTTATGATGTTGGTGTGCACATATGGTTGTAGTTCAATTGTAATAAATGTGGTTTGTGCATTGTGTTATTCGCGTTTGGTGGAGTGTTTGTATGAGAAATGGGACAAGTTGTCTGCTTGTTCTGTTTCATTGTTTTGTCGATTACTTGGGATTAATAGGTGTATTTGGACAATGACGAAGAATTTTAAAACATATTATTGCTTGCCAAATCAATAGGGTTACACCATGTAGAGGTTGTTATTGATTTGAAAAGTGATATTGGTCAATCAAGTAGCTCTAGGTCGCTGAGTATGGGAGGTGAGGAAGAAACTGATGCACTCTGGAGATTTTGCCACCATAAGTGTTGTTGTCAGCCCCTTAGGCAAATGGTATTACGCATGTGAGACAACGGTTTGTAGGAAGTGCACAAGAGTTTTGTGATATTTTATGTAAGTATACCATCCAATACGGGTTTCAGTTTACGTATGTCAAGAACGAGACAACAAGGGTTACTGCAGTGTGTGCGATGCGCGGGAGAGAGGTTGCTTCTGAGCTATACATTGTAGAGCACAACGAGCAAATGGTGTTTTCTACATCAAGAGGTTCAATGATGTGCATAGTTGTGGTACGGGTGTCTGAACATCGAAGAATCCAAGAGTTAGTTCTAATTTGGTATCAAGTACTATATCTGAAATTGTGAGGAACAAGCCGTTGACTCGGCTGTGTGAGGTGGTGACTATTTTGAAGAAGGATTATGGGCTAGATGTGAGTTACCACGTGGTATGGTTGGGCATGGAGAAAGCAAAGGTTGTTATTCATGGAGATCACTCATTATCGTTTGATCAGTTGCGGTGGTATTCAGATACTGTGATTCGTTACAATCCGGGAAGTTATGTCAATATTGACCATGACACGAGTAGTCAACAGCTTTGTCGTTTCTTTGTATCATTCGTTGCATGTATTTCTGGGTATAATTCTTGTTGGCCTTTGTTATTCCTGGATGGAACATTCCTCAAAGGAAAATACAAAGGTCAGCTACTTGCGGCAACACGGAAAGATGGAAACAATGGGTAGTATTTTTTTTAGCTGTGTATCCATATAAATATTCACATTGAGCAACATAATGCGGATATATGACTGATCATTAGACAGTGAACATTCACATGCCCTGTTTGCTTTATAGTGTTTTTGTACACTACTTGTGTTAATATTGACATTGGAATATTGTGATCAGTTGTTTAATGGTGTTGTGTTATAGGTCTATTTCCTGTTGCATTTGCGATTGTTGATTCAGAGGCCATGACCAATTGGTCGTAGTTCTTGCACAAACTTGAGAAGGTTGTTGATAGTAAGCGTCGGATTACTTTTATTTCGAACCGTAATCTTGGTCTGTTAGAAGCAATGTCGAAGGTGTTCCCATCGGCTTATCACGGTTATTGCTTACAACACTTGAAGAACAATTTAAGAGACTGGATGAAGGGAATTGACAATGGATTTAGGGGCCACCTGGTTAGTAGTTTGGGTGACTGTGTTTACAAGCCAACTATGGTAGGGTTCCATGAAAAGCTTAAGAAATTAAAAGATGAGGGTAAGCAACGAGCATATAATTTTTTCAAGGAGTTGGCACCTAAGCACTGGGCGAATTCATATTTCAGGTAATAATAGTTTTCTAATGTATTCTATTTGTCAAGTTTAGAATGGTAGCGATATGAAATTTCAGTTATGTTTTGTGGCGATGTGAAATTTCATATTCAATTTCGAAAAAATTAAATTCAGTATTATACAATGTTTGTGATGTTGTGCAAGGACATGTGTTAAAGGGAAATGACATCCAATGCGGCAGAATCATTTAATAATTAGATTAAATAAGCATGCAATTTTCCTATCACTCGGATGGTGGACACAATTCATACTTAGTTGATGCGGCAAATGTCTGCGTGGCATGACCAAGCAAACAAGTGAAATGAGCTTATTTGTTCTACATTCGAAACAATACTTCTTGATTCGTTCAACGATAGCAGGTCTTGGCAGGTTAACAAAGCCAATAAGGATATGTTTGAGGTTCATTCGATACCATCTGCTACAATTGATATTGTAAGTTGTACATGTTCTTGCTTCAAGTGGCAAATCAACGGATTCCCATGTAATCATGTTATTATTGTTATTCAGAAGAGTAGCTATAATCTTAATGATTGTGTGAAACATTACTTTCATATAAAGACGTATCGTGTAGCCTATTCGGGTGCCATATTCCCTATATCGTTGGTAGAAAAGTCATCTTTTGATCTCACAGACTTCACAATATACCCACCAACTGTGAAAACACCACCTGGCAGGCCGAAAAAGAATAAAATCCCATCAAGGGGTGAGAAACTAAAGCAAATAAGGTGCGGGAGATGTGATAAGTTGGGAAACCACAATCGGAAATCATGCTAGGAGCCGATATAGAGTGTACATTTTTCATTTCGACGTTGTGTGTTACATGGGATTCTTATATTTATTTTTGAAATAAGATTGTGTTATGTTGGCAAACATTGTGTTGCAATAAGATTACATTGTGTTAGCAAACATAATAATGCGTTAGCAAACTTCGTATTTGATTTGTGTTTTTTTTTCTTGAAAAGGGGGTAGCAAACTGATATGTCGTTAGCGTTTTAATGATGAATACATAATGTGAACATTCACACTTGTGTAAAAGAATCACATTATGTGAATACTCGCACATGTGTTGAACTTTTTGCATTTGTTATCAATGTAAACATGAACATAAATTGGGATGTGAACTTTCACATGCATACAGATTGACATGGTGTGAATATTCACAACTGTTGTGAATAAGAACAAATGTGACTATTCACACCTGCGAATGTCTTCCGTAATGATGTCATGTAGACAATGTGAACATTCCTACACAAAATATGTGTATTATAAAACAATCTAGTTCAAACAAATGCATAAATTAACATAACAACACCAAATGTATATTAAAATGCACAAGTGGCATATTGGAACATTAATGGATGTTGTATCGCTGATTTACAATTAATTGTTGTCTGTCAAAATGTCAAAGCAATTGATATTACCATTCACATCGAGTGTTAGTTAGTTTATAGGTGGACACCCCCCCACCTATAGGTTTTAATGACGCTCTATTTTCCTATGATTCAAAAAACTATGTACTAATAAGTCTCATAGTCCACACCATTCAGAACTAGTGAGGCTGCCAACAATTTCTTCATGGTATATATGCGCCCCCATGATGTAACATACTGCAGGCTCGCAGTCCACCTTGTAAATGAAAAATGGTTGTGATTAGCACTTGACATGTATGTTTGAATAATGGTTATGAAGGATTTGTATAAAATGTTGTGAGGCTTACGAGGTGTCGCCCTACCAAGGACAAACATCAACTGATATGATTGGTTGTGACAGATCTTGGCTTGCTAACTTAGTCCATAGCGGTGATGACTCGTCAATAACACGCACAACGTTCTTGAAATTTAACACATGACAGTAATTCATATTTGTGTACAATAAGAGCCACTTACAACTTCTTGCGCTTGGTCGACATGCGGGTCATCTATGCCGGGCCGTGGTCGCAATGAGTTATAATGCCTCCACAAATTGTCTTTAATGTCATACACAACGATCGTCCAATGGAAGTCATGCTGCAATGGAAATAGTAGGTATCTCTCTCGTTGATAGTTTTTCACATGTGCATCAATGTGTTTAATTCTTTTACGAGAATGATACTCTTGTATCACTTTCTGCACACATTGGACAAATAATTAATGGATTCTGAATTTTCACATTTACATTAGCAAAAATAGAACGTTAGAGCTTTTACCAAACACATGCTCGTGAAAATGAATGAGGCTTCATCTGAAGGTGGGTTGACCACCTCTTGTTGTTCATGTAATAGTTCGGCATATGCATCTATCAGCTGCACAAACATAAGGTCGTATTATATTATTTGTGGTGGGTGAACAATGTGTATGTGTGTGTGTCTGTGTGTATATGCATGAATAGTGAATCATTTTGGTAACAACATACATTGTTGTGTATCGATTCCTCTTTGATAAGGTACACGATGTTATCAAAATACACGTATGTAGACTTCGAGTCTCCTTTCCACACAAGTAACCTGTGCATTTTTAGTAAACCAATGTGAATATTAACATTGCACGTAATTGAATAAACCAAATCAATAGGCACATATGTGAATATTCACAACTATGGAATGTGAATGTTCATATTAGGTGTTTATACGGTCACTTACTCATCGCCTTCACTCTTTTATAAAGTTTGGACCTTTTGCTTGTCGTGTTTGGACATCATGCTCAAAACTTTGAACTTGTTGGTCAATGTCAATAATTTTTTTTGGGTGCTTCACTTGTGGATGTTTGTCCACATCTTCAACTATGTGGACTGTATGGGGCTGGTTTGGACCTCGATCATGCTCTTTTTTTTGGCCAGGTAAGTCTGGGTACTAGAAGTTAGGCAAGCGTTGCTTTTTTCGATCTTTTTCTTTGATATGTTTCACTGTAGAAAGTGCGCTGAGATTGTGTTGCATTGGGGTTGGGGGTTGCTTCTGTGCCTTGGCCTGTGTGACAATGTGGACTGACTGATCATCATAAAGGTCCTGATGAACTGTTTTCTCGCATTCTAAGTCGATGACCAGCTACATTAAGCGCTTAATTTCTGCATCCTTCTGCTCCATGCACTTTTTTATTTAAGGATTCATGTTGGGTGGGCTTGACTGGTTAAACAGTTTATCTTCAAGATCAGCTATTACTCTTGCCTTTAACTTCCATGAGAATTCAAGGTGTTTTTATTTTGTTTCCTACTGCCTTATGATGCCCCAAGCCTTTCGATTTTCTTTGACAAGCATATTGATGATACCGGGTTGGCTTGTGCTTGCTATGACAATAGCTCTCTCATCAGGTGGGCTGCTAAAGGGAATGTGAATGTCCTCGTTACTATCATTTAGGTCAACTCCCTCCCCAACAAATTCAGAGTTGCTGCTACTATGTTGTTCTTCTTTAATGTTAGAGAGGTCGGGAGATATGGCGGATGGTTCATGACATTCGGGCTCCACCTTTAATATTGTGCGCCTGAATTTTTGGAATTCTGTTAGGGTTGCGAAGAGTTCGCTGGCATTAACTTGAAATGAAAAAGTTATGTTAGTTAACATACATATTTGGGTGGTGTCATGATGTGAATGTTTTGAACAACAGTTGAAGGTCATACCTCATTAAAACCAAAATCAGCTAAAGAAATGGATTGCATCTTCTTCTGTAAAGCAGTCAGGTCCCACTTGACACAACGAGGAATAGCATTGGGCTTGTGGGGTTGTAGGATGGTTGTGTGTTCACATAACCAGTACTTCAACAAAACAACAAAGACATATGTTATTTAGCCTTTGCAGAGCAATGTCAACAGATGTGAACATTCACAACAGTGGCACAGTTGTGAACATTCACAGCAGTAGAGCAGAAGTGGATATGAACATTCACATCAGTGGTACAGATGCAAACATTCACAACAGTAAAGTAGAAATGAATATGAACATTCACATTAGTGAGATAGATGTGAATGTTTACATTTGGCAGAGATGAACAAACGTCAAGAACATGTGAATGTTATTATTTGAGAGCATGAGTACTTACCATCAACAACATGACACAGCCGATGACTTTCGCTGACTTTTTATTGTTTTGGAAAATGAAGGATATTAGTGTTGTTCTAATTTGTTTGCCCCAATCATATTCTTGTATGCTTTCCAATGGGACCATATGTGCGTAGTAGCCCCATCCTATTGTCTCATCGCTTGTCGAGAAAAAAAGTTTCTGGCAAGCATACATGCAGACTAGTCGGGCGACTTTCAATGCCTCGGTCAAAAGGGTGCGTATCCATTTTCAAGTCAACTGGTTGACATTTTTGCACCTTTTGTTTATAATGCCAGTCTTTGGTTTCGCACTATATGATATGTCCATTGGTTTGATGCCACAGTCTACACCAAAAATCAATTTAATGTTGCTATTATGTATGTTCATATTCTTCTCTCCAATATAGAAGGCATCTTTTGAAGCCTTGTACATTTGTAGAACATACACAATAATATCATCGTACTTCATGCATTTGTTAAGGTTAATCTCACCGTTTCTCAATGCATTTAATAAATGCCAGAAAAGTGTTTACCGCAGGCACTCGAGCTGCGCTTGTGTGAATTTGGTGTTTTTCATTAATTTCACCATTCCAATCATGTTAGATCTGTAGTTGACAAGCCGTATGTCAACATTGCTGCTAGTATTTGTGTGTGGGCTTTCTTCCTTGACATAGTATTTATCTCTTTTTCACTTTGAGGTTTTCTTCTATGCAATATCTGCAAAATAGAGCATAAAAAAAAATTAAGACAAGGCTCATGTGATTAGTATAGTGGCACAAATGAGAATATTCACAGCATTGACATAGATGTAAATGTTCACAGTTGTGTGCATCGGTGTGAATGTCCACAGTTGTATGCATGGATATGAATATCCACATCTGTCCATGGATGTGGATGTTCACTGTGTCAGCAAAAACACAATGGACATAGTGTGTGTGTGTAAAAATCAATGTATGTTTAATTATGTTGTGAACATTCACAGTTCTAATTTGGATGACAATGCACATACTTACTACAATCATATAATGCCAATTTTATAGTACAACCTCAAAATTGAAATACAGTTTCAAATATGGGATAACAAAAGTGATATATTTCCTCTTAACAAAGTGGTAAATGTTCACAAAGTGTCTAATTAATTTACACATGTAATGAATATTCACAGCATAATTATGTATCACAACAACATCTGACACAAAGAATTTTCATATGAATGTTTACTACGGTTAACAACAACAATTTGATTGGCCAAACATTTTCAATCCATGTGAATGTTCACAGCTTTCAACAACAACAACAATAACATCTGAAACAATTTGATTGCCTAAACATTTTCAATCTATGTGAATATTCACAACTTTCAACAACAACAACAATAACATTTGAAATAATTTGATGGGTACAACATTTTTCAATCCATGTGAATTTTCATATCTTTCAACAACAACAACAACTGAAATAATTTGCTTGCCTAACAATTTTCAATTTCATGTGAATGTTCACATCTTTCAATAACAACAATAACAACGACTGAAACAATTTGCTTGCTCAACAATTTTCAATTTCATGTGAATGTTCACATTTTTCAACAACAACAAGAATTGAAACAATTTTCTTTGCCCAATATTCTTTCAATCCATTTGAATGTTCACAGATTTGAACACAACATAATGACAACTGTAATGTTTTGGGTGAAAAAACCCATATAATTGGGGATTAAGATTGAGGGGTTCAGATTAACAATTAGGGCATGAACAATAATAATGTGAAGTTCTATATATTGTATGAATAGAAATAGGGGATATTTGTGAAAGTTCACAATGTTGTTTGTTGAAGAAAATATTTAGGATTTACATACAAGAATGATTAGAGTACTTACGTTTTTTGCCCATTTCGACGGTTGAGTTGCCACAAATGTTCATCGAAGATGATTTTGACGAAGATGGAACTTACGGATGTTCAACCATGGTGATTTGCATGATTTTGGCAACCGACGGCGTAGGGATGAGGAAGAAAACGATGCGACGATGGGACAATGAGAGTCTCTTGGGCGTTGAGACAATATGAAATACGGTTTTAGATTTTTGGAATGGTGGAGATATTGTGTGTGATTTTCTACAAGAAGAGAGGGGAAGAAAGAGACGGCTATTTGATTCAAAGGATAGGCGCATGTTTGTTTGAGGGTTTTTTGATCTTTTAGTATGAAATGGGACCTAATAGAATATTACAAAATACTTTAGGTCTTATGGAATAGGACTCTTAAAGAGTGGATTTACTAAAAAAGCTCCCTAAAATATATAGTAAAAATGATTTATAATCAATTGAATTTTATTCTTTTTTATCAGTGTTACATATAAGAGAAATTTTTTATTTTCATGTCATTAATTGTGTGTTATAAGTTTTTAATAAAAAAGTGCATGTCATAATTTAATGGGAAATTTTTTTTAAGGTGCCTGGTATTAAGATTTTATAAGATAAAGGATATGCAATATTTTCATAGTGATTAAGATCTCTCAACATTTTTTCAGAAAAATTTCGATTTAGAGAAATTTTGATCCAAAGAAATTTCGAAACAATTTTTTTTGTGTTTTGAAATTTCTCTAGTTTCCTTTCAAAATTTCTACCTAAAACTATGAACCAAACGCATCATCAATATTTGAAAGGAGTTTTGAATTCTTTATTGTATTGATATACACTGTTGATGCAGTTTGGTTAGGATAAGATGAGTCGGACTGATCCAAGCGCTCTACAGGTTTACTGTTCTTCATTTTCCTAATCGCACCTGCAACTAGTCTAATAGGAAGGTTTCGAAATGGGGGTGGTTCCTTCTTGTAGACCCTCCGACAATCAAATTAGATGTGAACGAGGTCGGAATAACAGATTAGAGAAAAGGTTGAGAGTAGTGAAAGAGAGAGAGTGAGTTACTTGTCGTCAAAACGCTCCTCAAAAACTTTCTTATGTCTCTTACTAGTCATTTCCTTGTCCATTCATGCTGTCTTATTGGCCGAAAGCCTGCAATCTACTCACCATCGGCCATGGTGGTTTCACTACGGCCCAGAGCGAGAGGTCTTGTTGCATTTAATGCTTTGATAGTCTCATTTAATGCTTGGCGCGTGGGCTCAATAACTCTACAAAATCTTTGTCTGCCAGGTGGCTAATTCCTTACTCAACACGTGTCTAGCTGTAACTGGCTTAGACCATTGTGGGTTCTTTGTTCTCTGTTGGGCTTCCTGTTGGGTCTTATTTGGTGGGCTTTATAGTGATAACTAGCCAAGTAATTATCTGGGCCACCCAAGGTAACCGTGGGTTAGGCCCTTCTAGGTAGAAATGGAAACGGGCCAGGTAGGATCGGGGATTACACTCCCCGTTCACGATCCTCGAATGTAAAAAACTCCCCATCTCTGCCCACGATCTCTAGTGGAGAACCCATCACCCTCCCCGTCCCTGCTCCCTAACGGAGATAAGGTTTTCCCGACCCTAAAAAATTCCCAACCATTTTTTTTTTTTAGGCAGAGGGAAGAATAGATATACAAAGATATATAGATATACACAGATATACAATCCAATCTTGATCTAACACTACACACACAGAGGGAAGAACATATATACAAAGATACATACATTTACATACACACATAGAGATGAGAGAGAGATATGTATATACTATTACCACAAAACAACAACAACAGTAAATGTCTTCAAAAAATGTTTGTAAAATGTACAAAATTTGATCTCACTCCATAGATCATTACTCATAATTAAGCAATAAAGAAACCAGAGCAAGGAGAAACGAAACAGAGCACTGTGTTGGAACAATATTTCTCTCACACTTTGAGAGATGTTATATATCTATTTAAATAGGAAAAATATACATGATAAGATATACATGAACAATACTCTAAACAAATCACCTACAAATCCAAACCCAGTATCCTTAGATCTGTTAAAAAAAACACAGATCTGACTGGAGAAAGAACCAAAGATGAACCAGACGATGGCAGAGATGAACTAGACAGCAGCGGCAAAGAGATTGGCAAAGGCGAGTTTGGTGTTGGTGAAGTCTTCTTCACGGCGTCCGATCACTCTGAGATTGGCGGTGATGAGATGAGGGAGAGGAGGACAGCAGAGGAGGCCGGAGAGGAGGACAGCGGATTGAGAGAGATCGGCGAGAATGGAGGGTTTTAGAGAGAGAGAGAGAAACCGAGAGAGAGATGAGAGGTGGCCTAATAATAATTATGTTTTAGGGTTTGGTTTTTATATATATAGGGGTATAATAGTAATTTCACATCGGGAATGTATCACCGTCCCTAGCCCAAAATTTGTCGGGGATTCATTTTCGAATACCATCCTCGGCTCGTTGGGGGTATTTTTTGGGAAAAAATCGTTCTAATCAGGGTCAGGGGACCGGGTCCCCGTCGGGTCAGATTCAAATCGCCATCCCTACTTCTAGGCTATGCCCATCATACACTATCTATAAAAAAAAGTATAAAATCCTACCTTAGGCTATGGAAGCATAACTTGATTACCTCTCTAAAATATATTAAAACATGAGAACAAAATTATAGGGATCACGGGTCAATGATCTTGTAAATATCTTTTTGTGAGATAAGTTAATTAGTTATGGAATTTTTTAAGATAGGACAACAACAAATATTTTTTTAAATATTTTTATTTAATTACTAAAATTTAAAATTTTCTTATGGAACTTTGTAAATTTCACTGTCTTTATTAACAATTTTTTTTTACTATAATATATATATATATATATATATATATATATATATATTGGAATGTCAAAATATATAAAACTATTAAATATTAAGAGAAAAAATCTATGGAAGATGTGAATTGATTCTTATATTTTAGTGGTAGAAAAATTTAAATTTTAAAATTGATTAGTTAACTTTCCTTTTCAACTTTCTAAATTTTAAATTTTAAATGGTTTAATTAACTTTCCTTTTGAAATGTGTAAATAAAGGAATAATAAGATTATTTTTTAAATGATTTAATAAAAGCTAATCAATAGAAGATTTTTTATTTATTTAAAAAATAAGAAATCTAAAAAAATCATATGAGGGTTTTGAGCTTCACAAATCTCCTCATTAGAAACCCTTTTTCTTTAAAATATATATACTAGCGTAAAACCCGTACTATACACGGGCAAATAACAAAATGTGATAAATAATACTAAAATGTTAAAAATTAACTAAATACTATGATATTAATTTAGATGGGATTTAAATAATAGATTTGAGTGATTTAACTATGTTTATAGAGATATGCCGAACTAATTAATTTTTTTGAAATACACTCAATCGAATAAACTCAATTGAAAAGAAAGAGTAAGAGTGAAATTCTATAAATATAAGATAAAGATAAAAAAAAAAATAAGTTTAAATTTGAAGATATATATAGAAAAAGAAAATTAGATAAATTTTTGAAAAAGAATGAACTCAACTGAAAACCAAGAGCGAGAGTAGATTCTGTAAATATAAGATAAAGATAAAAAGATCAAATTTAAATTTGAGGATGAACAATAATAATATAGAAAGAGAAAAATTTAATAGTTTCTCAAAAAATGAGATAGAGAGAAATTCAGTAAATATCAAATGAAGATTGAAAAAAGAAATCAAGTTGAAATTTAAAAAATCAAAAATAAAATAAGATAAGCCTGAAAAATAATCTAATATAACACTAATAATACAGGAACAGAAGAGGGTCGGAGTTTAAGAATTGGATAAGAGTAAAATGTCACCTATAATTTTTTAAAATTTGTAAAAAAATAAAAAAAATAAAAAAATAAGAACTGAGATATAGTAAGTTCAAAATTTGATAAGAGTTAAATGGCAACTATAATTTTTTAAAATTAAAATTTTTTTTAGTTAAAAATAAACATTTATGATATCTTATTATACAAATTTTACCTCTATTTTGTATCTACTACCAATAATTTTTGAATTCTAAAGCTACTTAAATATTAAAAATGAGTTTAGAAAATCTAGTTCGAGTCGAATTTTTTTCAACAATTCTTGGTTTAAGACTATAATATATCATATTTTAAGAACTCAATATAAAAAAAAAAATAATAATCTCAATGTTTATGGTGCTTTTTAACAATCAATAAAAAATATTTATAAATATTAAGATAATTACATTTGAGCAAATTATAATATAAAATTTTTACTTTAAAGCTTTAACACCAGGACATTTTTTTATTTTTTGGATTCTATCACTAGCATTTGAGATAGCAGCGAAAACAAATTTCAATCATTATTATATGGAAAGACATGCCTGATAAGAGTTTGTAATACACAACTTCAAAAATTAATATTAATTCAAAATTTCAAAAAAAAAAAAAAGGATAAACAAATTTGAAAAAAATAATGTACCCAACTTTATATTATGTTTGATTCATAGATTTAGGTAAGAATTTGAAAAAATAAATAAAATAAAAATAATATGTGAAATGTGAGTGAAATATAACTATACTAGTGTAATACCCGTGGTATGCATAGTTTTCAAATAAATAATTAATAATCAGAGAAAATTAGTCTAAGGTTGTTCTCCCACTTTTAGTAATGGGAGAGGTCCACAATATTATTTTATGATGTCTAAGGTCTTCACTCACCCCATATATCTCACATATTCTTACTCTCTCTCTTCCTTTCACCCTTCCATGAACTCAATACCCTAGTTCATTCATTCAATTCTCTTCCAGACAAACTCCAATCAAAAATCAAATCAAAGTCCTCCACATCAATGGCTAGTCAATTCACACCCATCCTCAAACAACTCCGCACTCGATTACCATCACGATTCGTAACGTACATGCCTTGATCCGGAGATGGCGCTTCGAAAGCCATCACTCTGATTTCCGGCAACGGAATCGAACCTCTAGCCACCGGCCCTATCGAGCAGGTCGTGGAGGCAATGCATGCGCTGATGTACTTCGATTGCTACCAATTTCGAGGCAACATGAAGAGCGCACCTTCGGAGGTGATCGAATTGATCCTCAAGGACAAGGTGTGCTTAAAGGGAGGTTGCCTCATATATGTCCTTAGTAAGATCTCTCTCCCTCAAAATCCTTATTGATACATACTGTATATACCTTCAACATTTTCAATTTTATCTGGATTTCTCTAGTTTGAATTCAGAGAAATTTCAATTTTTTCTGGTTTGATCCCAGAGAAAACTAGAGAATTTTTCTGCGAACAAAGCCAGAAAAATTTCAATTCTTTGTGAACAAAGCCAGAGAAATTTGTGAACAAAGCTAGAGAAATTTCAATTTTCTTTGAATTTTTTTGGTTTGAACTCAAAGAACTTCTCTTTTCAGTCAGTCTCTCTTTCTCTGTATATAAATGTATAATGCTCCAAAAATAATACAATGAATCCAACCCACAAGCAAAAAGATAATAGAAATAAAATATTTTCATTCATCAGAATTCGTGTACAAAAACTAACACATGCAATATACATTCATAAACTATTCATCCTGAATCTACAGCATGTGTTGTATTGATATAAGAACTAAAAACTAAACAGATAATCATATATCCTATGGGCTTACATCTTTTCAAGTCATTGCTTGGTTATAACAAAAATAAGCCTAGCTCAATACAATTAAAGCCCGTGGCTATACAAAAAGAATACAACAAAAGAAAGAACTCTTGCTTCCAAAAGTCCCTCCAAGCTATTGCCTTAGCGAAGGCATATCACCAACACCTGAAAATAGTTTTCCCAAACAGGGTGAGCCAAAGCCCAATAGGAACAATCTAACACCATATATGAGATTTAACAAAGATATAAGTACAATGTACATATACAATGCCTATGATAAAACATTCACATTTTTATATAATCATAAAGTACCAAGTTCATACCTTAATCCATTTTCCTTCAATTCATTTCAATTCATGAGCCAATTTCATTATCTTTCAACAACCCAACTGAGATTACAACTCAGTGATTTTTCAATTAACACAATTACTACACAATCACTTCAATCTGTCATTTTACAAAAATTTCGTCTGCGGGATCGGCACCCATGTATACGCACGATTTTGGGACTTTCACCCAGGACACTCCGGCCAACTTAATTTCAATGGAGTCCATCCCCTCCCAAACATGAAGTATATCTCATTTCTTCTCCCAAATAATCATACATATACTATGTATTTAAAACATAGTCATATTCAATGACAATCAATAAGAGATTAGTTTCAATTTACCTAATCCTCATGCAATTTCTACAACAATTATAGCTATCCTCCACCGATAGCCCAATAGAGTTATTTCTAAACAAATATTCAAATCTCAGGACAAATAATTTATTCAAAATTTCCAAAGGTGTCAGGTAATACACATCCAACTCCACCATTTATTTCAATATTCATGCAATTTCATATTTAAAACACCAATTTCATTTATTTATACAAAATAAATTCTTGAATCATTTTAGGACAAACTTCCCTTTTTTCCAAATACCAATCCAAATGCCAAAATTAACAATTGTAACACAATATAACCTCATTTTCAAATCCCATGACTATTTATATTACCTTCAATAAAATCCCCTCTTTTGATTTTACATCCCAAACCCTAAGTTTGTCCCAAATACTTCTAAAACCCATCATTGTTACATAACAATCAATAACTAAGATAAAAATCATAAGAATGTGTAGAAAATCCCTACCTGATTAAGGCCGAAATGTACATCATTGAGGCCGTTAATTAGAATCTCTTAACTTTACTTGCTGGTCGAACTGTATATTTTATGTGTGTTGAGTGTCAATCAGGTTGTATATCGTTGGAGCATAAAATGAGCAAAAAGACAGAATTTGGGCAGAGTTGACTTTTCCCGCACGTGCGTTGACTTTCTCGCACGTGCGTTGACTTTTTTTGGGAAAGTCAAACCGACGTTTTAAACCTGTTTGGACGAGATTGGAAGTATAAAAAGGCAAGTAAAAGGCTGGATTAGGGTTCTGAAATTGTTTGGACCTAAAGAGGGAGGCTAGGGTTTGAAAAAAGAGGAAGAAACAAAAAGCTTCAAGGATGTCTCCCATAGTGGTTCATTCTCCTTCTACCTCCTTCCACTCCTCCATGAGTGGCTAGTCTTCTTTCCTAGGGTTTTGATGAAACCCTAGCCATGTAATTATGTAGTTTTCTTTTTTGATTTTATATTATGTAAGGTTTGAACCATTGTATGGTGTTTTAGAAATTCTTTATATATAATTTTCATTATCTTTTCAAATATTTGACTTTCTGTGATTGTTGAATATTATCCATACATGAGTTTTCTATTCCTTCACATTCAAGGTATGGGACGAACCATGCTACGAGGAACGAGTCGTATCACTATCCTAGTTTAGAGTGAACGAGTCGTATTGCTTGAGATGGTTCGTGCTCGTACATTGAATGTGATAATCTTCTTGTTAAATGCTTTGAGCTTGTAGTTGTGAAGCATTAATTCGTTCAAACCATAGCATAATTAATTTCAATTGGAAACCCTAATTATGTGGTTAGTGGTAAATTCTCTACCCTAGGATTTTTCCCCAATTTAGTAAATCCAATTTCATTTAATATTGATAATTTAATTCCTTAGTTTAATTTATTTGTTAATTAAATTAGGTTATGATCATTCAATCTTTTTATCAAAATTAATTTAGGAATTTAACAATCAAATTAGTTTAATTTCACAATAGTCCCTGTGGATCGATATCTGGACTTGCCATTATTCTGATAAAATTTGGTATAGTTTAGTATTTAATTTTGGTGTGTTCAATGACCCATCACTACCTCAAGCTTAGAAGACCAAAGCAACAAAGGAGAAACTTCAAAGACGTCAAAGCCAACTTCTACTCGGATCGAAATGGAACTCTTCAGGTGCTTTACCTTTTTCTCAAAGGCACTAGGGTGAAGATCCCAATGGATCTAGGTGAAATAGTAGAGAGAAGATGAGTTTTAGAGAGAGAAACTCAAGATCTAAGTTTTTGAAAAGTTTTAGAGAGAGAGAGAGGAATGAAAAAGTGAAGCAAAAAGTCGTCTTCATGATCTGATATACACGCAGTCTGCTCGAGCGTAGAATATACACTTTCAAAAAATTTTGTAGACGAAGGACATCGCTCGAGCTTAAGATTGGCCACTCGAGCGTAGGAAACGCTACTCGAGCGTAAAATACACTCTTCTAGTATTTACAGGTTTACAAAAATACTGAGAGTTTACAAATCCCGCTCGAGCGCAATAATAGCCGCTTGAGCGGAGAAGCAAAAATCTGGGCAATAAAGGTTTGAAAAAACAAGCAACCAACCTGTTCCAAACACACGACTACAATCCAAATAACCAATCCAAGGAACAACAAGGGGAATAAGAGATGAACAACAACATTGAACCATGAAACTCAAGTCCAGAACATAATAAAATGTCGGGTTAAAACCGGAGTGGCTATAAAATGTATATTGGTAGTTGTTGTTGCTTATTTAGATGATCGATTTTGTGTATTGCACACCGTGATTGGGAAGGTGGAGAAATTTTTTGATTTGAACCTAGAGAAATTTTTGGGAAAACCAGAGAAATTCTCTGAAAATTCAGAGAAAATCTCTAGACTGGAATCTAGAGAAATTCTATGGTCTTTCTAGAATTTCTCTGGAGAGAAATTTTCTGGGAAGTCCAAAGAATTTTTCTAGATTGAATTTTTTCTGAATCAATGTTGAGGGACCTTAGACATTATGAAAATATTAGAAGTCCTTTATGCTATAAAATCTTAATACTAAGGACCTTAAAAAAAATCACCTAATAATTAATTTTAAAATTAAAATTAAATAGTAAAAAAATAAAATTAATAAAATTTTAACTATTTATTATCACAATTTCGCTAATGGTTTAAGTTCTAAATAACAATAACATGAATCATGATGCAATTAGTAAAAATTAAACAAAAATTATGATTAATTATAAAATTGCACTTTTTAATTTTCATTTTTAGGAACAAAAACTACACCTATGATAAGATACAAATACATTATTATTTTCTAAGGGTTCATAATTTTGGGAAACTCAATAATTATTATTATTATTTTTTACTAATTACATTTTTTTAGTTTGCCATATAATAGTAATAATATATATATATATATATATATATATATATATATATATATATATATATTTTGTGAAACTCAATCTAGCAAAATTTGTTTAAATCAAAAAATTGAATAACAAAATAAAAATGACAAACAATAAACTACTAGTGACCCTTATTCTCTTATCTTTCGTGAAATTAGCATTTACATACCAAGTATAACTTTTAGATTTTTTTTACAATCGCTAGTTTTGGCATCTCATATTGGGCCTTTTTTTTTTTACTCTTCTCTCTCATTCATTTTTGCTTAACGGATATTTATAGCACGGGTGTAATTTTTTAAAATTATTTTATAAACCATAATACCCATGCTATGCATATGTTTAAATAAATAATTAAAAATTAATTTTTAAATTAAATAATATTATAAAAATTATTTATAAGAAATAAATAAACTATGGTAGAATGTATTTTTAAAAAAGTGCAATAAAATTACAGCAAGTATATTTACAACGAAATATAAATATATTTTGTCTCATAAGTTTTGCAATTTAGTTTATTTTATGTCAGAGATAGCCCAATCATATAATAAATTATATTTGTCATTTTATTAACTAGCCATTGTTTATTTTGTAAAAGTTTAAAATTATGTCTACTTAGGTATAAAATTATAGTTTTTCGTCATAATTCACAAATACAAAAAAATAAGAATTGACTTGACGATTTATAATTGTACTAGACAATAAGAGTAACATAATCTAATTGACTCAATATTTATCTCAACTTAGTCGTGAAACCTATTCATCAAAGAATTGTCTTAATCTATGCCTAAGTATGAACCACTTAAACTCATTTATTTATTAAATTAGTGAATAAACATATGTTAGTATTTTGTATTATAAAATAAGAAATATGTACATGGTTATGCATAGTTATTAAAAAAAAAAAAATTGATAAAATTTTATATTTATATTTAAAATTATTACATGAATAGTTAAGTGTATTTATGTGTGAAAAAAAACTATCCAAGGTCAACCTAAATATGTGTATTGTTCTAAACATGCTTTGGATTTGATTTAAAATGTTGATTGGTCAATTAATAGAAATAGTTGATAATAATCAATTAAAATTTTATATTTAAATTATATTATAATTTCTCAGGTTTTGAATAGTATGGACTAATTTGAGGGATAATACTTGCATTAAATATAAAAAATAGTTTAGAAGTTAGATTAAGATCAATTTTTATTCCAACAATTAAATTTTTTAAGAATTATATTCATTAATTCATGATCACTTAACCCACTTATTTTTTTGTTGGTAAATATATTATGGTTATTTTTTTTATAATCAAAATAAGAAAATGTATGTATATTTTTGGCATATTTATTGTAAAAAGTTTATATATTCATATTAAAAATTCTTACACAAATAATTAAATATATTTATATATGAAAAAATTATATAATATTAGGTCGACTTAAAATATGGAGCTTGTTCTAGCCCTACCTTGGGGTTGATTTAAAAATTGATTTGTCAATTAGTGAAAATAGTTAATAGTAATCAATTTAAGCTTATGTTTAATAATTTGTTAAGTTATGATGGTTATGAGTTAATATTGAATCAAATGCTAAAAGTAGTGTGGAAGTTGGATTTGGTTGATTTTTGTGCTATATATCAATCCAATTTTTAGATAATCATTTTGGTTCATGCCCAACCATCACATTGCCCACTTAGTTATTTATTTATTTTTTAAATAGTAAAAATAATGTAAAATTTTTAATAACCAAAATAAAAAAAATATATGAATATATATTTGTCATATTTGTTAATATTCTAAAACTTCAATTAAGAAATTATATATTTATTATTAAAATATGTTTAATATTAAATTACGTTTACATATGAAAGAATTATTTAAGATCAGATTAACCTAATTTATAAATTTTATTTTTAGCATAGAACTTGATCAAAAAAGTGAAACCTCAAAATAAGTCATAATTTTCAATTTAAATTTTATTAAATTTTTATTTAATACAAATTTTCACGTAAAGTGTTTAATATTTTAAAAATAATTAATTATTTGTGAAATGAAGTTACCATTATAAAAAACACTAAAAAATTTGTCTTTTAGTACGTAGTGTGAAAATCCATTAATTAAAGAATTAAATTGATGATATATATATATATTTTGAAAACAAAATCAATGAATGAGGCTAATAGTAAGGGTACTTATAATCATACACACTTAATTTCTTGTCACACCAATTACATGTATTAAAAAATTTATAATTTAGGCATAAATATTCGTACATACACTACAATAAAAAGTAGTTTTAGCGACCAAAAATGTAAATTTCGTCGCTGAAAGTAGGACAATTGGCGACTAAAATTGAATTAGTAGCCAAAAGTCTTGGCGACTAAAACAGTTTAGTAGCCAAATGTATACTTATTGGCGACTAAAAATCAGTTTAGTTGCTGATTATATGGGTTTTAGCGACTAAAACAATTTTAGTAGTCAAAAGTGAAGGTTTTTGGCGACTAAAAGAAATTAGTAGCCAGAAGCTAGGTTTTGGCGACAAAAAAATGGTTTGGTCGCCGATTGTAGGTGTTTTACCAACAAAAAAAAAATTTGTAGTCAAAAGTAAAGGTTTTTGGCTACTAAAAAAAATTTAGTAGCTAAAAGTGGACAATTGGCGACTAAAATTGAGTTTAGTCGGCAAAACTGGAGGCTTTGGCGACTAAAAATCAGTTTAGTCGCCGAAAGTGGTTATTTTTAGGCAGAAATTAATTTTTTTAGTGACTAAATTATTGGTAGTAGCCAAAACTAAGGTTTTTGGCGACTAAAAAAAAATTTAGTCGCCAAAAGTGGCTCCTTTTTTTTAAAAAAAATAAATAATTTATTTTTTAAATAAATTATATTGAATAAAAATAATTATGTTTATATATATAGTTTAATATTAATACGGGTCAATATACTATATAAATAATATATTTTGCATATATATTCATGTGGTGTTATTGTGGCATAGTGGAGAGAGTGTCTTGCTAGAGGTTTAGCATGTGGAAGGTTGGTGGTTCAAAACTTGGCAAAAGCAAAGGGTAATTTTTTTTTTTTTTTTTTTTTTTTGAAGTAAGCTTTTGGCGACTAAAACGGGTGGTCGCTAAAAGCTTCAGTATTGGTGACAAAAAAAATAGTCGGCAAATGTATAAATTAAAAAAAAATAATTCACTATTGGCGACTAAAAATTTGGTCGCCAAATGTATAATTTAAAAAATATAAATGAGCTTTGGCGACGAAAATTTTAGTCGCTACAGACTTGGATTTTGGGCGACTAAAAGTTTGTTAGTCGCCAATACCTTTCGCGACAGTTTTCCAGCGACCAAGCCGGCGACTAAAATATTTAGTCGGAGAAACTTAAAACCCGACTTTTGGAGACTAAAAATTCACTTTTGGCGACTAAAAATTTAGTCGCCAAATGTGTTTTTTCTTGTAGTGATATAAGTGTACAAAACAAATCAAAAAAGGAAAAAAAAAAAGTGTACAAAAGGAATTAAATGTATGTAATTAAATCAAAATATTTTGACGGTTCCTAATTTTTATCATGAATTTTAAAATTTTGAGAGTAGTTATATATAGTATGAATAATATAGTAATATAGTAAGAAACAAATTTTAATTTTTTTAAAGGAAATAAAAATCAGTGGGAGAGGAGGTTAGAAAGATATGAAATATTTTTTTATCTTTTATTTTGAAAATTATAAATTATGAAATTATTAATATTTTGAAAACTATAACTTTAATGGATTAGCCAATACTACTTTTTAAATTTATTTTTTAATTCAATAAATTTACAAATTTATTATGAGATTTTCTAGCTCCCACTAGGGGTGCAACTCGGGCGGGTTCGGTCGGGTTGAGAGTCTGCCCAAGCCCGACCCGAATTGTATTTGGCACTGCCCAAGCCCGCCCAAGCCCGACCATGAACCCGAACATTGTTGCCCAAGCCCGGCCCAAGCTTTGTATTTTGAACTCGGGTTGCCCGAATTGTCTGAATTGCCCGAGTTCAGAAACCTGTAGGTAGATCTAAGGGTAGACATAAAAGATGCTAATTTAATGGTAGAAAACTAACCAAAAAAAAAATAAAAAATAAAAATTAAGACTAACTCTTTTACTTAATAGAAGACTAACCAAAAATAAAAATAAAAATAAAAATTAAGACTAACTCTTTTACTTAATTTATATATATTACATAATTTATTAAATTATATATATATTATATATTATATAATTTATATAATATATTAAATTGAATTCGGGTTCGGGTTGCTCGGGTTGGCCATTGGTTCTGCCCAAGCCCGGCCCGAATTGCAATTCGGGCATCAAAAATCTGCCCAAGCCCGTCCAGATTACAAGATATAGTTGCCCAAGCCCTAAAAAAACTCGGGCTGGGCTCGGGTTGCTCGGGTTGAGCCCGCCCGAGTTGCACCCCTAGCTCCCACAATGCTTCTCACGAAAATCTCCTTTTGCTTATATGATATATAGATAGATAGATAGACATATAGATATGCCTTATTGTATAGATATATTGGAATGTCGATACATATAAAATTATTAAATAGTAAGAATTTTTTTTTATGGAAGATGTGAATTGATTCCTATTTTTAGTAGTACACAAATTTAATTTTTTAAATGGATTAATTAACTTTCATTTTGAAATGTGTAAATTAAAGAATAATAAGATTATTTTTTAAATGATTTAATAAAAGCTAACTAATAGAAGATTTTTTAATTATTCAAAAAATAAGAAATCTTAAAAAATAGTATGAGGGTTTTTAACTTTACAAGGTACTTATCCAAAAAAAAACTTTACAAGGTTCTTTTCATTAGAAATCCATTTTTCTTAATATATATATAGATATAGATTTTGAATTTAAAACTGAACTAAACTAGATTAAGGTCCTGTTTTAGAAGAGAATAATAAATTAGCAAAAAAGTCCAAAAAAAAAAAAAAAATTTATTCTTTTTAATTTTTTACTTTTTTTTTTTTTTTTTTTTTTGTAACAATAAAAAAAAAAAAATCACTAAAATCTCAATTCCCATACGATTCCTAAGTCAACAAAATTGAGGTTGATTTATTTTATATCCGCTAGTCTAATTATAATTGTATTAAAACTTTATTTATTCATTAAAATATTTATTATTACTATAATGCAAAAATGATAAACACATTATGTGAAGAGTGTCTGGATAAACACAGTGATAACAATAACTTTGAGACAATATTATTGAAACTTGAAATCGGTTTGGATTTTTATGAATTCACAATGATACCAAACCTTAGCTTAAGACATACAAGCCTTCTAGAATGCGTCACTAAAATAAAGACCAAGCAATCTAAAATTTTGCCACACTATATTTTGCTAAAACATTTAGATCATAAAACCTTTTAAGATTTAATTAAGGAATTAGACTGGCTGAAAATGAGTCGAGAAAGTTGATCCAATTGCTATCATCTTCATCATCTTCCTCTATACCCATATGACTCAATTGATTTTGGGAGCTCTTTTCGACTTCATCGTTTTTAGCAAATCGTCCTCTGATGCGCGGCCTACTATCAGCCAAAGTTTTTCTACATTCATACTGATTCAGGAAAAGAAACAGTTAATACAACTATAAGTCCTAATAAAGTTAAGTGCAAAATAATATGATAGCCCTTAATTGAGCAAACCTTAATCTTCTTGTTGAAGTTTCTTTGGTTTCTCTTGCTTCTATATCTCTCAATTCTCTCCTTTTTCTCCTCTGGGCTATAAGGGTAGGCTTTGCTCATACCTTCTATGATACTAATCTCACTCGATAATGGGCTCAATGAGCTCTCCTCTGATCGGTGGTAATGTTGCCCCACATTAAACCCCTGTTTCAAAAGAAATAAAAAGGCAAGCACAAAAACAAAAAAATAAATATATAAATAAAAAACTCGTTAAAAGGTATCATATAGAAAGAGCATAAAATCCATATAAAAACAACAGTGCAAAAATAAGTCACAAAAGAAACAACAGATCAATTACCCTGCTTGGTAGAGCTGTGAGAAAGTGATTATAACTTATAACTTAACAGCTTATAGCTCATAACTGTGAACATAACCTGATTTCTGACTTATAAGTTTCTCCTGCCCCACTCAAAGAATAAGTTGATCTATATTGTTAAGCTAAATCAAACACATCAAAATAGCTTAAATTAAGCTAAAAGTTGAAATAAGTTGGAAATAAGTCTTACCAAACAGGGCCAATATGCAATTTCATGAGAAATATATTAATAATTTATTTATTTATTTATTTATTGTGTGTTTTATTTCTATTTATTTATTTCGGAACTTTTTGACTATATATAACTCATGTTGGAGTGGCACAGGTTATTGGGAGGCTCACACACTTCCTAGTCATATACAAGGGACCCTCCATATGACTACTTATGACTACTTTCATGTTGCCGAGAATATTGTTTGATTTGCATCTACTACAACGTTAATTAATCAAGCAAAAATTAGTGGTCAAGAGAGAATGACCAAGAGAGTTGAGAAAAGGGGGTGAAAAAAAAAAAAAAAAGGGTTGAGTTGATATATGGCCTCTCCATCTTAAAGAAGAAAAAACAAAATGAGATTGAGTGATTAGATTATTAATGTGTTAGTGTTGAGTAAAAAATATAAAACAAAATGTGTTTATTTGTATAGTAGTGTGGTGATATTAGTTAGTTGAAATTAAATTTATAAAATTACAAAAAAAATTCTTATTACATGAAAGGTGACATTGTTATTTTTACAAACTGAAGGCAAAATAGTTTTTTACTTCCAATCTCATAGAATTTTTATCAATCTTAACCTTCTCATGGAAATGCTGATCCCATAATTTATAGTGATTCGTAATGTCATTTCTTTTTATCACAATTAAATATGATTTTAGTGATATTCATAAATTATTAATCTAATCTCACCGTATAAAAACTTAAATCAAATATGACTTTAGTACGTTAAAAACATAAATAATGTGATTACTAGTATTATGTAAAACAATATGCAAATGCAATAACTCTCTTCGACTCTATTATTAATGTGAAAGAGATCCGTGAATGTGAATAAAAAGTGTTACGAAAATGATATCATAAAGAAAAAAATCCTATATTAGGTTGGGATTTTGACTTTATTATGAATATATATATATATATATATATATATATATATTAAAAAAAGAAGGCGTTACATTTCAAACAAGATATAAGAGAGGCCATTGGATTAAGAAGAGATTTCATCATGAATTCTGATGCAATTACATGAGTTAAACCATATTAGTTCAATTGACCTCTTTTTTAACATTTTCAACTGTGTGAAGTCAAATAAATGAGACCATTTTGATTTAATAGTTGTATAGTATTACTTTTTCTTTTGATAAGAGATTAAAAGTAAATTTTTTTTTTAAACTTTTAATCTCTTTTGGGTCATATCATCTCTTTATTTTTTTTTACATATTTTCAAAAAAAAAAAAAAATTTAAAAATTAAAAATTAACTTTTAACCTACTTCATAAAACGACTTTTTGTGTATAAAGTTGTGGGTTAAACTGGAATAATTTAGTGATTATGTAATCCTTTATGGATAATTTTTTTTTTGTGGGTATTTTGTCATATTTGATACATTAAAAAATGAAAATTAAAAATATAAATAAATATATTTGGTCTAACTATTAACCACTGCAACTATTCTTATCTCTACCTCATCCCCACTAATACACTCGGGGGTATTTGGTATAATCTATATAAACACATTTATTTAGTACATTTATTTGAATCATATCATTTCTTTATTTTTTCATATACATATTTTTATAAAAAATAAAAAATATATTTATTTAGATCATCTCAAATAGGAGTACCTCATTACTTATATATATATATATATATGTATTAGTTTTGAAGACACAATTAAATAAAAAAAAATACTTTCTATTAAAACAAACAAGCCATAATTAATTAGTACCTTTTTTTTTTTCTTTTTTTTCTTTTTTCTTTTAGACTATTGTTTTGAACAAATTGGCCTTGTTTTGCAATCAACTTTTTGGCTAAAAAATACAAAAATATAAAATAAGTTAAATAAGTCAATAAAATAAAATATCATATATAAATTATAATCATTTCATTTTTTTCTTGCCAAACACCTTCTTTTAATCCAAAGTTAAAATAATCAAAAAAATTAAAAGGTCAACTAAAAAAGTCTATTGTCAAACCACCGCTTAGGATTGTTTTGAAAAGTTAGTTAAAAGTTAATTTATATTTTTTTTTGAAAAAAAAAAAAAAAAAAAAAGTATAAAAACATAAAAAAAATATAATAATACGACCTAAAAATAAATTAAAAATCAAAATTTATGTTTTAGTCATCTTTCTAAAAGCCCTCAGCAAGGTGAGCAACAAAGGAGATTTAGAAAAGCTGACCTGCAAGTCACCGGCACTGAACACCCTCCTCACCTGACTAGTCTCCCAGTCCAATAGGTCCGCCGCTGGCAGCACCTGGCGAACTCCATTACTATTGTTCTTGCGAAGCGACTGAGTGCTGACACTCCTCTGCATCAAACTCTGTCTCGGTGTGAGACCCGAGTAACAACCGTTGGTACCCGAACTCCCAGACCCGTAGCTACTGCATCCACTGCTCATATATCCCACCTCCGACTTCAATGTCGGCGCCACCGTCTCTGTTGCTGCGTCTAAGTAACCGTTGGCCGTCACGTCGAGTAGAGGGAAATTGGCGGCGCAGTCGGGTGAGGTGGTGTAACCGAATAGTGAATGGGTATTATTGTTTGGTCCGTACATATCGCGTTGATTGAGATTCTGGTTGAAGAGAATTTGAAGAATGAAGGAGAGACACGTCTGGTTTATAAAATTGGTTTCTCCTTAAAAGAGGAAGGAGATTTTATTATTTTTATTTTTATTTTTTCAACTAAATAATAGAGAAAGGAGATTGACGAACTGGGAGATGACGGTGTACGTGACGTCACTTGTGAAGGCGTTGACCTGGTCCTACCACAACAACTGCTAAGGAAAAGTATAGAATAAGGGTAAATTACATTGACACTCCCCAAATTTATTTTTATTACAGTTTTTTTTCTTAGTTTTTGGAAATTATATCTCCTTTTTGAGGTTTAAAGTTTCATTACAGATTGCCCTCTGAGGTTTAAAGTTTCATAACAGTTTTTCCTTCATCGTAATAATCATTATATATAAAATTAAATTAACAGGGAGTCAGTGTAATTTCTTAAATGTGAAAGGGTGAACTGTAATAAATATAAATCTCATGGGATGTTGGTGTAATTTACCCATAAAATAAAATAAAAATTGTACAAATTAATAAAATTTGTCAAATTACACCCATGTCCTTATCATTTCTGCTTTATATTAATTTTATTGTTATATTTTTAATTATATTAATTTATATAATAATTTCTTTATGCAATTAATGGATTACGGGGAAAAAAATATTAAATATAATTATACTAAATTTATGAGTTTTAATATATATATATATATATAAATATCAAGAAAGAGGTTATTTAAGGTTGTTTTGAGAAATATTCAGTGTGTTTAGTTTTATTTTTTTTAAAATTGATTTTTTTATTTTTCGTATTTTTTTGTTTTATTGAGTATTTTTAAAATTTTAAACAATTTTTTAAAAATATTTTTTTAGATGCACATTATGTAGATGTATCTAAATAGTAAAATATTTTTTATAAAATATTTTAAAAAATTAATAAATACACGTAACTACAAAAAATATACTGAATTTTCATATATATATATATATATATATATTTTTGATATTTTTGGTATTTAGTGAATTGTTAAAAGATTTTTTTCACAAATAGTATATTTTTTTAAGTGTATTTATGTTAGATGCGTCTAAAAATTAAAAAAAAAATGCTTAAAATATTAAAAAAATTCAGTGAAAACAAAAAAATACTGAAAACGAAAAAGTAAAATTTTCTAAAAAGTGAATTTTAAAAACTAAAACTAAACAGAGTGATTTATTTTAGTAGTTTTTGATTTTTCACAAAAAAATATATAAAAAATTAGATAGAATAGTTGATTTTTTGTAAGGGAAAAAAGCAATGAACTCTTATTTTATGAACAGGCAAGCCCTTGTTAGAAAATGGTTTGTAGAACGGACCCACGAAACACACTTTAATTTTGAATTGACAACCAACTTGCACTTATAGTTCAAAAAAAAAAAAAAAAACCAACTTGCACTTTCGCAACAGTATAAAGGTCGACCTCACAACAGTATAAAGGTCGACCCCACCACTTGGTTTCAAAAGAGGAGAGAAAAGAGGCAATGGAGAAAATAAAAGATCAATTTTATATATATCCCCATGTGAGTAGCATATAATTCTAATCATTTGTATTAGGTTTTAGGATAATCTAATTCTAATCATTTGTATTAGGTTTTAGGATAATCATCCTTAGAATGACACATGCTGGCCCAAAGTCGAATATGGATGTTTTAATCCCAATAAAATAATGCTTAAGTAAGATATCAAATGTGCCGTTAAACATTTAGGCCATGTTTGTTTGAGCGGACTGGATTAGCATTCCCATGACTAATAGTCCTAGGACTACAAATCCGTTGGATTATGTATCCTATCTTAACTAAAAGTCAAGTTTAAAATAATTAGTCCCTATTTCAATTGTTTAATCAAACATCGGATTAATAATTTTATTGGACTATTAGTCCAATCCCAACCTCATGTCCACCCAAACAAACGTGGCCTTAGTGGTCATTTGGAAAGTGATTAAAAAAATAAAAAAAAAAAGTTAGTTTTTAGCTTTTTATCTATTTTGAATTAAATCATTTCTCATATTTTTTACTCACAAAAAGATAAAATAGACTAAAAAAAAGCTAAAAATTAACTTTTTACTAACTTTTCAAAACGCCACTTAATTTTAAAAAAAAAATTGAATTGACTTGTGAGTGGCATTATCTTAAAATAAATTTATTTATCGATCAAAATGATATCACATGTTTAGTATTGTATGTTAGTATAATATAAAACATCATTATAGCAGTTAATTTAAAAATTGAGAACAATCGGAAGGAAATCTAAAATTCTACTAGGGAGGAAGCCTTCGAGCTTGTTTGGTTTGTTTTTAGAAAAATTGTTTTTGAAAAAATTTTTGGAGAGAGAGTTTAAATTTTTTTTTACTTTGTTTGGTTGTATATTTTGAAAGTAGTTTTGTAGTTTGGGAGTTTGAGATGATTTGATATTTTGTTATAATTGAGTAAATGTGTTTGAGAGAAAAAGTGATTGAGAAGGAGAGAGGAGAGAGAAAAAATGATTGATTGATGTGTAAAAGAGAGAGAGTGATTTTGAAAATTTTTTGAGAAAAATCTCAAACCAAACAATTTTTTAGAATTTTTTTCCTCTCGTAAATTTAATTATTTTTTATTAGACAAATATTTACATGATCAAGTGTGAGAAATTTGCACAAACTTCTCATTATTCAATTCAGTTTAGACTTAAAATAATGAGTTTAATTAAAGGTTAATAATTTGATCAAAAGTATATTCCCCAGATTTAAAATATAAATTACAATATATAAGAGTTTTAGAGATCAAATTTTTTGATTTCTAAAAATGAAATTTTTTTTGCGAAAGACATTTAGGGACCAATTTCTATTGTCGTGAGAATAGCCGTTAAAAGGTCGTTTTGGAAAGTAAAAAATAAGGCTTTTAGCTACAAATTTTTGAAAATGTCACTAATAGACAAAATAATTTGGTGTCAAAATGATTTATTTTTTAAAACAAAAAAATTGATCCCAGAATGATAATAATTCATTACTAATGTCTAATTTTCATTGCTAAAAATATAATGATGATACTTTTCATAATATAAATATTTGATCCTTTAAAAATAATTTTATTCTTAAATTTTGATCTCTAATTTTTTTTTTTTTTGGCAGTGATATATGTTAATGGACTCAATGTGTTAATACAATGATGAATTCATTGAAAAATCTCCAAACACAAAAACAAAAGTATGCATAGCCGTGAGAGAGTGGGGACGTCCTACATAGCATCTTCTAAGAAAGTGTGGGTCCAAAATGAGAATCATCTACATGACTTCAAAAGGGGTATCTTTCTATCTTTGGGAGAGAGAGAGAATGAAATGATGATGAATTAGACTTTTCTTTCTCCCTGTGCATGTCCACTGCACATACTAAACAAAGAGTACCTGTCGTTTCGTTCCTTGGTTGGTCAATTGCCAAAAGGAAAATAATTTAAAGTCCAATCACAAGAACTAATAACTCAGCTAGCTACTCATTCAATCACTTACAAACGCACTTGACAATTTGAAACTGACTTGAGGGTGACTTGGCTCTCCGATTTCAAATTAAATAGTTATTTATTGAAAAATATTTTCGATAGGTCGGGGATAGTATTTAAAAGTTTATCCCTGATGATATCCGGACCGGGGACGGGGATAGGTGTTTCAGACCCAGACCCAGCCCCGGCCCGGCCCCGCTTAATCCCCAAGATGAAATTACCGTTTTGTCCCTGCATATATATATGCTTGTGTTTGTCTAGGGTTTGAGACACACACACTCAGACACTCTCAGCCTCTCACTCACACAGCACTTTGGCTTTGCTGCTCCGTTCGGTCCTATCTCTCGCTCGCCACTCTCTCTCTCTCGCTCGCCACCACTGGTTTGGTCTCCCCCTCTCTCTTTCTCTCACCGCCGCGCCTCTCTCCTTACCAGCGATCCTCCGTCGCCATCGATCCTCCCTTACCGCCTCACCTCTGTCGTTCCTCTATCGCTTCCTCACCGTTACTGCTTTCTCTCCCTCACCATCGCTACTCCGTCACCGCCAACCTCCCTCACCGCCGCTACTCTTACTGTTTAGGTATATCTCTCTCTCTAGGGATTTCATTCTAGGGTTTAACCCCTATTTTTTTTTCCTTCGAAATTTATATATCTATTTATTTTATCTATAGATCTGTTTATTGATCTGTTTATTGGTCAAGATTAGTTTTTTTTTGCTCTGATTCATGTATATCTTGTTGATATGTTGATCTGATATAATATATACATATATGTTGATCTGTTGATATGTATATTAGTTATTTTTATTTTTATTTTTATTTTTATTTATTTGTTTTGGTATATTGGGAGAATTAAATAAAGTAATTGGGAGCATGAGAAAGTGGCTTTGAAATGAAGATGATGTGCTTTTCGAAATTGGCATGTATGTGCAGTGTATTGTAGGGAAAATGGGATTACATTAACAAAACCTTACTGGAAATTGAGATTAAGGCTCCCTTTGGATGAGTGAATTTCAAATTAATGGATTTGGGATTGAATTTTATAAAATTATAAGAAGATATCTTATTGAAGTTAGATTGATAACTTTAAAGTAGAGGATTTAATAGAAGTATGAGACTTGTAATTGTTGTACAAGTAGAATTTTTGTGGTAGGATTTCACATCACTATTTTTGCAAGTTATTTGAAACCATCATTATAAAGCTCAAATTTATTCTTGACATCTAAATCTAAAAAAAATTTAGAGCATTTCTAACCCTTTACTATTTTTTCTCATCAAAAGTTGTGTATTTTTATTTATTTACAACAGTTAGTTCTATTGCATGCTTTAGTGGTTCAGTTTAGATACCTGCTTTTAAAGAAAAAGAAATTGAATGTCAAAGCTTATGAGCTCTCCAATAAGTACAGACTACCTCTTGATTTGAAAATATAAAGTTTGTTTAAAGCAACATGGGCACTGACAAACTTCTCACTGCACTGCACTAAACTAAACAATCTAAGTGGCATAATGAAATATGTTTCCTTTCATAATATCTCTAACTAATTAAGTTTGTTCAACACTTTGTTGCTGAATTTGTGAGTATTATTTATTTTTATTCACAGTTAAACGTTCAAGGAATTCAAGTCATTGAATAATTTCTTGGAATTATCTGCTTTTGAGAGATAATTAAGAGTAACTTTAACTTTAGTATGTTGGCTTAAAAAGACTCGAGAATTGATAAGAGTTACAGTGATTGTTTATTTAATGAGACTGCTTGTTCTGTAGATTGTCATTTCTAATCTGTCAGAACTAAGGGTTATGTTTTTAGGTATGGGTTCAAGGGAAATACACGAAATAAGGGTTATGTTTTTACCATTTAGTTGATTGTTATACTTGTTGGACAATCTTCACTGTATTTAAAGGATTTAATTCTATTGTGTACACAACAATAATAAGAATTTAAAGAAATAAAGAAAAAGAAGAGAATTTGTTTGATTACAAAAATCAAGCTCGAAATAATAAATAAATAAATAAAACCACAGATTTTATTTTGTTACAAAAACAAAAATAAAATCTGATTAAATAAACATAATAAAAAACAGAATAAAATTAAACAACTTACTTGGTTAATTTATTTGAATAACTTTTCTGATCAAGTCCAGTGTTTAACACTGTGTCCTTAAGACAGATTCGTCCTCTCCACGGTACTTTCAGAATTTGGACGTCTATCTCCCAAGATGAAATGATCTTACCACAAACAATAGCAGCACTACAAATTGTTTGCCTTACGAACACACTAAGTGTTTACACTCTTTCTTTCGGAAATAAAATGCAGCAAGATGAAGAATACAATTTGCAGAGGATGGAGTACGAAAAATTGGAATGAAATCCAAATGGGAGGCTAGTCTATTTATAGATGTAAATGTGGCTTTTGGTTTTGAATTGAGCAGGTATGAAACCTGTTAGATTCAAATTTAAACAGATTTGAATCTGTTTATTCAAACAGATAGAAACGGGAAGGGCTCTGTTTGGATGAGCAATAAATCCAAAACAGTTTAATTCTATTTGAAAACGGTAAGGGCTCTGTTTGGATGAGCAATAAATCCAAAACAGTTTAATTCTGTTTGAAAACGGGAAGGGCCCTGTTTGGATTCATCCAAACCAGTTTAATTTAAATTCTGAATTTTATTTTAATAAAAAATAAAATTAAATTCAAATGTTTTTGGCCCAAAAAGATTAGAAGCCCAACCCCAGGCCGGACGGACAGCGGCGGCGGCGCACGTGTGGTGATTTTTGGGTCCAATGGGTCTAGCCCATTTTGCCCATAACCTCTCCCTCTAAAACACTTGGGTACCCCTTGGGGCACACCCCAAGTATCTCACCCTAAGCCTTATAAACCCTTTCAAAACTTCCCACCAAATCAATGTGGGACAAGCCAATTTACCACCTTAAGTAATTTCCACCAAAACTCCATTTCCATGGAGCACACTTTGGCTTCAATTTCCCATTCACTTGGTAATGGTTTTAAGCAACCAAATATACCACGTGAATCACAACGCGGCATAGAACGCGTTACCACTTTGACTCGAGTAAATCGACACTCGGGGCCCACCTAAAAAATAGACTGAACTTAGGAAAAAATTCTGGTTTTATGCAGAATTTTATAACCATTTCCAACAATCCCCCACATGAATGGAATTTGATGACAACGGAAATGCAACAATATGCAGACTTTAACGAAAGAGTATAAGTCGAAAATATCTTGCATCAGGATAGGTAGTTTTCGGCCTTGAACCTTCCCTAGTGATAACCTATCGGACTTACTGGCTAACCAATGGACGCGATGCCTTGAATTGTTCAGCCGTTTGTGTAAGCCAAGACAATAGATTTCACACAAAATATCTTCTAACACATCGTGGTTCTCACTGTTGTGTTCATTTTGGCCTTGAACGCGCCTGGTTTTCATAAGTGTTTCTAGAGAATTTAGCCTCTTCATTCTCATAGAACCGGCCCCAGTTCAACACTCATATAGGTGATTCTTATTGTGAGTATCTCCTTATACTCATCTTGATTTTATGCCTTAACCAAGATATAAGTAATCATTAAAAGCAAAGCTTATCCTTATACCCCTGCATACAACATATGATGCAGATATCACTCTCACCATAGGAATGGGTAGGGAATTTTTAGTCCCTTGGTGATTTCTGGTGAGCCATACATAACTTAGTTGTCCCTTTGAACTTAGTTCTTGGGATCTCCAGTCATATAAGTAGGGTTACCATTATGACGACTCTTATGTAATAGGCTTTAATCCCATCCCCTTCGATGAACTATACACTAGCTCTTTTGTCGAACCTTTTGTTAACGGATCCGCAATATTCTCTTTAGATTTTATATAATCTATTGAGATTATTCCGTTTGACAACAATTGCCTTACGGTATTATGTTGACGACGAATATGTCGTGACTTACCATTATACATATGATTCTGTGCCCTGTCTATTGCAGATTGACTATCACAATGAATGCAAATAGCTGGCACAGGTTTTGGCCACATTGGAATGTCTTCTAAGAAGTGACGAAGCCATTCTGCTTCTTCTCCTGCTTTGTCCAAAGCAATGAACTCGGATTCCATTGTGGATCGTGCAATGCAAGTTTGTTTCGCGGACTTCCAAGAAACAGCAGCGCCTCCTAGAGTAAAGACATATCCACTAGTGGATTTTGAATCTTTAGTATCCGATATCCAATTGGCATCACAATAACCTTCGAGTACTGCTGGATATCGAGTAAAGTTCAAACCATGATCACGAGTAAATCTTAGATATCTAAGAACCCGAATGATCGCTTTCCAATGGTCTTCTCCAGGGTTACTAGTGTACCTACTCAATTTACTGATAGCATAAGCTATATCAGGACGAGTACAATTCATTAGGTACATTAGGCTTCCAATGATTTGGGAGTATTTTAACTGAGACACTGCATCACCTTTATTTTTCGATAAATAAAGACTGATGTCTACAGGTGTTCTAGCTAAATTTAAATCATCATTGATAAATTTATCAAGAATTTTCTCAATATAATGAGATTGAGATAATGCATATCCGTCAGATGTTTTAGTAATTTTCATTCCTAATATAACATCTGCGGCCCCCATATCTTTCATATCAAATCTTTTGTTAAGCATCTGCTTAGTTGATTTGATCATGTTTTGACTGCTTCCGATGATAAGCATGTCATCCACATAAAGACAAACTATAACATATCCTTGGTCAGTGTTTTTAACATAGACGCATTTGTCACATTCGTTTATCTTAAACCCATTAGTAAGCATTGCATGATCAAATTTTTCATGCCATTGCTTACGTGCTTGTTTTAATCCATAAAGGGATTTTACAAGTCGACAAACTTTCTTTTCTTGCCCTGATACTATAAACCCTTCGGGTTGTTCCATATAGATCTCTTCATTTAGATCACCGTTTAAGAAAGCTGTCTTAACATCCATTTGATGTATTTCTAAATTAAACAACGCTGCTATAGAAATAAGCATGCGAATGGATGTTATTCTTGTCACAGGGGAATATGTGTCAAAATAGTCCAGACGTTCCTTTTGTCTGTAACCTTTAACAACAAGTCTTGCTTTATACTTGTCAATTGAACCATCTGCTTTCATTTTTGTCTTGAATATCCATTTATGTCCAAGAGGTTTAGAACCTAGTGGAAGATCCACCAATTCCCAAGTATGATTTTGCATAATGGATTCAATTTCATTATTAACAGCCTCTTTCCACAAAGGTGCTTCAGGACCTGTCATTGCTGCCTTAAAGCTTTGAGGTTCATTTTCTAACAAGTATGTCAAAAAATCTGGACCAAAGGATTTTGATGTTTTTGCTCTCTTACTTCGTCTTGGTTCATCATTAGTTAAATCCTGTTGGTCGAGACTATTACTAGTCTCTTGTGTTTGATTGTCATTAGTTTCTTGACTTTGTGTACAATCATAAGTTATTTTCTGTGAACTTAATTCCTGTCCTTTCTTGTAAGGAAAGACATGTTCAAAAAACACAGCATTCCTTGACTCTATAATAGTGTTCACATTTATATCAGGTATTTCTGATTTATAAGTCAGAAACCGATATGCACTACTATTCTGAGCATAACCAATAAACACACAGTCTATTGTTTTTGGTCCAATCTTAGTCTTTTTAGGAATAGGAACTTCAACTTTTGCCAAACACCCCCACACTTTTAAGTATTTGTAGGAAGGCGGTCGACCTTTCCACAATTCATAAGGAGTGCTGTTGGTTTTCTTGTGGGGTATTTTATTAAGAACATAATTAGCAGACAATATTGCTTCCCCCCACAAGTTCTGTGGTAAGCCTGAACTTAGTAACATGGCATTCATCATTTCTTTGAGAGTTCTATTCTTCCTTTCAGCAATTCCATTTTGCTGTGGAGAATAAGGGGCTGTAGTTTGGTGAATAATGCCATGTTGTGCACAAAATTCATTTAATGGTGCATCGTATTCACCACCCCTATCACTTCTAACCATTTTAATGGTTTTACCAAGTTGATTTTCAACTTCTGTTTTGTAGAGTTTAAACATTTCTAAAGTTTCATCTTTACTTCTAAGTAAATAAACATAACAATATCTTGTGCAATCATCGATAAATGTTATGAAATACTTTTTGCCACCTCTAGTTTGAATAAATTTTAAATCACATACATCAGTATGAATTAATTCTAGAGGTTCGGTTTTTCTTTCAACCGATTTAAATGGAGCCTTAGTTAGTTTCACTTCTATACAAATTTCACATTTATGATTAGGATTAATTTCAAACTTTGGTATATGATCTAAACCAATTAATCTACGCAAAGCATCAAAATTCACATGTCCTAATCTACCATGCCATAAATTTGACTCAAGAATATAAACAAAAGATGTGTTATTCTTATTCATAGTAACTTTCGGTACAACTGTCATTACATTCAACTTAAAGAGACCATCACTCATGTATCCCTTACCAACATACATACCACTCTTTGTTAATACAAATTTATTAGACTCAAATACAAGCCTAAAACCATTTTTACTTAACAAAGACCCAGAAACTAAATTCTTCCGGATGTCAGGTACATGCAGTACGTTGTTGAGGGTCAATTCTTTCCCTGATGTCATCTTCAAGATCACTTTCCCTTGTCCAGCCACAGTAGAAGTAGAAGAATTTCCCATGAAAAGTTGTTCACCATTTGCAGCCTCATTGTAGGTAGTGAACATCTTCTTGTCTGCACAAATGTGACGAGTTGCTCCAGTGTCAACCCACCACTCTTTGGGATTTCCAACCAAGTTAGCCTCAGACACCACAGCAGAGAGGTTGATGTCATTCACTCCGTCAGAGATGTAATCCAATTCTGTTACATTGGCCTGATTGGTGGTCTTCTTACTTGTACTTCCATGATCCTTCTTAGGGCAGCGGCAGTCAGAAGCTCGATGTCCAGTTTTGCCACAGTTATAGCATTTTCCTTTGAACTTCTTGCTACTATCGCCTTGTTTAGGACCATCTCCAGTAAACTTCCTCTTTTTGTTATGTGGTTTATGAACTTGTTCAACCACATTAGCCTTGGACTCAATGGGATTTTTTCCATTCCTCTTTTCAGCCTTTCGGTTATCTTCTTCAATTCTTAATCTTACAATCAATTCATCCATAGTCATCTCTTTGCGTTTATGTTTTAAATAATTTTTGAAATCTTTCCAAGCCGGTGGTAACTTTTCCACTAAAGCAGCGACTTGGAATGACTCGCTAAGAGACATACCTTCTGAATGAATATCATGCAAAATTATTTGAAAACTTTGAACTTGAGATATTACCGTTTGAGAGTCTACCATAACAAAGTCCAGAAATTTACCGACGACAAATTTCTTCGTGCCGGCATCTTCTGTCTTGTATTTCTTCTCCAAAGAATCCCACAATTCTTTTGCTGTTTTCAGAGGACTGTATACATTATACAACATATTGTCAAGGCCATTTAGGATGTAGTTTCTGCACAGGAAATCTGAATGTTTCCAAGCATCTATAGCGGCAAGAACTTGCCGATCACTTTCACCCTCTTTAAGTGCTGGAGCCTCTTCATAGAGAAACCGGGCCAAATTAAGAGTTGTAAGATAGAACAGTATCTTCTGCTGCCATCTCTTAAACTCGGTACCGTTAAATTTTTCCGGTTTTTCTCCATGATTGATTGGTACATGAACATGGTTCTGAATAGGGACCGATGTAGGTGTAACAATAGGAGTACCACTGCCAGATGCAGTTTCAGTTGTAGTAGCCATAATCTCTGATTACAAAAATCAGAAAATATTAAAACACAAATTAATTTTCTAGTTACTAAAACCAAAAAATAAATTATAACAACAAAATAATTTTATTTTCCTTGTTACTAAAACCAGAAAAATAAAATATCACAAGAATTTTCTGTAATACCAAATAATATTCTGAATTGTTAATGACACCAATATCGTACTACTAGTTGTTGTCAAAGAAAAGAGACATTATATTACTACTATCTGTCAAATAGCATAAATCATTATTTGTTTTTCCAACCAAAATATTAATTTGAAAACACAAAAAATTAAATACAATGAAGATACCCAAAAAGGAATCTGTCTTAAGATTGTTGGACAATCTTCACTGTATTTAAAAGATTTAATTCTATTGTGTACACAACAACAATAAGAATTTAAAGAAATAAAGAAAAAGGAGAGAATTTGTTTGATTACAAAAATCAAACTCGAAATAATAAATAAATAAATAAAACCACAGATTTTATTTTGTTACAAAAACAAAAATAAAATCTGATTAAATAAACATAATAAAAAACAGAATAAAATTAAACAACTTACTTGGTTAATTTATTTGAATAACTTTTCAGATCAAGTCCAGTGTTTAACACTGTGTCCTTAAGACAGATTCGTCCTCTCCACGGTGCTTTCAGAATTTGGACGTCTATCTCCCAGGATGAAATGATCTTACCACAAACAATAGCAGCACTACAAATTGTTTGCCTTACGAACACACTAAGTGTTTACACTCTTTCTTTCGGAAATAAAATGCAGCAAGATGAAGAATACAATTTGCAGAGGATGGAGTACGAAAAATTGGAATGAAATCCAAATGGGAGGCTAGTCTATTTATAGATGTAAATGTGGCTTTTGGTTTTGAATTGAACAGGTATGAAACCTGTTAGATTCAAATTTAAACAGATTTGAATCTGTTTATTCAAACAGATAGAAACGGGAAGGGCTCTGTTTGGATGAGCAATAAATCCAAAACAGTTTAATTCTATTTGAAAACGGGAAGGGCTCTGTTTGGATGAGCAATAAATCCAAAACAGTTTAATTCTGTTTGAAAACGGGAAGGGCCCTGTTTGGATTCATCCAAACCAGTTTAATTTGAATTCTAGATTTTATTTTAATAAAAAATAAAATTAAATTCAAATGTTTTTTGCCCAAAAAGATTAGAAGCCCAACCCAGCCCGGATGAACGGCGGCGTGCGTGTGGTGATTTTTGGGTCCAATGGGTCTAGCCCATTTTGCCCATAACCTCTCCCTCTAAAACACTTGGGTACCCCTTGGGGCACACCCCAAGTATCTCACCCTAAGCCTTATAAACCCTTTCAAAACTTCCCACCAAATCAATGTGGGACAAGCCAATTTACCACCTTAAGTAATTTCCACCAAAACTCCATTTCCATGGAGCACACTTTGGCTTCAATTTGCTATTCACTCGGTAATGGTTTTAAGCAACCAAATATACCACGTGAATCACAACGCGGCATAGAACGCGTTACCACTTTGACCCGAGTAAATCGACACTCGGGGCCCACCTAAAAAATAGACCGAACTTAGGAAAAAATTCTGGTTTTATCCAGAATTTTATAACCATTTCCAACAATACTATGAGCTAAGATCTTCACTGTGTTCCTATCTATATTAATTCAATCCATATTATTTTTATGAAGGTTAAAAATGTCAAATGTTAACTCTGAAGCACTAGTTAACTCTGAAGTACCCATTAACTCTCAAGTACCATTTGAGAGTGACACGTCACAACATTCATCGCCAGCTACAAATGCACCTACGAACTCACCGTCTCCTCTCTCTAATCAACATGTTATTGATTTAGAAGAAGAGTCTAATACTACTTGTGGAGGAACTAAAAAAAAACCTAGTGTTGTGTGGGAACATTTTAAAAAACAACAAGTCAATGGGGTGTGGAAGGCAATATGTAATTATTGTAATAAGCATCTTGGAGGTGATTCAAAAAATGGAACTAGGCATTTGCATGATCACCATAAGAGTTGTACTAGGAAAAAAGTGATGGACATGAGGCAAAAAGTGTTAACTAACAACTTTAGTAGAGTGAGTCCAAAAATGAATTCTTATATTTTTTATCAAGATTTTGCTAGGAAAGAGTTGTCACATGCCATAATCTTGCATGAATATCCCCTCTCTATCGTAGATCATGTCGGTTTTAAATGATATTCAACAGCACTTCAACCATTGTTTAAAGTGCCTTCTCGAAATACGATAAAGAGTGATATTTTAAAGATTTATGATTATGAGAGGGTGAAGACATTGAGTTTGGTGGAGCATAATAAAAGTAGGGTGGCAATCACAACTGATATGTAGACTGCTAGCAATCAAAAGAAAGGATTCATGGCTGCCACCGCACACTTTATTGATGATTCATGGACATTGCAAAGTCGCATTTTGAGGTATATTTTTGTAAATTTGCAAATCATTTAAAAATTCTATCTTATTCAGTTCAATTTGCATGTTATTAATTCTTGTTTGTGAATATCATATTTTAGGTTTATTTATGTTCCATGCCCACACACAAAAGAAGTTCTTTGTGATACTTTGCTTGAGTGTATGATGGACTGGAATATTGATAGAAAAATCTTGACTGTTACTGTTGATAATTGCTCCACCAATGATGCCATGATTACCATGTTAATGGATAAGTTAAGTAATTCATCACTTTTGTTGGGTGGTACTTTGTTTCATATGCGTTGCTGCGCGCATATTTTGAATTTGATAGTGAAAGATGGATTGGATGTCATACGAATTGGTGTGGAGAAAATTCAAGAGAGTGTAGCTTATTGGACAGTAACACCAAAAAGACTAGAAAAATTTGAAGAAACAGTCAACCAATTGCGTATTCCACATACTAAGAAATTAGGACTTGATTGTGCAACTAGGTGGAATTCAACCTACTTAATGCTTCAGACAGCCTTATTGTATAAGGATGTCTTTTTCTAGGTTGAAAATTAGAGAGCCTCAATATAAGACTGTGACAATTGAGCAAGAATGGGAGTTTGCTAGAGAGATTAGTGGGAGGTTTAAGATTTTTTTTCTATCACTGAGTTGTTTTCTGGTATAAAGTATCCCACAGCCAATGTTTGTTTCCCAGCTTTATGTGAGATTAGGATGACATTGTCTCAATGGCTCTCTTGTGAAGTTGAAGTGATTAGAACAATGGCATAAAAAATGGTGAAAAAATTTGATAAATATTGGTTAGTGATACATGGTGTTATTGGACTTGTAGTTGTACTTGATCCTAAGTATAAGATGAGTGTATTGGAGTTTTATTTTGAAAAACTTTATGGAGACAAAGCTGAAGATGAAGTTGATAGGGTTCGTCATATTTGTTATGATTTGTTGCAAGAGTATCAGCACCGAGTTGGTATGGAGACCGATGTTGTTGGTGACTCTTCTACTCATCCAGAAATTGTTACAGAGACCCTTTCAGAATTTGATTTGTTTATTAGTAGAAAGAGAAGTAAAAAAAATGAAGAATGTAAGATCAGAGTTGGACCATTATCTAGAAGATGATGTTTTGCCAAGAACTTCAGGTTTTGATGTTTTGAATTGGTGGAAAGCTAGTGGACCAAAGTATCCGACCTTACAGGCAATAGCTAGGGACATTTTAGCTAGTCCTGTATCAACTATTGCTTCTGAGTCAGCATTTAGTACTAGTGGAAGGTTGGTGAGTCCACATCGTAGTAGACTTCATCCAAACACATTAAAAGTATTAATGTGTGCACAAAGTTGGTTGTGGGGTGCAGAGATGAAAGGTATTATTTCATTCAATCTATATATTATTATTTCACTTTTATTATTTATATTACCATAGAATAATTTCAATACTGAATTTATATTCTTTACTTTTTAGGAAATTCAACATTGGAATCGGTGGGCTATGCAACTATATATGATGATAATGAGATCGAATCGGATCAGTCATGTGCTACTTTTGTGTTAGTTGTCATCTTTTTTGTTTTAATTATTAACATTTTTTACATTTTATTATTAATATTAATTATTTGTTTTTTTCCTTTTATTATTTAACAGGAATTCAAGTTGAAGGTGATGATGGAAGTTATTGTGTGGTTTGTATGGATATTGGAGAAACAATGGATTTGATTTTTTATGTTGTAATGGATATTTTTTTTTAATTTTTAATTTCAATTTTTGGGTAACCTATCCCTTGCGGGTTGTGCTTGGGATTAATTATTCTCTTTGCTACTTGTTGAATTTTTTCGTGTGTGGGCTGCTGAATTTTCTTGTGTGTGGGCTGCTGAATTTTCTTGGAGAAACAGGATGCTATTTTATGAGTTTTGTATGGCACTGTGATGACACTGTTATGACACTACTACAGGATGTATTTTTTAATTGGGCTGCTGAATTTTCTCAATGTTTTGTGTGTGGGTTGTGTATGATGCTACAGGATGTATTTTTCAATTGACACTGCTACAGAATTTTTTTAATTGGCAATGTTACAGGATGTATTTTAATTCATGTTTACAGATTTTGTATGGCATACTACAGGTTAATTGGCATGCTACAGGCTATTTTAATCCATGTTAATTGGCAATGCTATAGGTTTTGTATGGCATTGCCTTCATTGTCTCAAATATATTTTAGTCAAAAAAATATATCAAAATATATTGTCTCAAAATATATTTTGTATGCTACAGGTTTTGTATGCTACAGGTTAATTGGCATGTTTACAGATTTTTATAGATCAAAAAAAAAAAAAAAAAAAGAACCCGGGGATTTTTCGGGGTTGGGAATTCCCGATCCCCGATCGGGGGCGGGGATGGGGATGGGGCCGGTCTATGAGTCCTTGTCGGGGATCGGGGACGGGGACGGGGCATATATAACTTTCGGGGATTGGGGACGGGGAGTGTAGTCCCCGGCCCCGCCCCGCCCCGTTGCCATTCCTACGCACTTGTACAATAATTCTATCTGACATTGCTAATCGACTAACTTTGTTTTGTATTATGTCGGCAAAGAATAGACGTAAACGAATTAAATTGTTCATAAATTAACTCAATTAGATATTCATTCACTCACTCATGAATGCACTTGTATAATAATTATGAACAAAATTTGGTAGTTCAAAATGTTCTAAGCTTGATTAGTTTGAATTTTAACAAGATGTCGTTTTGAATTTTTTTTTCTCCTTCTCTTATCTCTTTGAAACAGGGGAAGAGGGAAGAGAAGAGGGAAGAGAGAAATAAGGAGAAGAGGAAAGAAGAAAGAGAGAAGAAAAAGAGAAAAGGAAGGAAGAGAGAAGAAAGATCCATCCATCGGCGCTGTCGCCATCATCGTCGCGATGGTCCTTTGTGTGTATACACAGATCTGTGTATACACACAGAAGACGGCTGGTGGGTGAATCGTTCTTCTCTGTGCCTCTCTCTTCTCTCAACAGATCTATGTGTGTATACACAGATCTGTATATACACACATAGATCTGTCTCTGCTCTATCTTTTTCCTCTCATCTCCTCTCCTCCGTTGTTGTGGGTTTGTTTTTAGATTTGGTTTTGATTTTTAATTTTAGATTTTGATTTTGATATGTGTAAATTTGGTAGATTTGGTTTGTTTTTTTTTTTATTTTGATTTTGATTTTTTGATTTAGATTTAGATTTTTTCGAAGAGCAGAGCAGAACAAAGAGATGAGGAATGTCACGACCCAAACCCACCCTTATAGGTTTAGTATCACAACCGACCAGTAATCCTTGGATTACCAAAGGCCTCATGACAGATTAACATATAGATAGGGGCTACGGAAGCAAATATACAAAATAGATAAGGTCCAATGAGCTGTGATAACATACATAGGATAGAAAAACTTGAAACTTTTATAAAATGCGAGCGAAGTCAACACACATAGCATATACACAATGCACTCAAGCGTATATGACAAAAATCTTGCCTACAAACAAACAACATAGTCTAATACAGATTGCAAAAATAGCCACAAAATCAAACTTCATCAGGAACCTCCTTGGGAGGCACAAGGGTTGGCCCTGATCACGTACCGGCTTACCTATATACATAATATAAACAGTGTGCGGAAGCCCAGTGAATAATAACGGAGTAAAGGATTTTAATGAATGAGGTCCATACAGATTCAAAAATCATAAATCAGATTCAAATTCATAATCATGTTCAGATCTTATACAGAAATCGTAAGTCGTGCTTAATCATACATGGTACATCCATTAGCGCTAACAGAGCAGATACAGAACAGATGCAGAATATGTGGTGGTTTTGAATAACCAGTTCCATAAAGGAACCTCCGGATCCGGGTAACAGAGAATAAACATGCTGAGCTCCATTATGGAGCCTCCGGTACGGGTAAAAGATGACAGACATAATAAGTCCCATAATGGGACCTCCGATACTGGGTAACAGCTAACAAATATCACATGGTGCTAAGGATGCCACGAATACATATCAGAAATTGGACAATCATTTATTGTACAAAATATAACATTTCAGAAAATAGATCTTAATTCTTCATATAGAAAATAAATAAAGTTAAATATAACTTTACTAAGTTATTACTCACAGTTGACTTCAGGTGCAGACAAATAGAGCAGGCTAATTGAACGGTTTACGGCACGTGACCTACATGACACATAACAGATACACACCTGAAACACATGTTCGAATTGCACATAACTTAATTCATTTGTTCTTAGTATGTTTCTAGCCTTTAATCCTCATTATGAAGTCTTAAACATGGCCTAAGAATGCTTAGAATGGAATGAGGATGCAAAAATGCATTTGAAAACATTTTTCAAAACTTGCTGAAAATAGGGTCCACACTCGAGCGTGGCTTTCCTCGCTCGAGCGGGCATGCAGACAATAAAGCTCCACTCGAGCGTGACTTTCCTCGCTCGAGCGGGCTGCAAACTTTTGAAAAAGTACTGGTTGCACGTTTTTTACGCTCGACGGATGCTCGATCCCCGCTCGATCGTGAGACTCAGAACCTCACTTGAGCGCGGATTCCCTCGCTCGAGCGGACTGTAAAACACATGAACTTTTGGGCATATGCATTTCACGCTCGAGCGTGACGCACATCGCTCATGCAGAAGTGCACGTACTCAAAGTATACGCTCGAGCGTGAAGTCCCTCGCTCAAGCGTGGATCAAATTTCTGGAATTTCCAACTTTGATCTTCAAGCTCAAACTCAACCTATACACCTCGAAACTCAATTTTTCTGGGCCCAAAACTTGAGGAAATACATGAAAACTCTTAAAACAACATGTTTAAAGGATCCTATCAAGAAATCATGGCCCAAAAGCATACCAACTGTGCAAAAATTCAACTTGAAACTCAAGAATAATTCATGAACATAACATGCATGCAATTCTTTGAACTAAGGCTCCTTACGATCAAATGCTACCGAATAACATGAAACTCATTGTTTTTCCAAAATTAAAGTGAATTCAAAACATGCATGAGAGAATTTTTTGAAAATTAAACTCAAAACATGGAAATTTGTGCATGCATGCATGGATTGATTTAGTTCCCTCCAAACCTAGCTCAACCTTACATGAATTCATCTAATTCACTAGAATTCTTGCACTAGTAATTCGATTTCATAGTTAAGAGGGTGAATGCCTACCTCAAGTCTTGAATTCTCAAGTGTGGTAGCTTAATCTTCCAAATTCTCTTCAATTTCCTCTAACTTTCAAGCAATTTTCTTGTTGAGTTCAACTCTTCTCTCCCACTCTCTCCCTCTCTCGTTTGTCTCTCTTGGATGAGCTCAAAATGTGATGGAATGAAAGAAAAAGAAGTGAGTGGGCTCAATTGGTGCCTTAAATAGACTTGGATGCAAGTGTGATTAATTGAGGTTGATTGGTGCACATTAATTTAACCTAATTTAATCGTTCCGAATCGAACTTCGATTGAACCTACAATAAAATTCTAAAAATCCTAATTAGCACATAAATCAAGTCAATTTCGTAATCGGATGCCGATAAGGCCTTCAATTCGCAAGCCGAAACTAGAACGTGAACAGATCTTCCTACGCCCAACAGATATAGACACAACCCATGCAACACACACATGCAGTTTAATTTAGAATTTCACCTTAATTGCTAATTAGGTATAATTAATCATGGATTAACGTTAATCAGAGGTCGGAGTTGTTACAAGGAAGAAAAAGAAGAAGAGAGGAGGGGGGAAGAAGAAAAGGGAAAAAAAAAAAGGTGCCAAAATGAGCCATTCGAGCCACAATGAATTTGTCTTACATAGCTGGACTGAATAATTATATCTTACATTGCTAATAGACCAAGCTTGTTTGTACTATGTCAACAAGGAATCAATGTAAATAAATCAAATTGTTCATAAATAATTTAAGATTTGGCTCTTTTAAAATCTATTTTAACTTATTATTAATATAGGCATATTTTATATTTTACTCGTATTTTTATTTTTGAATTCTAGTTTGATTTTTTTAAGTTTGACTTGAACTTGACATAAAATTGATTAATTCTTAATGAGTCGAGCTCAAACACCTCATAGCTCCACTCAACTCATTTGCAATTCTACTTGTAAATTAACAATACATGCAATTTGTGTCTTGGTGTACATATGCTGCACCCCCGAGTATTTCACAACAATCTCGTGGGTATAATGTTGAATAACATAAAAAAACATGAATATACGTGAAGCACTTTCTAATATCAATTGATTTTAGGAGTGATTGTGAAACTTTGTCTAATAAGTACTATCATGATTATAGACAATTGTCTAAGGGGTTTAAGTTACAAAAGCATCATTGTGAAGGAGAGATTGTTACTGCACACAATGCCATTAAAAACAGGCTCACAAGTGACGGTGATTAGAGGAAAGATAGCAGAACACAGTTTTTACAACTTTAAATTACAAAACTAGCCAGTGTAAGAGCTCCTCTTTGATAAATATTTAGAAAAGTTAGACAAAAAATAGAGGCAACTTGGAGAACCACACAAAAAGAACATTGAGAAGACAAGACGAAGCATATAGTCTGACAATGCTATTTGTAATCTCATGATGTCTTAGGTTATTTCTCTTCACTACGTTAGACACAAACATGGACAAAGAGAGCAGCACTTTCATATGAATACTGTGTGTGCTGTTTTCTGACAACACTGCCAAACAGGTACTCAGCTGGAGAGCACTGGCAGAATAGATTGCGCCCGAATGACCTGTAGCAGAAAGATGAGACTCCGGCGGTGGTTCTTCCACCCGGGGGCACTCCGACGATCAAGTCAGTTATCTCTCAAAGATAGCAAAAATGCTTAACTCATTATTCAGAATACCAAAAGCGTACCTTAGACCCACGAGGGTGCCTTACTTTTATAGCCAATACTGACCTGATCCCTGTAGAAGCCTAGCTTCAATGGACTCTAGCTCAATACTTATCCTGGACTCTCAAATAGATAGAGACAAACACCCTAAGAGCTTTATCTTTATCCAGATAGAGGTCCTCTCCCATTCTAGGATTCTTGTCCCTTATCTGTTCATCTCGGATTCCAGTATCTCCGCAAATAACCTCGGCCTAGCTGAGATTACCTCGGCGTTAAGTCAAGGACACGTGGCACTTTGGCTGGCACTTCAGCGCCACCTTGGCCACGTGTTGCCACTCAAAAAATATTCCCCTATAACTACCCCCTAGGTTCTATTACCTCGGTATCTTGAGGTGATGGAACCTATATCTTCAAACCATATATCATGTCGGCTAAGCTGGCTCTATCATTTATTACTGAGGTTATCACTCATCGGGTTCCATATGATAAACACTTCAGAGTGTTTGCATCAATGCTTTAGAACCAAGAAACAAGTTCTTTTCAAACCTCTCTAGCCGAAATCACCTCCAAAGCCGAGGTCTTTTCCTTATTAAATCAAGAACTCCAAGAGTTTTTTCACGCGTATGAGTTGTCACGCACAACAACCCAACCGTTTTTGCCACGCGTCTCTTCTCCATTGAATCGTACCTAACACGCACCATCAAGTCGCGTCACACTTGCGTGCGCTGCCTGACAGACACGTCGTCCAAGGCACATTCATTGTGGTTTGCCACCCTTTCGTATTTTTGGCAAAATTCCGCTCTCTCTCTCTTTCTTTTCACTTTTGCAAAAACGATTTCTCTAAAAAACCCTCAACTTTCTCTCTCCCTAAACCACCATTGTTGCCTTCTTCAAGTTTTCTGCAACCACTTTTGTTCACTTTTTCCAATGAAACTTTCTACGTTCTACCACTCGTACCACCTGCGTTTAACTCCGGCGTACCTCACACCAGCCTCACATTCTATAGTAAGCCACTGCTTCCCCTCTAATCAATCTGCAGTTTTTTTCAAACTTTTGCTATGTTTGTACACGGCCATTGCAAATCTGTTCATGCTCTTTAAACAGTCATTTGTGTGTTGAATTCCCCCATTCGTCATCTGTTTCATGATTCTGATTTTGTACAATCTGTTGCTTGTATTCCCACACACATACACACATGTTTGTCCATACACTTTGACGTTCTTGATAGCTCGTTGTTGTTTCTTGTTTTTATGCACATTTATATTTTATGCAATGTTCTTGAACCCTTTCTGGTTTTCTTGAGTCTAAATCTCTATTCTTCTCTATTTTCTTGTTGTGTTCTCCACATTCTTGCCTTTAATCCTCATGTTTTAGTAACTCTAGGAAAAATTGAAACAAATTCCCTTTAGATCGTCTAAAACTCTTGCCCCAGCATTCATTTAGGTTTTGCCGAGGTCCTTTTAAACCTTAACAAACAACTTCCTTTTGCAATCCAACACTTTCCCCTTAAGCTGATGTCATGGGTATGTGGAGGTGGAAGGTAGACACCCCAATTAAGTTAGAATATTTCAGGCAGGAGTTCGCCATCCCTGCCGATGTTCACCTCAGGTTGACTGGGGATGAGGACTCTATCATGCCCAAGGACGACTCCATGCCCTTTCCAGTCGTAGCCTTCGTAGAGTGTGGACTTAGGCTCCCTCTCGATATCCTCTTCTGAGAAGTTCTTCACTATTATAAGCTCAATCTAATGCAATTAGCCATTAACTCATACAGAGTCATTAACGGTATCATTGCCTTAGCACGCCGAGAAAATGCTAGGATAACTCTAGCCAACATCCAGTACTACTACACCACGTGTGGTCTTAAGTCAGAAAAATGCTACATTTACTACCTTAAGCCAAGGTCGACGGAATACAAACTCATCGCTGACCTCCCTGATTCCAACAAGGGCGCCGGGGACGATTACTTCATCGTCTCGGGCAACTGGGAATTCCTTCCAGATGATGGCCTTCACCTCTACCCTTTAAGCAGTACATTGTTCAGAGAGAGAGATGGTAAGAGCCAAGTGTTTACTTTTACTTGTTTCTCAAGTCTTTTTTACTTTGACATTTTTGTATGCTCTAACGTCTGTATGTTTTATTTTGCAGTTCTTCCTCAACCTCCAAAGGACTTCCGCAAAAACTTTTATCCTAGTAAGGATTTTAAGAAGCTGTTGAGTCTGCCAGTTGACCAGTGAACAGCCCCTTTGCTGCTCAACTTTATCCCGACGTATAAATCTGTACTTCTCGACATCCCAAGAAAGAGAAAAAACAAGTCTCCTCCATCAGCAACAACTCCTCAAGCCGAATCATCAAGGCCTGACCAAAGATCAACATCTGGTCCTATGGAACAACCATCAACCTCTGCTCCACAACTAATCCCACCTTCTCAATGCCAACACCGACGTCGAGCTCCATTATTCGCACCAGTAGGCAGGACTCGAAGCCAAAGATGTCGAAGTGCCGAGGCGTCCTCATACGATCCAGCCAACCCACCAACAGCTCTACCAGCAATTCGCCTTGGTACTAAAGTTACCATTGTCATCTCCTTCGACGAAATGGGTTGCAAGAAGGCAGTTGCTGATGATCTTCTGGCCGGCATCGCGAACGTTGTTGCCGTCCAATCTCCATCTTCCTAATCTCAACGCAAACCAAAACCAAAGAGGCTGAAGAAAGCTCAACCTAAGGCAACTGTGACTCAAATTGACACTGAGGACACCTTGCCAATTTCAAAACTGGCCAAGGGCGAGAAGGCCTCTTCCGCCGCTGAGAAGAGGTCCGTCGAGGCCGAACCATCTGAATCCACCAAGTCAAAGAGGCCGAGACAGACTTTGCAGCCACTTCGGGTTCTCTCAAATTCGATGCCGCCTGGGCCCCCTTAATTACAATTGAGGACAAGCTAGTCAGAGTTGGTGATAGCGCCGATGACATCGAAGTCAACGCTGCCCTCTCTACTGCCTTGCTCCTTCCCAAAGACCTCGACCGCAATGCCGAGGTCAGCGAATATGAAAATTTCGCTCTGATGTTGTAGCACTTCGTAAAAGTAAGCCCCTAACACTTAATACACTCCATACTCTATTTTTCCATACTTAGAGTTTTATTAACTTTTGTTTTGTCCATTTCTTCTAGGCAATCCAACATGCCCACTCCTTCGCGATACAGGCTTTCGACATCAAGAAGGAATTGGTCAACAAGACCAAGGACGCTGCCAATTTGTTGAAGACTGTCAACAGAGTCGAAGCCAAAATGAAGACGCTTATAGATCAGGCCAAGGCAACCAAACAAGCCCAGGACGAGGCTAAGGAGAAGGCATGCATTGTTGAGGCCATTGCTAAGGTCCTAGAAGCCGAGAAGAAAGAGGCCGAAGCAAAGACCGCCAAGGTCCAAGCCGAACTCATTGCTGGCTTGGCCACAGAGGATGCCGAGATCAAAGCGGCGGACGAGAAAGTGTACGCCGAGGGGGCATCCGATGTCTGCGAGGACTACAAGAAGAAAGTGAAGTAGGCATGCAACTAGGGTTTCACCATTGGTTGGATGGTTGCTTTAAAGGAGTTGGCTGTCCCCGAGGACTCGCCTCTCCCAGAAAATAGTCGCACGTCCTACCATTCCCTCCTTCTCCAAGCCAATCCGAGGACGAAGCTGAGTCCAAGGATCAGGCTGAGGCCTAGAAAATCGAAGAAGCTGCTGAGGCCAAGTCCCCAACTCTGAATGAGCAAGTCTTGGACTTGACTCAGAATGAGGAGGATGAAGTCTCTAAAGGTGCCTCCTCCCAGAAGACAGCCTCCGAGGTGCCAATCACCGAGAAGAGCATCGATCAGACTCTACAAGAGATCAATGCCAAGCTCGAGGCTGAGAAGGTTGCCAAGAAGGGCTCACAGTTGTCTTCGGAGGCTGGGACACAACCAACTGTTGGCACCTAGTAGTCCATTTTGATGCTTTTCTTTATTTCTTGTACCTTGTACTTTTTTCTTACTTTTGAAACAATGTTAGCTTTAATTTAGCCGACGTGCCACCTTTGTTATCCGAACAAGTAATCCCTTTGTAGGTCGAAGTGCCCTTTTTTCCTTTTGAATATAAGTCTTTTTTTTTGACCAAGTGTCTGAATGCTTGTCTTTCCTTTAATATTTTGTATGCTTCCATATTTAGAATTTTTTGCATGTCGTTAAAGTACACCTTAACTGTGCAATCTTTTCGGGGTAAAATACCTCGGATATATCCACTGACTTGTTCACCTTGGCCTTGGCCTAACACTTGAAAACATTTTGTAGAAATATTTTCACAAGTGTTTATCTTGGTACTTTACTTTTAGTTAACAAGACTTTTGTCTTCCATGGTAATCTCGGCAAGTTCGTAGATATTTCTTTCAACATAACCTCGGCTTAATTTCAACTTGTAAATTTTCTTTAAAATTTCAACAAGTGTTAAACCAACTTTCTTTTAACATAACCTTGATTTAACTTCGACATGTAAATTTTCTTTAAAATTTCAACAAGTGTTAAACTGAATTCGTTTCAACATGACCTCAGTTTAACTTCAACTAGTAAATTTTTCTTAAAATTTCAACAAGTGTTAAACCAACTTTAGCATGTAAATTCCAACTTCCAAGCATTATTCTCCAACTCTCTGCCCCCTAATGTGAGCTTAATTTTCACTTATGTTCACATTAAGTATGTACCTACGATCTTGTCGCCGAGATCAAATTCAAACAAAGAATGGCCGAGGTTATCAACCTCAGTCTCTGTTAATCTAACTGATATGTATTTAGTGTCATTCAAAGTTTTCATTTTGTCAACACAACAAATCTTAGTTCAACTTGATTATATACAAGTATAATTCAACTCTGCCATATAATAAGTCTAAGTTATTCATCATGTTTCAATCAAAAACATCGCCAACTTAGTTCAACTCTATTATATGCAAGTATAATTCAACTCTGCCATATAATAAGTCTAAGTTATTCGTCATGTTTCAATCAGAAACATCGCCAACTTAGTTCAACTCTATTATATGCAAGTATAATTCAACTTTGCCATATAATAAGTCTAAGTTATTCATCATGTTTCAATTAGAAACATCACCAAGGGACTGGTCAATTGTTTTACACAAGTTTGAAATCAAGAATGGAGCTAAAATTTTATTAATTACTTCGACTAATAACAAAAGATTTTAAAGAAAGAAACAAAATGAAATCTTAATGATAGAAGAACTTCAGGTTGCAAGTATTCCAAGGTCTTGGCAACTCTTTGCCATCACTGTCTTCAAGCCGATATGCCTTATTGCCCAAGATCGAGATGATTCTATAAGGTCTTTCCCAGTTTGGGCCAAGCTTGCCCTCTCTGGGATCTTTTTTGTTGCCGATGACCTTTCTAAGGACGAGGTCCCCAACTTGAAACTCTCGTGGGTTGACTTTTTTGTTATAAGCCTTGGCAAGCTACTGCTAGTATGCCCCCAGTTGAATTGCTGCCTTCCCCTTTCTTTCTTCTAATAGATCCAAATCTCGGGCTAAAAACGCATCGTTAGTCCTATTCTTCACTTTTTGGGTTCTGACGCCTGGGATGTCGACCTCTAATGGGATTACTGCCTCTGTGCCATAAGCCATAGCAAATGGGGATTCTCCAGTTGATCTTCTCGACGTAGTCCGATATGCCCAAAGTACACTGGGCAACTCGTCCACCCACTTTCCCTTTGCTGCTTCCAGCCTCTTCTTAATCCCATCCAATATAGTTTTGTTGGATGCTTCTATCTGTCCATTGCTTTAAGGGAAGCTTAGAGTGGAATAATAGTTCTTGATCTTGTACTTTGCACATAAGTTCTTGATTAGCTTATTGTCAAATTGCGTACCATTGTCTGCTATTATTGCCCTTGAGATCCCAAACTTGGTGATGATGTTCTTCTATATGAAGTTCTTCACATCAACATCTCAAATTTTTGCAAGGGGTTTAGCTTCCACCCACTTGGTAAAGTAATCTGTTGCCACTAGCAGGTACTTCCTTTATCCAGTTGCCTGAGGCAGCTGTCCAACAAGATCCATGCCCCATTGGGCAAATGGCCAGGGGCTGGATACTGGGTTTAAATCTGCTGCTGGTTGGTGTATCAAAGGTGCAAACCTCTGACACTTCTCACACTTTTTGACATAAGCTTCAACATCTTTCTGCATGTAAGGCCATCAGTACCCTTGATTAATGACCCTATGAGCAAGTGACCTGCCCCCTGTGTGGCTTCCACATACTCCTTCATGTATCTCATACAAGAAGTCTTCAACTTGTGAAGGATGTACACACCTCAAAAGGGATCCAGTAAAAGATCTTCTGTAGAGATGCCCTTCTGCTGTCAGACTGAATCTTGTCGACTTCAGTCTGATCTTGTGTGCTTCTTTATGATCATCTGATAGTTTTTCCTTTTTAAGGAATACTATTATTGTATCCATCCAGCTTGGTCTCATTTCGACACACATTGCTTCATGATCTATGATCAGTGGTTCTGTACTTGGACCTGACAAGTAGTCAACCATTATTGTCCTTGCCTCTCCTGGTTTCATTGCATTAGCCAGGTTGGCCAAGGCATCAACATGGCTGTTGTCATCTCGGCTGACTTGTTGTAGTCGGCAATTTTGGAATAATGCCATTAGTTTGCCCACCTCCTTTACATAGGCCACCATCCTTTTATCTTGGGCTGCTTATTCGCCTGTTGCCTGGTTGATGATAAGTTGGGAGTCACAAAAGACCATTACCTCGTCGGCTTCCATTGCTGCTACCAATTTTAACCTTGCGATCAGGGCTTCATACTCTGCCTCGTTGTTTGAGGCTTTAAATCCCAAATGAATGGATTGTTCAAGCATCTGTCCTTCCGGCGATACTAGCACTACTTCTGCCCCCACTCCTTGTCGGTTTGAACTTCCGTCAATGAACAGGCAGAAAGAATCGCCGACGTAAACACTGCAGGGCCTAAGTTTCTCTTCTTTCCTCTGTTTGGCTATCCCCAACTGGGTTTCTCCTTGTTCACCTGGACATTGTATACCTCGGCTTAACGGAGCCTGATGTATGATGGTGCCTAGTGTGAACTAGGCCACGAAGTCGGCCAAAACTTGGCCTTTGATTGCTATTCTGGGTCTGAATTCCAAGTCATATTGGCCCAGCACCACTGCCCATCTGGCTATCCTGCTTGTTAGATCTTCTTGTTGCCACAGGGACTTCAAAGGATGCACAGCTAACACCACAATTTTGTGGGCTTGAAAGTAATGATTCAACTTCTTGGAGGCCATCACCAAAGCTAGTGTTAGCTTTTCCAAAGGTAGATATCTGGTCTCTGTATCTGTTAGGATTTTACTCACGTAGTAAACTGCCATCTGTTCCCCCTTATCTTCCCTGATTATCACTGCACTTACTGCAGGTTCTAAGACCGCCAAGTATAAGAACAGCTCCTATCCAAGTACTGGATTTGAGAGAACTGGAGCTGTGGTCAAGTATTTCTTTAAGTCGGCCAAGGCGACTTCGCACTCCTCTGTCCATAAGAATTCTGTGGCTTTCTTCACTAAACTGAAGAAAGGTTTGCATTTATCAGAACTTCTGCTTATGAATCTGTTTAGGACTGCAGCCCTTCCAGTTAGCATCTGCACTTGTTTTGTCGACGTTGGGCTCTCTAACTCTAGAATGGCCTTGATTTGATCCGGCCTTGCTTCAATGCCCTTTCTGGTGACCAAGTATCCCAGGAATTTTCCTAACCCAACTCCGAATGCACACTTCGATGCATTAAGTCGGAGCCGAAATGTCCTTAGGATATCAAAGACTGTCTTTAGGTCGGTTAAATGATCTTCAGGTTCCTTGGTCTCCACAACCATGTCATCAATGTAAACCTCCACTGTTTTGCCTATTAGATATCCAAACATTTTAGTCACCAATCTTTGGTAAGTTGCTCCTGCATTTTTTAATCCAAAAGGCATCACTTTGTAGTAGTACAACCCTTTTGGGTGATAAATGCAGTCTTCTTTTCATCTGAGGGGTACATAGCTATTTGATGGTACCCCCTGTAAGTGTCTAAGAAGCTCATCCTTCCATGCCTTGAAGTGGCATCCACCAGTTGGTCAATCTTAGGTAGTGGGAAACTGTCTTTGGGACAAGCTTTATTCAGGCCAGTGAAGTCCACGCAGACCCTCCACTTCTCATTCTTTTTCTTCACAACCATCGTGTTTGATAACCATGTCGGGTAATTTACTTCTCGAATGGCTCTGGCCTCCAGAAGTTTATCCACTTCCTCTTCTACTGTCTCAACATGCATCAAGGTCGGCCTTCTTGCTCCCTGGATGACAGGTTTGGCCAACCTGTCCACATTCAGTATATGACAAGTGACCTTGGGGTCAATGCTAGGCATTTCATACGGTGTCCAAGCAAACACCTCAAGGTTTGCCCTCAAGAATGCTTCTAATTCCCTTTCCTCTTCCTCGGCTAAGCCTGAGCCGAGAAGGAAAAAGTGCTCTTCGTCTCCTTGTTGGACTAAGATCTTCTTCAGGGTTTTCTCACTTTTCTCGGCTGGTTCTTTCCTGACATCCTCAAGGGCCTCCATGTCCTCATCTTCAATCTCTGCTTCTTTTGCTTCTCGTATGTTGCAGGTGGATTTCATTACTGCCATGGAGCAATTCTTTGCCTGCACTTGATCCCTTCTAACCTCCTCAATTCCATGCTCTGTTGAGAATTGCAACAGTTGGTGCAATGTTGAGGGAACAGCCTCTATTGCATGTAGCCATGGTCTTCTCAGGATAGCATTGTAAGGGGAAGGGGTGTCAATTATTGTGAACTCAATTCTTACCTTTTTGGTGCCAGCTTGCACCTCCAAGCTTACTGCTCCTAAGGGCCATGTCAGCGTTCCATTGAACCCGACCATTGGACTATTCCAAATCATATTGGTGAAAGCCAAGCTCCTTATAACACCTGATATACATGATGTCACAAGAGCTGCTCTGGTCGATCAAAATTCTCTTTACTTGGCACTCTCCAATCTGGAGGGATATTACCAAGGCATCGTTGTGTGGATGCTGCACCATCTCCAAGTCATCTTCAGTAAAGGACCCACTGGTCCTTGGCACTTGTCTGCCCTAGGTCTCTTCTGTCGAACTTGATACACATGTTGGAGGTGTTTTACCTTCGGAGTTTCCCCCTGTATCTCGTTCTCATTCACCTTCGAGTGAATCACATTGATCACTCGAGGTCCGCCTGCTTACGGTTGCGGTGCTGGTGGAGGTGGTGCTGCCGATGCCTGAGGTAGTCTCGCTTGCTCTTTCCTTGTCCTGGTTTCATTTACCAGGTCTCTTAAATGACCCTTTCTTACCAGGTCTTCCAGATGTGCCTTTAGGGCTCTGCACCATTGAGTTAGATGCCCATCCTCATTATGGTAGGCACAATGCTTCCCTAGACTTTTTCCCATAAATTCACCAGGAAGCTTCTCTGGTGCTCTATAATAGGGCTGATTCCGGATTCTTTCCAAGACTTTGTAGATCGGAATTCAGAATACGGTTGTGACTGCTTGTATAGCCCTCAGTCATGTCTTTTGCTTATTGTACCCACCATTACCTCGGCCTCACTTCGGTGAGCCATTTCTCTTTTCTTGTTTCGACGCCTTTGTCCCCGGCGTGTCCTCTTCGGCCCTGGCATACTTTTCTATCCTGACCATAAGTTCCTCCATACTTTTTGCCAATGTCTTTGCCAGTGATTTTCGAAGCAGGCAATCATCTTTCAGGCCGTTCTTAAAAGACGCGACCACCACCTCTTGGTTGCACCCTGGTATTCAGTTGAACACCTTATAATACTTTTTGGCATAGGCCCTAAGTCTTTCATCCTCACCAATTCTCAGAGCCATCAGGGAGTCCACCCTTAATGGCTGTAGTTTGTTTGTCACAAACCTGGCCACGAACATCTCGGCTAGGTTTTCCCAGCTTTTCACAGTTCCTTTTGGCAACTTATGAAACCAATCTGATGCAATTTTTTCAAAGGACGAGGGGAACACCTTGCAAAGCAACGGCTCGTTCCCGGTGTATAATGTCATTGAGTTCAGGTACAAGCCGACGTGAAAGTTAGGGTCCGACTTATCGTCGTATATCTGGAATCTCGGTATATTAAACCTCTGCGGGGTTTCAAACTTGTCTAATTCGGTGAGGTTACCTCAGCATCTTGTCGCTTCATCTGGAGGTAATCCTTTAGATCTTCCTTGGTCCGTCCAGGAGCTCAGCTATCCACAGATTTCAGCCTTTTCGGTGAGCTACTCCCAGTGTCGTTATAAGTCCTCTTGGACCTCTCCCTATTAGTTGCATCGAAACAAAGTTCCTTCATTTGAACATGTCGATGTTCTTTTTGATCAGCTTCCTTGGTGCGATGCGTCCTCCGAGAATCTCCCTTCATTGACTCTTCTCGCCCGACCTCCCTAAAAGGCTGGTAAGAGTGTTCCTTGGTCCCGATGTGCTGGGGGACTGTAGGGACTATTTTTTGCTCTCCCTTCTGGGCATTGTTCTTGGCCGCTGGAATCGGCGTGTCTTGTAACAAGAACAATGGCTGCATGACGTTGTTCTGCATCATGAAATTGACGACCGTCTGCAGGTCCGCCAATTTGTTCGCCAGTCCCTTCATCTCGCCGTCCCTCCGTAGGCATCTATCCTTCCATACTTGGAGGTCGTCCTCGTTATAATATCCGCCCCTGTCTGACTTCTTTGGTACGCCGCCCTCCTTGCCGACGCCTTTCTCTCTGGGATTCTGATCCTAAGTTTCTTCGTTGCAGTTATCTCCTCCGCGTTAGGGTCAATGTGCTTACCACTCCCAGTAGGGATGTCGTCCCTAACCTTTTCTTTCTGTCCGTCGTTGGCCATCTCTTCTCATTTCTTTTCCACAGACGGCGCTAAATTGTGTGTGCTATTTTCTGACCACACTGCCAAACAGGTACTCAGCTAGAGAGCACTGACAAAATAGATTGCGCCCGAATGACCTGTAATCGAAAGATGAGACGCCGGCGGTGGTTTTTCCATCCGGGGCACTTCGACAATCAAGTTGGTTATCTCTCAAAGATAGCAAAAGTGCTTAACTCACTATTCAAAATACCAAAAGCGTACCTTAGACCCACGAGGGTGCCTTACTTTTATAGCTAACACTGACCTGATCCCTGTAGAAGCCTAGTTTTAATGGACTTTAGCTCAATACTTATCCTGGACTTTCAAATGGATAGAGATAAACTCCCTAAGAGTTTTATCTTTGTCCAGACCGAGGTCCTCTCCCATTCTAGAACTCTTGTCCCTTATCTGCTCATCTCGGATTCCGGTATCTCCGTAGATAACCTCGGCCTAGCCAAGATTACCTCGGCGTCAAGTCAAGGACATGTGGCACCTTGGCTGGCACTTCAGTGCCACATTGGCCACGTGCTGCCACTCAAAAAATATGCCTCCACAAATACTTCTATGAATTTAAACTTCCGTTGCGTTTCATTAGAACATTTGAGAAGAGATTAAAAAAGAAAAAAGAAAAAAAATATAAAATATAAATAAAATATACTTACATTTTATCTAATTTTATAAACTATTTTTTTTCCTTTCTAAATCCCTTCTCAAATCCCCTAACCAAACGCAGGCTTAAGGTTGTTTTGGAAAGTGTAAAAAAAATTAATTTTCTTACTTATTAAGAAAAGATATTGAAAAAGTGGAGATGTAATGTGACTCAAATAAGTCAATAAGCCAATAAGTTGGCTTTTTTGGCACTTTCCAAAAGTGACCGTATTTATCTTGAATTTATCCCGAATATCCCGAGTGAGTATGTGTGATTGTGATTAAATTTGTGTAATGTATGGCATTTGTATAGAATAAATTTAAATCAGAAAATGATAATTTTAAATAATTTTCAGATAATTAAGTATGAGTTTCTACTATTACTGCTTTCATAAATACCAATGGAGAAATCAGTGTGTTTGGTTTGAGTTTTTTGGATTAAGTTTTTTTGAAAATTGAGTTTTTTGATTTTCGTATTCTTTTGTTTTTAGTGAATATTTTTTAAATTTTAAACATTTTTTTTTACTTTTTAAGATGTACCTTAGTTAGATGTATCAAAAAAGTAAAAATTTTGTGAAAAAATATTTTAAAAAATTAATAAATACATAAAAATATAAAAAATATACTGAATTCTTATATTTTTTTTTATATTTTTGGTATTTAGTGAATTTTTAAAAGATTTTTTTAATATTTTTTTTACTTTTTAGGTATATTTATGTTAGGTGTGTCTAAAAAGTAAAAAAATTACTGAAAATATTAAAAAAATTCAATAAAAATAAAAAAATAAAATTTTTTGAAAAGTATTTCTTAAAAAATAAAAACAAACAAGCTGATTGCCTTTTAGAAAATAATTTGGTAGTTTAGAAACTTCTAAGTTTCTCCCTGAGAACCCTCTCAACATCACCAACATGTGAGCAAGAAAATGACAAAAAAAAAAAGTAAAATGTTTCGTAGCTCGAAACATTTGTCCCAAATGGCTTGATTTCGAAGCAGAGGGGAAGAGAGAAGCAGAGGGAGAGGGAGAGAAAAAGAGAAGCAGAGAGAGAGGGAGAGAAAGAGAGAAGCAGAGGGGAAGAGAGAGAGAGAGAGAAGATGATCGTCGCCCAGCCACCGATCGTCGCCCCGCCCAGCCGCCGATCGTCGCCCAGCCCAGCCCCGCCGCAGCCTCTGACCGCCGTCGCCCCGCCTCCACCTCCTCCTCTCCCGAATATTATGCCCCCTCCAGTTCTCCTCCTCCTCCTCCTCCTCCTCCCTCCCTTCTTCCTCCTCCTCCTCCTCCTTTCTTCCTTCTTCTTCCTGGTCTTCGTTCTTCTTCTGCAAAAAAAAAAAAAAAAAAATCAAGCCATTCAGGCTTCCTATTTTCAAGCTACGTAGCGCGATCAAAAAAAAAAAAAATACTAGGTAAATTCTAACCTAGGGGATTAGGGGGAGAAAGGAAGTAAGACTTGAAATCTAGACCGCTAGAAGCCCACAACTTGGGCTGCCCCTATGTTTCAAGAAAAAGCTATTATGTGCTATTCTATCGCATTACTACTTCTTGTTAAAGTCCACTCTAATTGTTGTTGTCAAGATTGATTATTAGGCCAAGTTTGAGAACTCTAAAAAAAAAAAAAAAATAAATAAAATAAAAATTGAAAAAGTTATTTAAAAAATTAAAAAGTTATCATTATTTATCAAAAGTTAAAAATTATGATTGTATAATTTTTAATTCTAATTTTCCTCTACACACTAATTTATATAATTTTTTAATATACATTTTTTTTATAAAAAGTAAAAAAGTTAACTCAAACATTTATATTTTTTCTCTCAATTTTTTAGTTTAAAAAGACAAAAAGTGTACTTATTTAGAACATCCTAAACAACCCCTTAATTTTGAAATATTATGTGGTCTATAAATGATGTAAAGAAAAATTTTAACATTAGATAATATTATCCTACAGTTATAATGTAATTGGGAGATGAAAATGACTTATTTAGCCTCCGTTTGGGAAGTGGGTTGGCTTTTTGGCTTTTTGATTTTTTTGGCTATTTTAGCCTGGGCTAAAAAGCTTGGTTTGGGAAGGGCTTTTTGGCTTTTTGACTTTTTTGACTTTTTTTGTGAGAGAAGAATGTAATGATTATAGGTTGGATGTGATGTTTTGTTTGTTATGGCTAGAATAGCCTATTTTGTTTTTTGTGACTAAAATAGCCAAAAAAGTCTGAAAAAACCCTTGCCAAACGGAGGCTAATATGTTTATAATTTTTCGCTTGTCAAATAATATAGTATAGTATTTCAAGACTGTTTAATTTTTAATTTTCCGTTGTTGATATGATGCTGCTGCAAACTTTGATGTGTGGCTCCTATCATTGCTATCAAGATGTCTTACAGTAACTTCACTAAAACAGAATCTAATATATATATATATATATATAGAAAGATGTTTTAGAGTTCTAATTTTTAAGTTTTAAAGTCAGTTCTAATAAGTTGATAGTTGATCTCACCTACTGTGATGTAGTTTTGGTCTTAATTTGTTTTTTTTATATTTTTTTTCTTCTTGTCATGTCATTAAAACATCAAAATTAATGTTGTAAATCATTATTGATATATATATTTCCATTAACTAAGATGAAAGGCATTATAGCTAGCTAGCTAGCTAGCTAGCTAGTAGTCCTGGGGCTTTGTAGAATAATGCGCATGTGAGGATATTAAATAGTTTGTTAAATTTTTTATATGGATATGAGATTTATATACATATAAGTTTGTATGAATCTCATATTCATATAAAATTTAATAAATTATTTAAAGTTTATCACTGCAAGAAATTGTATTTTTGGTGATTATTTTTGGCGATGATGTTAATTTTTCATAGGCAAAAATATATTTTTGGCAACACAGTGATCATTTTCGTCGGTAAAAATAGACTTTAAGACGCAATTTACTATTGTCGCTAAAAAAGCATAATATTCACTAGGCGCTAAAATTATTAGTTGGGGCCAAAATTTTAAAAATTTTAGCGACAATAGTTATTTTTTGGCAACACGATAAGCATTGCTATTGGTCAATTTACTTTTGGTGATGAAAAGTTGGCATGGGCAAATAGTTAAATATTTAGCAATGACAAAATTATTTGTCGGCCAAAGTTTTGTTAGTGAAACATGATGGTTTGGTGATTTGCATTTTTATTAGAACTTTTCAAAGAGGTTTGGATTCTTTTAAGTTGGCCATCCAACTTGAAAGAGGCTTGCTGACTGCATTTTCAGGCTAAATTTGGTAATTCAAACTATTTACATTTTAAAACTTATATATGAGTATAATTTTATGTAAAAAATTAAAATGATCAGACATTAATAGCTATATGTTTGAATTACATTTATTTTTAAAAAAATAAATAATAAGTATAATTTCAATAACAACCATTTATTTTTTGTAATGTAAATATGTTCCAAATGTATAGTCACAAATATTTGACCATTTTCATTTTTTTCATGAATATCCTAATCAATAAAAATTAAAAAGTAAATGGTTTGGATCGCCGAGATAGGTTTTAAAATGAGCCCATTAAACTCAAATACTCTCTCAAATTGAGATGACCAAATTAATAGAATCTAAACTCTGTCCAAAATTGAGGTGACACATGTTCGGTTTGATTTTTTAAAACTTGTTTGAGATTTTTTTTTAAAAGAAGTGAAAAAATTAAAAAAATCAAAATTGATTATCAATCTTACATAATTTTAAAAAAGATATGAGTAATTTTTAAACTTTTAAAAATGAAATAAGATAAAAATTAGAAAACAAAAATCAGTCTCACTTTTTTACAATCCCTCCCAAATTCCCCTCTTTTTTTTTTTTTTGTTGGTAAGTAAAGACGCCTCATCTCTCTCCACGATTTTCACTCTCTTACAAATGGAAGTTCTCTCTCTCACGGTTTCTGCCGTTTGCCGTTGTTGTCATTGTGCTACACTTGCTGCTTTATTCTGCTTCGGTTGGTTGTCCTTCTTTGCTCTGTATCCCACCCAAGGAATTTTGATTTGGCTTTGTTTATATTAGTACATTGTTTCTCTACTCAGTTTTGGGTTGGAATTCTAGTATTGACCTAGATTTGTCTCGTTCTAGATTTGATAAGAATTTGTATGTAACTGACCTAGTGCAATCTTATCCTCAAGCATGAGATCACCCATGAAGATGGATTAATGGCTCTGTTTAGGAAATAGATTAACTTGTTGTATATCATAAATTTTTTTTTTAAAAAAATGTAGTAAATTGAAAAAGATGATGACAATGATTTCTAGATGCCCAAAATTGCTATTCTATATTTGAAGAATATAGGGCCGTGGGCGCTGTAAATTGATTTTTTTTTTTTATTTTTTTTTTTAAAAAAGGCTCCAAAATATTTTTAGCTATTATACCAGTCCAAAAAAAAATCAACCTAAATTTAAAAGAACTGGACAAAATTCGATGAAGATTCAAAACTAATAAATGATTGAGGTGTGAAAATTATATAGGGAGATGCACCTCTGAATCTCTGCATAAGATCGGGGTCTTGAATAATAACATCTCTTCTGTGTGAGACTAAAGCAGCAGAGGTGTGAAAATTAGAGCTGTATAGTTTCTGCAGGTGTATGCCACTGTTTCTTTCTGCTGTACTAATGAAGCTTCCTTTCATGGTTGAATAATGATTCTTATTTACCTCAGTGATCTCATTAAAGTAAGAGTAGCTTTTGGTAGAAATCATTTGATCCAGAACGCCCATTTCCTATCATTGTTCTTGTTTTCAATAAGTAGCAGGTGAGTAGTGGTTTGTGAGAACATGGTAGGGAATAGCAGTTGGGCCCTCTTTGTGTTACTATTATGTTGCTTGTTTTTTTTCTTTTCAATCTTTGTTCCTTTAGTTGGTTGCTCACCACCTTGGGGTACTAACATATGATAGGATGAATTTTTTGGTGTTAATTCAGTTGGGATGATCATACTCATTGTGATTTTTTTTGCACTCACCTCTCTTTATTGATGTAATTTGTTCTTGTATCTTGTACTGTGCTGTTTCATCAATAAAGCTTCTATTTTACTGATAAAAAAAAAAAATAAATAAATAAATAAATGATTGATGTAGTGAATTATTTAAACTAATAGATGATTTTTTTTACTTCAAAAAATCGAAAAGCCTATTTATTTGATGAGTTATTTGATATTAATGGATAGTTGTTTCTCAAATTTATGAATTGTATACAGACTACGATTAATTACATCAGTCACAATTATTTCTGAAGAAAAAAAAAATCAAATTTAAAATTAAATAAATCTTGCCAGTTATAAATATTTTATTAAAAAAATTGAATTTAATATTTTATTATTTTAAATAAATCTTACCATTGTTTTATTATTTTATTCAGCGACTAGCCAGTTCTAAATATTTTGATCAACCTTTATTTATTTATTTTGTTTTTATGATTTTGCATGGATTATGAATCTCCTCAATTTCCCCAATTTTATTAGATTTGAATGTGTTCTGGTGTGGGTAGGAAAAGGATACAAGATTTGTATGTTTAATTTGCATGTTTAAGTTTAGAATTTATCATATATTTTTATTTAATTTTATCCTTTATAAATTTATATATTGTATAATGAATTTTAATTTTTCTAAATTTCTTGAATAAAATTAATTTATATAGTGATCTAGTGCTCTTTTTTTTTTTCTTTTTTTTTTTTTTTTCTTCGATTCAAAGGAAATTAGAGAACAAAGAGTAAAGGCATGAAGCCTTGATTACACAGATGATGTTCGTGGGTCATTCAAAAAACAAAAGGTTCTAGGTGAGTCACCCCTAAATTAGCCAAACCATTAGCAGCTTTGTTTCCATCTCTGAGGATGTGTTGGATGATGCATTTGCACCTCTGCAGCAGGAACTTAGAATCCTCAAGGAGGGCCCTATGCTGGAAAGTTGGGCTAGAGTCTTCATGGAGGAGTTTGACCATTTGTACAGAATCAGTCTCAATAACAATGTCTCTCATTCCTTTCTCAAGGATGATAGTGAGGCCCCTATACACTCCCCAAAGTTCTGCTTCCAAACTAGTGGCTTCCTCCAGTCTTCTATGATAGCCATGAACCCAAGCTCCTCTCTCATCCCTGAATAGACCTCCATAACCAGCTGGTCCAGGGTTGCCCTTGGAGCATCCATCAGAGTTGAGTTTAATTGTACCCGCAAAAGGCAAATTCCAATTAGTTTTATGGTGTAAAAACTGGCCTGTAAGGTGATCAGAGTAGAAAGCTTCATAAGTTTCAATGGCCTGTTGCTGAATGTATCGGGTAGCTTCATACATAGTGCAATCTTCATGCCTGAAAATGAAATTGTTTCTATCTTTCCAGATTTTCCACATAGTGTATAAAAATACCATACCCCAAGGGATTTGGTAAATTATTCTCTCCTTGCATTTCAGGTTAGTTTGGAGCCACAGATTCCATGGTTGATGTTCACTGGTCTGAAGCCATCTATGGTCTCTAATGGCTAGCCAAACCTCATTAGCTTTAGGGCAATCCTTGAAAATATGGCATAGGTCTTCTTGAGTTGAATTGCACCTGGGACAACTTTCATCCATTGTTAGGCCTCTAGATTTTCTATGATGGTTGGACAGCAGTCTTTCATGAAAGAGCAGCCAGCAAAAGCCCTTTAGTTTTTGTGGGAGTTTTTGTTTCCAGATCCACTGCCAGTTAACATGCTCACTGTCATGTTCCATGTGTGTTAAGAGATCATAGGCTGCACTCACAGTAAAGTTACCAGTAGGAGCTCCTTTCCAATGAGGGTTATCTGGAACTTCAATAAATTGGGGCAGATGGATTTGGGATATGTCAAGCAGGATGGATTGTGGGATGAGCTCAGGAACTGTATCAATGTTCCAGGACCTATCTTCATTAATAACATCAGCAACTTTCAAATGGGTAGATGTATGATCACCTGGGCATTGGGAAGCAATGGTGGCCTCACCACACCACCAATCATTCCAGAAGGATATATTCTTCCCATTACCAGCCGACCACTTCACACCTTTTTTAAGGATGTCCCTGGTTTTGACAATGCTTCTCTAAGTATGAGAAGCCAATCTGTTACTAGGCCAATCCATCAAAGAAACTTTTTGGAGATACTTGCCTCGGAGGACAACAGACCAGATAGACTCCTTGTCACTTATTAATTTCCAACCAAGCTTAGTTAGAAGGGCTAGATTTTGGTCCTCAGCTCTTTTGATGCCAAGGCCTCCCTCTTGTTTACTTTTGCAAACTTGTCTCCAGTTAACAAGATGGATTCTCCTCTTAGTTACTTGGTCTCCCCAAAGGAAATTTCTGTTGAGTTTGTCAAGTTGATTGCACACACTCTGAGGAAATTTATTAGTTTGCATGGTATAAGAAGGTATGGCTGAGGTTATTGATTGGATAAGGGTAGTCCGACCAGCTAGGGAAAGGGGTATTGGCTTTCCAGGTGGAGAGTTTTTTTTTGAACTTTCTCCAAAATATCATTATACATACCCTTTTGAACTCTACTATGGAGTAGGGGCACTCCTAGATATTTGCCCAAATTTTTTGTAAGGCCGATTCCACAAAACTGACTCAGATCTTTAGCCTTCCTGCTGTCTACATTTGGAGAAATGAACATTTTAGATTTATGTAAACTGAGTTGCTGGCCAGATATGAGGCTGAATTCATTGATGGTATTCATAATGGTCTCACAATTGGGCTCGTCAGCTTGAGCAAAAAGGAGGAGGTCATCCGCGAAGAAAAGATGAGATATAGTTGGGCCCTCTCTAGCTGCTTTAAGACCCTTCCACTGCTTTTTCTCCACTTTGCAACGAATCATATTGGACAAGTATTCCATATAGAGAACGAAAAGGTAGGGGGATAAAGGGTCACCCTGTCTCAAGCCTCGGCCAGGTGTAAATTCATCCATGGTTTCCCCATTCCATAACAAAGAAAATCTAACGAAAGAAACACAAGACATAATAATAAGGTCAATCCAGTGATGATTCAAATTAAATTCATAAAGGGTATCATGGAGGAAGTCCCAAGAAATCTTATCATAGGCTTTTCCAAGGTCTAATTTAAGGATAAGGCCACCCAGTTTACCTTTTTGATGGTGTAGGGTATGGATTATCTCTTGGGTTATAATGATGTTATCATGAGTAGTGCGACCAGGAAGAAAACTGCTTTGGCTAGGACTGATAAGATTATGAAGAAGGGGTCTAATTCGATTAACAAGGATTTTAGTGATGATTTTGTAAGACACATTACACAGGCTAATGGGGCGAAACTGTTTAATAGTTTCAGGGTTATCAGTCTTAGGAATAAGGGCAATGGGGGTTTTATTGATTTTAGAGGGTATGGTCTTTTCAATGTAACAATTTTTAACAAAGGCACAAACATCCTGACCAATAATATCCCAAAATTTGTGATAAAATAAGGCTTGGAAGCCATCTCTGCCAGGAGCTTTGAAAGCATTAATATGCTTAGTGGCTTCCCAAATCTCATGACTAGTTAAGACCTTAGAGAGCATGTGGTTCTCTTCAGGTGAAATTGTGTGAGGTGCAATATTGTTCCAGTGACTAAGATTGGTAACAGGTGTAGCTTGGAACATATCTATAAAATAGGCTTGAATGTGAGCTTTGACAGCTTGGGCTTCCATTATCCAGGTCCCAGTGTCAGACCGTAGGGATTCAATTTTTAGCCTCTTCCTTTTAGAAATGGTAGACACATGAAAATATTTGGTGTTTTTTTCACCTTGAGTAATCCAATTAACCCTAGATTTTTGAAACCAAAGGACCTCCTCTTGCAAGAGGGTTTTATTATACTGACTAATTAAGTCTTTTTCAAGTAAAAACAGGCTGTGGGAGAAATGGTTAGCAAGAGCTTTTTGAATTCCTTCAATGCGAGAAAAGAGATTTTCCTTTTAAAAATATTACCAAAAATTTTCTTATTCCAATGAAGGGAGTCATCAGCAACATGCAAAAGATTATTACTTAAAGAATGATTATGATTCCACGAGGAAGAAACCACTTCTCTGTACTGGGGGTGTGAAAGCCAAGTTGCCTCAAAACGAAAAGGACGATTACAAGGAGAAAGTTTAGAAATACCTTCTATGTAGACAATGAGAGAAGAATGATTAGAGTAAGTCCGAGGTAGGTTACGGACTGTGCCTTTTGGAAAGAGAGTGTTCCATTCAGCATTGCACAGGGCACGATCCAAGTGTTCCATAGTTATGGAGAGGCCTTTTCTGTTGTTAGTCCAGGTGAATTTGGGCCCTGAGCAACCAAGATCCATGAGACCACAGCGGTTTATTTGGTCTAAGAATCTGTGACTACGATTCTGTTGAGTCGTTTGGGTGAAGCTCCGCCTTTCATGGTGGCTACTGATATCATTAAAATCACCAACAATGAGCCAGGGCTTGGTCATAGAGCTGGCTGTGTCTTCCAAGTCCTGCCATAGGTTATGCCGGAGTCTGATGTTGGGGCTCGCATAAACCACGCCTAACACCCAATCTTCATAGTCTTGCCTTTTGACTGTGGCTTGAATCACTTGGTGGTTTGCTACATGAGCACTAACGGAGACATGTGTAGGATTCCAGAGAAGCCAAATTCCTCCCATACGACCCACAGGATCTACAATTGTAGAAGCAGTATAGCCCAGGTTGTTGAAAAATAGCCCCATAGAACTGAACAAGACTTTGGTTTAAAAAAGGGCTACCACATCTGGTCTATGAGTTTTGGTGATCTCCCTGAAGTTCCTTCTGAAGGTTTTGTTGCCGGCTCCCCGGCAGTTCCATAGCATGATATTCATAGATAGACAGTTGGGGAGGTGAGGTAACGGTTCTGAGGGACTTAGACCACCCATATCACGCACGAATGTCTGGCTTAGAGCCGTTGACCTCAGGGCTGCCATTTGCGTCGCTTGAAGAGGTCGATGAACTGCACTCATCCATCTGGGCTCTAAATTCAGCCTGATTTCATCTATCCACCAGACGATGCTTACTTGGTGAATTGCTTCGCTCGCGGGTTCGAGGTATGAGCCCACTGCACTGTGTGTCAATTCGGACAACTGAACTTCCAGTATCTCCATTTCTTCGTTGGTGATGTTGTGGCTCATGTTTAGAGTCTGGTGGTTTCTTTTTATGTTTAGCGTTTACTGGAGAGAAGGTGGGATTATGATCTTCTAGGGGAGAATGGGGGTGTGGTGTTAAAGGAATGGGAGGACAGGAGGTGGTTGTGGTAGTGGTGGCCAACTCATGCATCGGGCTATCTGACCCAGTGGTAGGTTGTAGCACAGGACTCGGTTCTGTGGTAGTCGAACTCTTCACATGGCTATCCTAGAGGAGTAAGTCAGAGCTAGCGATAGTATGGTGTAAAGCAGAAGGAGTAGACTGATTGGGATAAGTTGCAACCTCAGAGTTGGAGTGTAAGGGATTAACACTGGAAGAGGCTTGGTGGGGGTTTAAGGGCTGAGGTGCTTGGATCTCCTTACCTTTAGTTAACACAGAGGTTCCCTCTTTACTGGGCTTAGTAGTGAAAGGGCTGAATCTATTATTAGGCTTCTTGTGCATTATGGGCCCCAAGTTACGGTTAGTAGTAGTGGGCTTGCAAGTTCTTCGATTAACAATCATCCATGGGCCAAACTGTGCTTCATCACCAGGGTGGTGGACAACTTTTTGGCCCGATGTATTAGCCGTTGGGAGTTGCTCAGAGGGCACTGCTGTGCTGCTGGTGTTGACCCCACCTTGGTGTACCGGAGACGGTAGTGGAATAGGTTTAAGGCAGTATTCTTTACGGTGGCCAATCTTACCACATGCAAAACAAAAGTAATGAAGATGTTCATATTCTATTATATACGAATATTTACCAATAGCAAATCTAGATACAAGAGGCTTTGTAAGATCAACTTCAACACATACCCTGGCATATCGACCTCGGGTAGACATGGCTGTATTTAGATCTACTTTAAGCGGCTTTCCAATCACCTTGGCGATGTGATAGAGGACTTTTTCATTGTAATATTCAATGGGTAGTTGTGGGAATCTAACCCAAAGGGCTGTAGCAACTTATTTAGCTTCCGAAGGCTTAAAATCGTGTTCCCACCTACGAACAGTTAAGTAGTGACCCATGATTATCCATGGCCCTTCAGTATAAACTCTATTGCAGTCAGCTAACATTTTAAATTTCACAAGACAAAAACCAAGCCCCAGATTTATGGCTTCAAAATCTCCTTGTATGCCCCAAATTTTCTTCAATTTGTTGACAAGAAACTTGAACCCCACCGTTTTCCCCAAAAGCCGGACTATGAGGCAATCCTTCCAAGGTTTGCGGATCAATTTCACCAGCCGTGGGGGTAGCTTGATTTTGGAAATTATGGGAGCTAGGTCTTGCGCTTGTTCATCTTCCGATAGGGCCTCGTTATCCTCTTCATCGGTGAGGAATTCATCACCAGTGGACAGCCGATCCAACTCATTGTCAAAGGCCTTTTCATTATGTTTAGTTGCTGTGAGAGCTTGCTTGAAAGATTTCTTCTGAGGTACCTCAGATGGTGTGGGAAGCATTTCCACTTCTTGGGTTGCTTGGATAGCCTCAAATGATGCCACGATCTCCTTCATCAGTTGATCTCCCTCAACAATTGTAGAGCACTTGACCTTTTTGGTGCTGCGCACCAGATGATCCTCCTCCTCGATAGATCGGCCATTGTTACCATTGTTTAGAGAGAGAGTTTCTTGAGAGAGGGTTTCTTGAGACGCCATCTAGAGATTGTATACACTTACTTTGATCTAGTGGATTTTATTTATTTAAATGTAGTGGTTTCTATATATACTTTGAATTAATGTTAGTTTTTCTTAATTTTGATTGTTTAGTAAAATGATATTAATCTACATTGTAAATACACATCCGTGTCCCAATTTTTTTGAAATCGCCGTGTCCTATGTCCGTGTCTGTCTGCATGTCCGTATCCGTACTTCATAGCATGGTAGCATCTTCTTTATTATGGTGCCAGAGCAAGTCCCCATCAAGTCATTTCTTCATAGTTTATGATTTATATTTTCAGATTTCCAATGATGGTGTATTTGTTGGCTTGAGTAATATATAGATGGTTCTTCAATGTTCCAAGTAAAACGAAAAATTTAAAATTGCATTACCAATTTATTCATTTGTATTTTCTTTATAAATAGTATTTTTAATTGATTTCTTTGATTTGCAGCTATGTTTCTTTGTTTTCTATGTCAAATTTTATTCTGTTGCATACTTCTTTGCTTCTCTAAATGTTAATTTTGTGCACTTCTAGATCGCATTAATCATTTGGAAACATTCTTTTCAATTGCAGGAACTTCAGTTATAATTTGTTGGGAGGCTCTCTACCTTTAAGCCTGGGTCTTAATTCTCTAAAAAAGCTGTCATTATAAGAAAAGTGGGTATAAAACATGAAACTTTTTGTGATGGCGTGTATCTCGTCGCAAAAAAGTGATCTTTTGCGACGGCATTTGAAGCCGTCTCAAATAAATGTCTTTTGCGACAGTAGTTTCCCTATCGCTAATAAGCACACAAGAAACAGTGTCTTAAATACAGAAGTATTCGCGACGCACTGTGTACCGTTGCAAAATTTTTTTTTTTTAGACGGGTGAAATTTACCGTCGCAAATAGTGGACATTTGTGACGGGAATTCTCTGTTGCACAAAAAAAAAAAAAACCATTATTAAAACGGCGTCGTTTTAATAAATGGATTTTATCATTTGTGACGGTTTATCTATACCGTCACAAATAGTATTAAAATATTTCATCTCCCTTCTTCAGCCCAAATGGCGCTCGATCAAAACCCCAAAAATATTTTCATCCCCAAAATCCCTAACACCATCCTCCCTCAATTCCCAATCACAAGGATGAGTTTGAGTTCGTGTATCACAATCACAGAGACGAGTTTGAGTTCCCAATCATAAAGACGAGTTCGAGTTCGTGTATCACAATCACAATTGCAATCACAATCACAAGGAGTTCGTGTGATGGGTAGGTTCTTGACGAGCGACGACGGCGAGTGTTCACCAACGATCTCTCTCTTGACGAGTGACAACAGCTAGCGGTGGTGCGGCAACGGCGTATTGCAATCTCTTTCTCTTACACGAGCTCAGTCAGTATGCTCTCTCTCTCTCTGTCTTTCACACACACGCACACACACACACACACACACACACACACACATTGATATATATATATATATATATATTTTTTTTTCTTCCCTTGTATGCTGATAAACTTTCATGTTTATGTTCAATGTTGTTTATATTTGAATTTTGCTTTAATTATTGAAATAAATGTATGTTGATTTGTAGGTCCAAGTATGAACATTGCTTCATCTAAAGACTATGATCATCAGAAATTATTTTTGTTACATTTTAAAATTGTGTAACCGATGTCGATGAAGGTTCAATTGATTGAGATAGAGAGTCACTTGTTGTGCTCTTATCTATGTAACTACCATCCATTTTTTTGAGAGAGAGAAATGGAGGAGAAAATTTGTTTTGAGAGAGATATATGAAGCGGATAGAGGAGAAAATTGCCTTGCAAGATTCTACAACAGTGAAGTTTGAAATATGGGATACTGTTGGCCAAGAGAGGTATTACTGTTGGCTAAAATCAATATATATATTAATTATATTTATTTTGTTACCAATTTCACTTTCCCATAATCATTTTAAGACTCTTTTGAGAGATCATATTAACGTCTAATTCTAGACGTGTCTTGTTCAGGTATGCAGCACTAGCACCACTTTATTACCGTGGTGCTGCAGTTTCAGTTATCGTGTATGATATAACAAATCCTGATTCGCTCAATAAAGCACAATATTAGGTTAAGGTATGATTTGCACATATTGAAAGATGATTTTCTCTATTTCAGTTTTGGTTTATTAGTTGTAGGATATAGTTAGATGCATTCTAATTTTCTTCAATCAGGATTTAATGTGGAAAGGGCTTGTTTAAGACAATATCTTGTTTTGTGAGACTACAGTGGAAACTCAATATTGTTGTTAAAGTAAAGCATTAGATTTGGTATTGTCAAGATTATTATGTAAAATTTGGAGGTATAGGATTTAGAAGCGCAAAACTGATTGAAAATTTTGGATGTTGAAAGTTTGTTGAGAGATAAAAATCAAAAGGATTTGACATATCAGTTTTTTTTTAGCACCAGATGGATCTTAATGAAACATGTTTCATTGATTAACTATGGAAAACTAACAATGACACTATAGAAATGCTAGCTAGTTTTAAGATGAATAAGTGGTTTTCCATTGCTAATGAATTGCGATCTTGGATTGGCTAAAGCTCCGTCTTGAAATAGAGTTTGTGAGAACTGCAAAGTAGTGGTATTTGTGGTCATTTTAATACTTGTCTCCTCCAACCTTGACTCATGTCGAAAATAGTTGTCCAAGAATATAGAGGACATTCTACGTAAATTATTGCAAAAAAATTTAAACAAGGATTGTCTTCTCATCTCCTTACAAGTTGAAAGTCTACTAAAGATAGAAAGAGATTCAATTTCAAGAGTAACACACTAAAAATCTAGCTATTTATGTTTTGAAACGCATGTAAGTAGGCTTTCCTGTCGAATAGTTCGTTTAAAATTGTTTAGAAAAGCTTGAGCATTGTGTATTCATCATTTATATTGTTGGGTCTTCATCTTTACACTCTTGTTCTTTTCTCATCTTTGTTTCCTCCCTCTTGTGAGTTAATGTGCCCTGAGCATCAAAAATTAAGGTTTTTCTTCTTCTTTGCTTTACACTCTTGTTCTCTTTTCATCTTTGTTCTCCTTGCTTCTATGGTTCACAACTTGGACATTTGTGTGACCACCCAAAAATCAAGTTGTATGATCCACAAATGTTTTCTTAATTTTTTATAAATTGCTGACTATGCTATTGTGTGTATTCATTACTACTGATTTATTGTGGCTTGCTACAGGAACTACAAAAACATGGAAGCCCTGATATAGTCATGGCTTTAGTTGGTAACAAAGCCGATCTTCAAGAGCAACGAGAAGTACCAGTTCAAGTGAGTGACAGACTTGAGTACTGGACGTTACTTACATCAGCTTTTACTTTGTATTTACAAATCAAGATTTAGTTTGCTAACTTGACACATTCATTTATTTATATCTTTTCCCCTGAAGGATGGCATTGACTTTGCTGAGAAGAATGGAATGTTTTTTATTGAGACATCTGCAAAGACAGCTGATAATATAAATCAGCTATTTGAGGTATGTTCAGAACACAAAATATTTGATTTTTTGCCGACCAATTAATGAAAGGAAAACCACTGCCTCTCTATGAAAGGCTACCAATATCTATAATTAGAAGGTAAACATACCATTGTTTCAAAATGATTTTCGGCTTGTATTTGACCATGTATATCATTTATTATCATTTATAGTTTTGAAAAAAAATAAAAAATAAAAATAAATATTGATTTGAGCAACATATTTTAGTAAACTTCAAAAATAAAAAAAACTTACAATACTAAATGTTAACATCATTAGTTCTTGTCTTCCTGTGTAACAAACTTTTTTGTTTTAGGAAACTTATGTTATACAATGTGTTGTTATCAGGGCTTCCCCAAATCGTTGGGTTGGCGCTTTGTTGAATTGTCTCGAGTATTTATTTTCATGACTTAACATTCTAGCTGTTTCCTTCTGGCTGCCCCTTTCTCATGCATTTAGTACTATGATAATTTAAATCAATTATATGTATTTTTAAATTAGTAGTTCCTTAAGAAACTTGAATTCGAGGTGTTGACGCCCCAAAATCACCAAACGGAGTTGGTTTAGCACAAAACTTGACACACACGACCGCCTAGGCATGAGAGACTTGTGGGAGAAGACGGGACTCGAATCAGGTTCCCGGTTTGGGAGTTAGAGCCAGATTTCACTCCAGGCAAACTAGTTCCTTAAAAAACTTGAATTCGAGGTGTTGACGCCCCAAAATCACCAAATGACGTTGGTTTAGCACGAAACTTGGCACACACGACTGCCTAGGCATAAGAGACTTGTGGGAGAAGACGGAACTCCAACCGGGTTCCTGGTTTGGGAGTTAGAGCTGAATTTCGGTCTAAGCAAACTAGTTCATTAAGAAATTTGAATTCTAGATGTTGACGCCCCAAAATCTCCAAACGACGTCGGATTAGCACGAAACTTGACACACATGACCGCCTAGGCATGCGAGACTTGTGGAAGAAAACAGGGCTCAAATCAGGTTTCCGATTTGGGAGTTAGAGCCGGATTTCGGTCTAGGCAAATTAGTTCTTTAAGAATTTTGAATTCGAGGTGTTGACACCCCAAAGTCACCAAATGGCGTCAGATTAGCACGAAACTTGGCACACACGACCGCCTAGGCACGAAAGACTTGTGGAAGAAAACGGGACTCGAATCGGGTTCCCGGTTTGGAAGTTAGAGCTAGATTTCACTCTAGGCAAACTAGCTCCTTAAGAAACTTGAATTTGAGGTGTTGACGCCCCAAAATCACCAAACGGCTTCAGTTTAGCACAAAAATTGGCACACACAACCGCCTAGGCACGAGAGACTTGTGGGAAAAGATGAAACTCCAATCGGGTTCCCGATTTGGAAGTTAGAGCCGGATTTCGGTCTAGGCAAATTAGTTCATTAAGAAAGTTGAATTCTAGGTGTTGACGCCCCAAAATCTCCAAACAGCGTCGGATTACCACGAAACTTGACACACACGATCGCCTAGGCACGAGAGACTTGTGGGAGAAGCCGGGGCTTGAATTGGGCTCCTGGTTTGGGAGTTAGAGCCGGATTTCGGTCTAGGCAAATAAGTTTCTTAAGAAATTTGAATTTGAGGTGTTGACGCCCCAAAATCACCAAACGACGTTGGTTTAGCACGAAACTTGGCATACACGACCGCCTAGGCACGAGAGATTTGTGAGAGAAGACGGGACTCAAATCGGGTTCCCGATTTGGGAGTTAGAGCTGGATTTCACTCTAAGCAAACTAGTTCCTTAAGAAACTTAAATTTGAGGTGTTGACACCCAAAATCACCAAATGGCATCGGTTTACCACGAAACTTGGCACACACGACCGCCTAGGCACGAGGGACTTGTGGGAGAAGACGGGACTCCAATCGGGTTCCCGATTTGGAAGTTAGAGTCGGATTTCATTCTAGGCAAACTAGTTCCTTAAGAAACTTGAATTGGAGGTATTGACGCCCCAAAATCACCAAACGGGGTCGGATTAGCACGAAACTTGGCGCACACATGACTGCTTAGGCACGAGAGCCTTGTGGGAGAAGACGGGGCTCGAATCGGGTTCCCGATTTGGAAATTAGAGCTGGATTTCGGTCTAGGCAAACTAGTTCCTTAAGAAATTTGAATTCGAGGTGTTGATGCCCCAAAATCACTAAACGGCATCGGGTTAGCACGAAACTTGGCACACACGACCGCCTAGGCACGAAAGACTTGTGGGAGAAGACGGGACTCCAATCGGGTTCCCGGTTTGGGAGTTAGAGCCGGATTTCTATCTAGCCAAAATTATTTACTTAATTATCTTTGTAATTATATAGTAGTTAATTTTTTTAATATTTTTTTGTAATTAAAATATTAACACATAATTATATTGTCATTAATTATTTTTATTTTTGGTTTTCAGATGTTTCCTGAGTAGCAATTTGTTTCTTGTGGAATGCAGGCATGTGAAGATTGCGACTAACTTTTGTTTTTGTTACCCACGGAAGAATCATGAGGGAAACTTTTGTTTTTGATTTATGTTATTTTGAATTGTGAACAACATTATGTATTTAAATATTATATATGTATTATGCAATATTATGTAGTGAGATAATTTTGCTGATGTGTTGTTATAAATGTAAGAATATTTTTATTATGGATGAATTGCTATTTTTATACTAGAATTTTTATATTATTATATAATTATTGGTTTCTTTTTTAGTTATTTTTCATTTAACACAAGTAATTTTCATATTTTTAATAATTTTATTGCATTTTTATTTATTTTTAGATGACACCACACTGTCTCAAAAAACATTAGAACTAGATTTTTTTTTGCGACGTAAGCAATGTTATCGCAAAAGATATTGGCAAAGTTGAAACACAAACCTTTCGTGACGGTATTCTTTGCCGTCGCAAAAAATCTTTTAGTGGCGGCATGTCGTGCTGTCTCCAATAATCTTTTAGCGACGGCAGGTATCCCGTCGCAAATAACACTTTTAGCAACGGCAACACATTGTCGTCTCAAAAAATCTTAGATTTTTAAATATTAATGCCGACAGCAGAATTCCATCGCAAAAAGACAACTTTGCCGTCACAAAAAAAAGGCGACGGCATTGTGCCGTTGCTAAAACCTTTTAGCAACGCCCTTTGTTGTGACCCCCCACTTGCCATCGCTAAAAGTCAGTTGGCAAAAAAGTTTTTGAGACGGCATTTTGAGTATTTGCAACGGCATTTTGCTGTCGCAAAAAATCGAAATTTTTGTAGTGTGTAAGGTTACAAACATCAGTACATTAGGGTACGTAGCATTGTTCGTTACTCTATATGAAGTCTTCTTATGTCATCTTATAACTTAATCTGTATCATTTCTAATGCCCAAAGGCATTCTAAGATTTACCTTTCATTGACTGATTGATAAATGCATGCTTTAGAATCTTCTCTCTTTTCACATATGTTATTGTGTTTTATGTAAACAATTTTCCTTGTAGTTACTTGGCGTAAAACTATTATGTTTATTTTCTTGGACTTCTCATCTTATTTTTTAAATCAGCTATAGTGTCCATCATATATTTGAATCCCTCCACAAGGAAGGTTGTTTGCATACGTACCCAACAATTTCTATGTGGCTATTCATATTCTACAATGCTTGTGAAAGTGAAACAAAGGGATATACATATGTTTAAGTGAAACAAAATGGAACAAATATGCATGTATCAATCCTTTAGAACACTTCTGCTAGATTGGGCTGAAATAAAATAGAAGAGAGAAAAACGAAGTTTTCATATTTTTAATGCTCCTTTGCTGGCACTGGCACATGTTTCCTCAAGAAAAACAAGTTGGTAGCCTTCATACAATGTAGCTTGTTGCATTTTAACCAATGAATTAGAAATTTTAGCATGCACTTAACTCCAAAAAATCTAGGAAAGCTGGGGCTTGGGACTTCAGTAACCAGCAGCATGAAAATCAAAAATACCCTAAAGGCCAACTGGTCCCTGCTATATGGATTATGTACACCACCACTAATGGCAGACTCTACAGTTCCCTAAGACAACCTATCAGGATAAGTAAAATAAAATAAACATTTTCTGATATTAAACATCTTAGACATAAGATAATAACATAAGAAAATAATAACAGAGTATAGCCATAGTAGATCAGCAAGAGGGCGCAAGATGCAGCCATTCCATGATTCCACTTCTTGTTAAACTCCAACAGTAAGAATAACCAATGTTGATGGTATATCATGGCAATTCCTTCCATGAAGATGTACTAGTTGCAGGTTATAGCGATCTTGATTTAGACCCGACCCATTTATTACCTTTAAATCCAAGAAATCATATTTGTGGTGGTCGTTCTTTTCTCCTCATGTTGGTTTTGGCTTCAAGGATCGATACCACCCTTGTTGGTGTCGACACCGTCTTCTTTTTCCTTGCCTTGTTCTGTTTCAAGGGTCGACACTAGTCTAGGAGGTGTCGACACCTTCTTGTTGCTATGTCCCTGAGTGGCTATTGAAATTTAGGGTTGACACCAACCTTGGTGGTGTCGACAGTTGTTTCTTTTTGTTGGCCTCAAGGGTTGACACCAGTTTGGGAAGGGTCGACCCTTATCTATTACAGAATCTGGAGTTTGCTTGCTGAAATTTAATGTCGACACCTTGGGTCCAAGGGTCGACACCTTGCTTGCTACCTAACACAAGTGTCTCAGCTTTTCTTCTTAAGGGTCGACACCACTGTCGCAGAGGTCAACCCCTGTGACTCTTTTTCTAGATTTTGTTCAGCTTGGACCCTACTTTTTAGGGATTTTTGACTTATTCTTTTATTTGACCTTGGAACTACTATTCCACTAATACCTAGGCCCTGTTTGGTAGAGCTTATTTCCAGCTTATTTCAGCTTTTAGCGTAATTTAAGCTATTTTGATGTGTTTGGTTTAGCTTAACAATACAACTTATAGCTTTTTGTAAGTCAAAAATCAACTTATTCTTTACGTGGGGGAGGAGAAACTTAATGTATAAGTCAAAAATCAGCTTATGTTCACAGCTATAAGCTATAAGCTATAAGCTATTAGGTTATAAATTATAATAACTTTCCCACAGCTTTACCAAACGGGGCCCTAATCACTACAGATAGACCCAAAGTCTTCTTTTCCCATAAGCTGTTTCTCTTTTTTCCTCTCTCACCCGTAACTCTCTCTCTCTCTCAACGTTCACTTTTTCCCACTTAAATCCTTAGATCTACTCACATAGAGGTGTCTTCTCACCATGATCCTTTGAGATGAAGTGTAGATCATGTCAAGAGTTTTCCTTTGATCCAAGTGGTTCGTGATTTCGTTGACGTCGGGTTTTTTTCAAGTTCTTCTCTTTCACCCTTCTAAGCTTGAGGTAGGGATTCTTCACACCTCTTTATGAGTTTTAACTTAGCTATTTATTTTTATAAAACCATCTTGCGAAAGAAATGGACTTTTGAACAAATCTGGGATTTTGGGTTCAAAACTAAAAAGAGGGGTTTTCAAATGGTTTCATGGAAATGATTGTGGGGTTGGAAAATGAGATGTAAAGGTGACAACATGGTTGGTTTTGAAATTTGGAAGTGATTTTGGAAGAGAGGTTTTGCCCTAAATGTTGATTTTGTATAAATAATCATATAGATGTTGGAAATATGGAATTTACTTGTTATTGATTAAGATGGTGGAGTTGGGTATGTATTACCACTCACATCTCAAAATTTGGAAGGTTTATCTTTATGGATATTATTTTATTTATTTAGAGATATCTGTTTTGAGCTATCGGTGGAGCATAATTATGATTGTTGTAGAAATTGCATGAGGACTAGAAGAATGAAAACTATTTCTTATCTATTGCGTCGAGCATTGTCATACATTTTCATATTTGTAATAATTATATTGTTTTAAGAAAATGGTGAATACTTGGTGAGTCTGTGTAGGAGGTGTAGTTACTATGATAAGTTGGCCTATGTGTTCTTGGTGAAAGACCAGAAACCCGCATGGATAGGTGTCGAGTCTTTCGATTAATACCGGTAAAAATGACAAAAGAGTAGTGCTGGTATAGCCTACTAGCAGACACGTACGTAGAGATTCATAGATTTGTATTCACAAACTGGTTTTCCATAAAAAGGAAAGTGTTTCATGAATGCTAAATATGAACCTGGCATGGCATGATTTGAAAGAGATATAAAGTGTTTTGTCATGAGCATTACATGTGCATTTTACCTTTATAATTTTGTTAAGATCCATATGTTGTGTTAGATTATTTCTACTGGGTTTTGGCTCACCCTATATAGAAAAAACATTTCAGGTGCAGATGATATGCCTCCACCAAGGCAATAGCTTGGGAGGTCATGGAGCAGAGCTTCATTTTGTTTAATTTCGTATTTGTTTTGTACAAGCCAAGGGCTTTTATATGTATTGGGATTTAAATCCATTTTTGTCATAGCCAAGTGTTAACTTGGAAAGTTGTAAGCCTTTAGGGCATTCTCTTATTTGTTTACCTTTCATTTTGTTCCTTACCATGTAACACATACTATAGATTTAGGGCTAGGCTTATGAATATATAGTTGCATGTGTTGCTATTTTGTATAAGAAATTTAAATTAACGGAAGTGCTTATTCCTTCATATGTTGTCTTTTAATCACTATTGAGGATGGGTTGTTGTATTTAATTCGGGGCATTACAACTTGGTATCAGAGTGTACCAGGTCTGAATATTTTGGATACGTGGGAAGTGGTTTTTACCACAATAGGTTTATCTCGTTTGATAGAGATATTTGTAGGTATAGTATGCTTATGTGATAACATGGTTATGTGACTATATGGCTATGAAATTTAATTTCTAAGATGTTGATTGGGTCTACGAGTTTCTATTAGTCTTGTTAAAAGAGCATTTGATCATCGCTGCTTCTAATTAGAACTTTGGTAATGCCGCGGGACGATCCTTATCTAGAAAGAAAGTTCGTTTGTGTTTATGTGTTTATGTGCTTATGTGGAATGAATTAAATGTTGTCCATCACATTAGGAGAGTTAGCTTCGGTATATTTGTAAATGTGCTAATCTCTGGTGTTACCTTCATTAGGATGTTAGGATAAGGACGTGGTGGTGGTAGGCGTGGCAGGCACATGAGGTGCCGTTACCGGATGAAATTTCGGTGCGGGAAGAAGGGGTGGTTAGGCCAATGTGGCCGAACCAATTGGCTAGTAGTCCATGAGTGCTTTGGCCCGTGAAATGGCCGGGGCTTTGCGGGAATCTATGGACATTCTCAAAGCTGAGAATCAAGTCCAGGCCCAGGTTATTGAGGCTGGGCTGTCTTTCTTGAAATTGAAGTTCTTTTAATTTAACCCGAAAGAGTTTGTGGAGGATCGAAAGGAGCCACTGAAAGAAGATAAATGGCTTGAGCAGATGGTGAAGACATTCGAGATATTAGGTATCGAGGATGATGGTTTAACGGTGACCTTGGCATCCTTCTAGTTGAAGGGAGATACAAGTCAATGGTGGAAGTATGCGCGTGGGCGTATTAGAGTGACTTGGGAGGCTTTCGTCAACGCCTTCTAGGAAAAGTTCTTACTTCTAACTGCCAGTGAGAAGTTGAGGGATCAGTTTCTAAAGCTCAAGTAGCTTAACATACTGGTGGCCGAGTTTGATGCTTCCTTTACCAGCTTGTTGAGGTTCGCACCAGAACTCGTGGCGACTGAGGAACGCCATTGTATCGAGTTCGAGAAGTGGTTGAGGACTGGGCTCTTGTTCAAAGTAGCTGGGTCAATGATTAGGCACTACAGGCACCTTGTGGAGGCGGCGACACATCTAGAGACCATGGTTCAGGCGGAAGAGGAACGTATGAGGGGTTCCAGGAGAAGTCAAGAGGTTTAGGGGGAGACACGAGGCAGACAGATGGGTTTCACCCCACATCAGTCTTAGGGAGCTCAGTCTAGGTTTACTTTTCCTATATGAAGTTTTGGGTTAGAAAGAGGTGGACATGAAGGGATTACCTATTTCAAGTGTGGCCAACTGGGTCACAAGTCTATATTGTGCTCGAAGAAGGGAGGAGGGCAACAGTCTACACCATCGTTGGCTTGTTTTCAGAGCCAAGGTCAGAGGAGTGGATAGCCACCTACTTGTTATCAGTATGGATAGGCGGGGCATATGCAGAGGTTTTACCCTCAATTGGGCGGCACATCTGGAGCGTTTGGCTAGAGGCAGACACAAAGCCATCAGTCAGCATAGTCAACTCAGGCCTCGAGGGCCAATCAGGGAGCCTCTTTGGCTCAATCAGTGCACCAGACTTATACCCTGAGGGATAAGTAGGTGAAACAGAGACCTACCGGGCATGTGTATGCTATTACCACGCCAGACTTAGTGTGAGCACCTTCAGTAGTGAGAGGTACTTTCCTGTTATGCAATTCTATTGCCAATGTGTTGATTGATATGGGTGCATCCCAGTTTTTTATCTTGTCTGTATTTGCATCGGTATTGGGGTTAGAGTTGGCTCGGTTAGCATCTCCACTCAGTGTAGTGTCACCTATTAGTGGTGAGATTGTCTTGGAGCAGGGGTGTCGGGGCTGTGATATAGAGGTTGTTGGTCGTACTTGAATTGCTTAGAAGAGGAACACGAGGAACACTTGGGAGTCGTACCCTCTAAGGAGGAACATGAGGATCACTTGCGAGTCGTACTTGAATTGCTTAGAGCCCACAAACTGTATGCTAAGTTTGGGAAATGCAAATTCTGTCTTAAAGAGGTTAAGTTTCTAGGTCATTTGGTGTCCGAAGAGGGAGTAACTGTAGACTCTTCCAAGATAGAAGCACTACGAGACTGGGAGCAACCTAAGAATGCCTTTGAGATTCGTAGTTTCTTAGGGTTGGTTGGGTATTACCATTGGTTTGTGAAGGATTTTTCTAGACTAACCTCACATTTGCCTAGATTGATGAGGAAGGGAATCAAGTTTGTGTGGAGTGAAACTTGTGAAAAGTCATTCCAAGAGCTTAAGGTTAGACTTACCACCGCTCCAGTATTGATTATTCCGGAGAGGGGTTTGAGCTATTTATTGTATTGTGATGCGTCACGGAAAGGTTTGAGTTGTGTCTTGATGCAAGAGAGGAAGTTAGTAGCTTATGGCTCACGGCAGTTGAAAACCCATATGAGAAACTATCCTACCTATGACCTAGATCTAGCAGCTGTGATCTTTGCCTTGAAGATTTGGAGACATTACTTGTACGGCGAGAAGTTTGAGGTATTCTCCAATCACAAGAGTTTAAAATATCTATTTTCGCAAAAGGATTTGAATTTGAGGCAAAGAAAGTGGATGGAATTTATGGAGGATTATGATTTTGAGTTTCATTATCATTCTAGGAAGACCAATGTAGTGGCCGATGCCTTGAGTAGGAAGGCCTTTAGCAGTATAACTAGTGTTTCTATACGTGAATGGGAGATGTTAGGTGCTATTGGCGAGTTTGACTTGCATCTTGGTGAGTTCATCGAGTCAGCTGCTTTGTTTAGAGTCATTGCACAACTTATTCTTGTGAACCAAGTCTTAGAGACGCAAAAGGGTGATCTTGAGATAGAAACCCTCTAGGAGAAGATCTCCAATGGGAAGGTAGAGAAGGGCTTGAACATGTATTTTGACTCGAGTGTTAGGTACGATCGCCTTTTCGTGTCAGAGTCTTGTCGAGAGGAAGTACTCCGAGAACTTCACCATTCATGCCTTGCGGTGCATCGAGAGGCACAAAGATATATCGAGATCTTAGCCGCTAGTTTTGGTGGAGAGGTATAAAGAAAGACGTAGCCATGTTTGTATCAAAATATCTTATTTGTCAGCAAATGAAGGCCGAGTATCAGAGACTAGTGGGTTTGTTGTAACTCTTACCTATAGCTGAGTAGAAGTGGAAGCATGTCGCAATGAATTTTGTTGTGGGTCTTCCGAGGACTCAACGGGGTAATGATGCCATTTGGGTGGTAGTTGATCGGTTAACTAAGTTAGCGTACTTTATACCTATATGCACAAATGACTCGGTAGATTATCTTGCCGACCTTTACATTAGAGACATAGTTCGACTTCACGGGGTCCCAGTGACTATTATTTGGGATAGAAACCCACGTTTCATGACTAGGTTGTGGCAGAGCCTATAGAAAGCCTTAGGCACTAAGTTGACCTTTAGCACCGCCTATCATCCTCAGACTGACAGACAGTCAGAGCGTACCATTCAGATCCTAGAAGATATGCTTCGAGGTTATGTCCTTGTCTTTAGGGGGTCGTGGAAGAGGCACTTACCTTTGGTGGAGTTTTCCTACAGCAATAGCTTCCAGTAGAGTATTGTCACCGCACTATTTGAGGCCTTGTATGGTCAATCGTGTAGATCACTTGTATATTGGGCCGAGGTGGGTGATGCACCTATGATAGGTCCTGAGGTAGTTTGGGAAACGACGGAGAAGGTTGCGCTTATTTGTAAGAGGTTAGTTACGGTTCAGAGTCGTCAAAAGAGCTATGCCGACCATAGGAGGAGACTGTTATCCTTTGAGGTAGGAGATCATGTCTTTTTGAAGATATGGCCTAAGCGGGGTTTGATGAGGCTTGGAAAGAGTGGGAAGTTGTCTACTAGATTTTTCAGACCTTTTAAGATCCTAGAGCGAATTAAAGAAGTAGCTTATCGTTTGGCTTATCACCACAACTTTCTGGGGTTTATGACAAGTTCCATATCTGTATGCTTCGGAAGTACGAACCGGATCCATCACATGTGTTGGATTGGACTAAGTTAGAAGTAGATGTGGATGCCTCGGATGAGGAGAGACCGATTAAAATTTTGGATACTCAAGACCAAGTCTTGCGTTGCAAGACAATTCCCTTAGTAAAGGTGTTGTGGAGACATCATAGGGTTGAGAAAGCCACTTGGGAGCGTGAATTGGAAGTCAAAGAGAAATATCGGGACCTATTTGTTAATATTTGAAGTTGTATTGAACATTTGTTATGTGAACGTAATATCAACATTATGCATGTTTGGAAATGTGAATTGTATATTCATTTTGTAGAATTTGCTTATCCTTGTTATGGGAGTGATTGACTGGTGGATGGGTCATGGTGGTGATTTGATTTACTATTATGTTCGTAATTGGTATAAACTTGGTTTGAATGTTGATTTAAATTTCGGGGATGAAATTCCTTAAGGAGGGGAGGTTATAGTGATCTTGATTTAGACCTGACCCATTTATTACCTTTGAATTCAGGAAACCATATTCGTGGAGGTCATTCTTTTCTCCTCATGTTGGTTTTGGCTTCAGGGGTTAGCACTTCCCTTGTTGGTGTCAACATCTTCTTTTTTTTCGTTGCCATGCTATGTTCCAAGGGTCAATACCTGTCTAGGAAGTGCTGACACCTTCTTGCTGCTGTGTCCCTGGGTGGCTACTGAAATTTAGGGTCGACACCAACCTTGGTTGTGTCGACACATGCTTCTTTTTATTGGCCTCAAGGGTCGACACCAGTCTGGAAAGGGTTGACCCATGTCTATTGTAGAATTTAGAGTTTGCTTACTGAAATTTAGTGTTGACACCTTGGGTCCAAGGGTCGACACCTTGCCTGCTGCCTAACACAAGTGTCTCAGCTTTTTTTTTTGAAGGTCGACACCACTATCGTAGGGGTCGACCCCTGTGACTCTTTTTCTAGATTTTGTTCGGCTTGGGCCCTACTTTTTGGAAATTTTTTACTTGTTTTTTCATTCGACCTTGGAACTACTATTCCACTAATACCTAGTCACAATATATAGACCCAAAGTCTTCTTTTCTCATAACTTGTTTATCTTTTTCCCTCTCTCACTCGTAACTCTCTCTCTCAACATTCACTTTTTCCCACTTATCCTTAGATTTACTCACCAAGAGGTGTCTTCTCACCTTGATCCTTTGAGATAAAGTGTAGATCGCGTCAAGAGCTTTTCCTTGATCCGAGTGGTTCGTGATTTCGTTGACGTCGAGTTTTTCCAAGTTCTTCTTTTTCATCCTTCTAAGCTTGAGGTAGGGATTCTTCGCACCTCTTTATGAGTTTCAACTTAGCTATTTGTTTTTATAAAACATCTTGAGAAAGAAATAGACTTTCGAACAAATCTTGGATTTTGGGTTCAAAACTAAAAAGAGGAGTTTTCAAATGGTTTCATGGAAATGATTGTGGGGTTGGGAAATGAGGTGTAGAGGTGACAACATGGTTGTTTTTGAAATTTGGAAGTGATTGTGGAAGAGAAGTTTTTCCCTAAATGTTGCTTTTGTATAAATAATGCTATAGATGTTGAAAATATGGAATTTAATTGTTATTGATTAACATGGTGAAGTTGGGTATGCATTACCACTCCCATCTCAAAATTTAGAAGGTTTATCTTTATGAAAATTATTTTATTTGTTTAGGGATATCTGTTTTGGGCAATCGGTGGAGGATAGCCATGATTGTTGTAGAAATTGCATGAGGACTAGGAAAATGAAAACTATTTCTCATCCGTTGCATCGAGTATTGTCATGCATTTATACATTTGTAATAATTACATTGTTTTAAGAAAATGGTGAATACTTGGTGAATCTGGGTAGGGGGTGTGGTTACTATGATAAGTTGGCTTCTGTGTCCTTGGTAAAAGACCAGAAACTCGCACTGATAGGTATCAAGCCTTCCGGTTAATACCAGTAAAAATGACAAAAGAGTAGTGCTGGTATAGCCTGCTAGCAGACATGTACCTAAAGATTCACAGATTTGTATTCACAAACTGGTTTTCCATAAAAAGGAAAGTGTTTCATGAATGATAATATGAACCTGGCATGGCATGATTTGAAAGAGATATAAAATGTTTTGTCATGAGCATTACATGTGCATTTTACCCTTATAATTTTGTTAAGATTCATATGTTGTGTTGGATTATTTCTACTGGGCTTTGGCTCACCCTATATGGGAAAAACATTTCAGGTGCAGATAATGTGCCTCCGTCAAGGCAATAGCTTGGGAGGTCATGGAGCAAGAGTTTCATTTTGTTTAATTGCGTATTTGTTTTGTACAAGCCAAGGGCTTTTATATATATTAGGATTTAAATCTATTTTTGTTGTAACCAAGTGTTAACTTGTAAAGTTATAAGCCTTTAAGGCATTCTCTTAGTTGTTTACCTTTCATTTTGTTCCTTGCCATGTAACACATGCTATAGATTCAAGGCTAGGCTTATGAATGTATAGTTGAATGTGTTGCTCTTTTGTATAAGAAATTTAAATTAATGGAAGTGCTTATCTCTTCATATGTCGTCTTTTAATCACTATTAAGAATGGGTTGTTGTATTTAATTCGAGGCATTATAGCCACCATCAAGGAAGAGTGCCATTTTGTTGAGACTCAAATGATCCTGCCAAGGGAGCTTTAAGTAAGTATTACCAACACATAGGTAGCACCAACCATTTAGCAACAAATAGGTGAAGGCTAATTCCACTCGACCCACTATGTGACCTTTCATTTCTAATATTATGTAGCATTGAGATATATGGCTCACAACACTCAACCCTCAGAATATCTTCAAGTTCCGTGGACAGCATCTACACAACACAACAAATAGTTAGTAAAACACTCACGTGTACTGCTCTCATTCACTCAACTTTCATATAGAGAAACTCCCATCACTCAGCAGCCCTTCATAACTAGATGTATGGGGCTTCAAAGTGAATTCTGGTAAATTCCATTGCTGAAAAGACCAGGAATCACCTATTGATCTAGGCAAATTGTATACAGATAACGGTCTTATAACATGCAATACATTTCTATAATAATCTAAAACATAACACTTTAGGTTTAAAAATAAGATACAAAACTCTGTGAAGAAAATTGCCAAAAATTTGAATTAGCCACAGAAATATCCAATAATCAGTTCAAACACCTAGTAAGGACCAAAATGACTTATACAAACTCACAGAACAAGCACTAGACTCTTAATTTCAAAATTAAGCTCAAACTTGCATTTTTTGAACTTTTATTTTTTTTGTGGAGGTAAATAGGTTATAATATAAAACAACTCAACTGAACAAGTTTACAAGAGGCATACCCCAGGCCCTAACAAAAACTATACATAACAAGCCCCAACCAAAACAAAACCACCAACTGGACTAGCAAGAGACTAACTAGGTTGGAAACCACATAGATCTGTTCATAACCCCCATCCAAGTTGGAGGGGGGAGATGAACAAACCTTAACAAGACTAGTTAAGCAAGAGCACCAAAATGATAATATAGCAAAATAAACTAGTAGTAACTGGAGCACCCTAAAATAGCCAAGCTAAGCTTCCACAGTTAGCACCAGTAGGAGATGGCCAAACAAAAGCCAAAAATAATTACACTACCCAAAATAACTGCTACACAGCTCGTAGGAGAAGGCCAAACAGAAACCAAAAATAATTACACTGCCTAGTGTTCCACTATTACAAGACACTCCTATATCCTCTTATCACTAGGCCCACACCAAAAAATTTCTTATTAATGCACTAGCACAGATATGATTCTGTAATAAAAAGGTTAGGAACACTTCTTTATGATTATTCACATCTCTCAACCCACAAGCTCACAAATGCCCACCTTCTAACTATATGCTCACACCACACTCAGCCTACAATCCCTAAAGAGAAAGGCCAACAGACAATCTGCATAGCAAAGTGTTAGGAAAAACATGTATAATGACATATAATGACTCATATTCACTTAACCCTGAGTATAGGTAACACTCCACTCTTAACTCACTGCTCTAGACATCGGTTCCAAGCACCATAACCAGGTATACCAATAATCAAATGAGGCCAGGGCCACTTGTAGAAACTGTTAGATACACCTACTAAAACATCAATTAGGATCTGCACAGAGGATAGATGAGGGCAGTCTCCAAGGAGCTAAAAACCATGCATCATTTGGATTCCGTTCCAAATTTTTAAGTGACAGTACTCTAAATCTAACCATATTAAAGATGTTCAAACCAATGATTTCTTTAGGAATTTTTTTCTTTGGTGAAGACTCTATTATTCCTCTCAAGCCAAATGAAGTAAACAGTGCAGGTAAGAACAAGCCTAGAGATAATAGAGCCAAGTGAGTTATCCTTAACAGATTTAGCAATATGAAACACCAAACCAGACCAGTTTAACACGGGTCAAGCCACATTTTAAAATAGGGAAAACCATGTAATAATCATGAAAATGCTTAGGAATTGGTTTGAACACCTTATTAAGGACAAAAGTGACTTATAGAAACTCACGATATAAACACGAAACTTTTGGTTTGAAAGTTAGGCTCAATTTGTAATTAATTCAAAAAAAAAATGAAATACTCATGTTTTTACACTTAAAAATGAAATAAGTTTAGTTAATTCAATTAATTTTAACTATATTTGTATATTATTTTTGAAGTTAATGCTTTGATAAAATACTCATGTTTTTATCCTTTTGTTCATAGGTTGGTGATGGATGTTCGTAGTTCAGTAGTGATATATATGGTCATTAAAGATATGATAATTTGTCGTTTCGCACGTAGGCATTCATTTTATATTTTTTTTGTTTCATTTTATAGGTTATTTTGTTGAATATTTAGATACTTTTTGGAATTATTATGTATGGGATTGTTAGCTATAGTTAGATACATTTTATGATTCTTATATTTAGTATTGTTGGATATTTGAATAAAATTTGGGATATTGAAATGCATCTGATATTAATTTGGTTACATTACTAATTGTTATGATGTTATGTTAAGTTTAGTTTGTATTATTTGTTATATATAGATTTTTTTATATGTTTTATAGACAAATACAGGTTACAGAGAAATTGAATTATCCTCATGTTCCTTGTTGGCTCCTTTCAGATGTTGGTGCTTGTGTTTGATATTGTTTTTATTTTGATTTGCTCTTCCATGTGAGCTGTACATGGGCTTTTTTTGTGATGGCTTGGACGATTATTGTTTTTTGTTTATAACAACATTGGTTGAGTTTCCATTTCTCAGGTGGTTTAAATGCCCTGTTTGGGCTTGTTCTAGACATCCGTATTATTGTATGTGGTTCTTGAACATGTTAGTGTGGTTCTTGAATAGTTTATAAGTGTGTTTCTGGTGCTGGTTTGCTGGTTTACTATTTGAACAAGTGCTCGTGTAAGTTTGTTGTTGTGCTGGTGGAGCTGGTGTGCTTTGTTGATATATGCTGCTAACATGTTGTAGTGCTCCTGTGTCGTGCATTGCTTTGTTGCTGTGCTGTTGGCCTGCTGCAGTGTTGTTGTTGTAGACTCCCTATTTTTGAACGTCCTCAAGACTTGGACGTCACCGCTTGAACACTCGGTGATCATCCTTGTTTGTGTTTGTCTTGAGTTCCCGAAGGTCTTGGCTACGCGCCTTGCCTCAGGATCTCTCGGCTCGACTATTTTGTGTCTGGTTTTACACCAAACACTTGTGCTTTGCCTTTGAGGCACAAGGAATGGCTTGTTGACCATCCCCACACATCACTGGCCATGGCTCGAGGCCACCGGCCAAATGTTTGGCCGACCGGCACTCTTTGTATTCGACCGGCCATCTATTTTGGTCAAATTACATTTTTGGCCGGCTGACCACTGTGCATCTACTTTTGACAGATATTTTATGCCAGCTGTGATAGCTGGCACCCACTTTGCTCTCCTCCATACACGTGTATGGAGGGATCTCCCTCTTGACTAGCTTACTTGAGAAGCTTTGCAAGAGTGAGCTTCTATAAAGAGGAGGCCTCTCCTCTCTCTTCTAGGGTTAGAAAGAAGCTCCAGAGGTCTGGTTCTTTTTAGGATTAGAAGTGTGTCTATTCTATCTCTATACTTTCCTCTCATTATGTATAAGTGTGTGTTTGTTCATAGTTTTGCACATAAACACCTACCATTACACCTTCCCTTAATTACTGAAGCTTTAGAGGGTTGATCTTGGACTTTTTGAGCTGGTTTTGATCCAAGAAGAGGTTTGACCTTGTGATCTTGGAAGTGTTCTTCAAGGGTGAGTGTTCTTGCCTTTTATTCCCCATTTTTGCATAGCTTTTTTGCCTATCTTGCAACTATTTTTAGACTTTGCATATAACTAATAAAAGTCTTGTTTTTACTTGCTTAAAATAGTTGTTTAAGGGTGTTTTGTTGTTTGGGGTTGTTCGACCCCTCTTAGGGCTTGTTTGGCCCCATTTCTGTGCTATTTTGGTGAGTTCTGGGACCACCTTGTTTGGGCCTCCTCACCACTGAAATCTTAAGGGATTTCGGTGGTGAGGATGGTGGTTTAAGGTCCTAAGAAGGAGAGGGCCACCCCCTCTCCTTGTTGTCTTCAAAATGTGCCATTTAAGCCTCATGTGTGAGCACCATTTTTGAACTCATGTTGGTCATGTTTCAGTAGGTATTTGGTAGTATTTTGCCATGCTTTATCTCTGTTTTTACTTGGTTTAAATACACCATGCTTGCCTTGCATACATGTCTTATAATGCCATGAATTGCCTTAACATGCCTTGTGCTTTGAGCCTTATTTCTAGCATGTTTTTGGCCTAGCTTTGTGAAGCTTTTATGCTTGTTTTAGCATGCTAAAGGTCTGTTTTTGGTTATTTGGGTTGTCCATGCTTTGCTTTGTATAGCTACCATGTAATCCCTCTTGTAGGCCTTAGGTATTGACCCCTCTAGCATGCCATCCTTGCATCATTTCAGTGGTTTGGAACCACTTGTCATGTCATTTCAGTCCTCATGATATGCTCATATGCTTGCATTTGATGCCCCTTTCATGCTTTAAAAGGTTGGTGTTTCTTGCTCTATGTTTGTGCCATTGTGTATGCCTCTAGGATTAGATCATTTAGATGCCATCTAAGTGGTTTTTGGGGTTTACTTTTGCATGATTTAGGACTGTTTTAGTTCATTTTGGTCATTTGCTTCATATGTCATATGGCCATGGTTTAAGTCCTTGGGCTTGGTGGCATACCTAGCTTGCATTGTAGATTGGTTTGGCACCTTCTCTAACATGACTTTCAGAGCTTATAATGCATGCCATTTGTCCATGTTTGCATCCTCTTAAGTGTGCTTGAGAGTTGTTTCTATATGCCTAAGTGTTAGTCCTTGTGTGCATGCATGTTTGCATATCATTTTGCCTTCATTCTTGAGCATATTGGCCACTGTTTTGGGCTTAGTATGGAGCTGCCCAAATTAGTTTAAGTCCATAGTTCGCATGTTGTTGCATGCTCACCTTGTGTGTTATTGCATACTTGTGTGTTGTCACATGTTTAGGTTGTCTAACATGTTTACTCCATTTGTTGTGGCATGATTGAATGAAGTCGCATGCTTGCTTGCATGCTTGAACATCCCCATTGTATTTGGCATACTTATTGGTTAGCATGATCGTCACATGCCTTGTATTCTTGTTCGCATTGCTCATGTTGCATACTAGCTCATACGTCTAGGTTGCATTGCATTGACATGCATGCTTAGCCTCTTGAATTGAGTATGATAGAGGTTGAGCTCCTTGCTTGTTTATGTGCATTTCATTTGAAATCAAAGTGCATAACTTGGTTTCTTGGGCCATCACGTATCGAAATGCGCGATTGGTGGTCCGAGAACCAAGAACCATGTCCTTTTGAGTCATAAACATGATAAGGGATGTGTTGGTGCACACATTTGCTTGGAATGCATTGCCATGCCTTGTTTTGCCCTCTGCTGTTGTCAAAACAGGATTCTGCAGAAAGATTTGGCCGGCTGGCCATCTTTAGTGCCGACCGACCAACAATTGGTGGCCGATAGCTTAACCAGTGGCCGGTGATCATTTCCTTTGACTGGTGACCATTTCCCTTGGCTGGTGGTATACCACAGGGTTCATAGAGTGCACCTTGGGAATTTTGCAATGATTAGAGAAGGAAAACAGTGTGGACAAAGGCAACTTGTGCATGGCAGTGGACTTCCGAGTGGAGCCGAGCACGCATTGCATTGGTCCCTCTTCCCGAGACTGTTTACTGTTTTATTAGATTAGTTAATTTGCTTAACTAGTTTAATTGGTCTGTAATATTTAATTAGCTTGTAGGTTAGTTAAATCTGTATTATTCTTTCGGTCCCTCCGAGCAAGGGCAAATTTGTAATAAGTGCGGGTGCGTGTGTGCATGTCTTCCAACCCCCACTTCTTTCTCCCTTTTACTTACCTACTTTGATGGTTAGTACTAGGGCATATTTAATTTAGCATCCTTATGCTATGCATGCATGCATCATTCATTAGTATTGCATGCATCGGGCTCGGCGCATCATACTAACTACATAGTATTTCAAATCTAACTTGAATATGTGCATCAAATGGTTGCATTTCACATGCCATCCTAGGATTAGCCGAGCCTATCCTAATTACATTCTGTATGCATTGCATTAGACACTTAATATGGACTTGGATCATACATTGATTGCTAACGAGTTCTTTGTTTTGGCTTGGAGTACACTGTAAGTATTTTGTGCTTTAGCATCTCGTACGAGTGTGAATGTTAACATGACAGCATGCTTACCATGTGGCTAGATGCTTATGTGATATGAACTGCCTGAATGCCTGTGAGTGAAGGTTGGATTGCTTGAGTCGGAACAACTCATCAAAATCCGTGTTTTAGCCTACTCGCGGTAGCAAATTTCAAAACATTTTCCAAACAAACGGATATGCGATGCTTTGTTCCAAATTAGGTGATCTAGTATATACTTGTTTTGCTGTGTGCATCACATAATAATTCTAGCTAATTAACAGGAATAAGAACACATAACGTTTTCAAAATTGGATATCATGGTTAGTAGAGGCCGATCTTCGGATCGGGCGAGAGGGGGTGCTCATAGCTGACATTCCCCAATCGTACCCAAGTTCCCGAGCCGAGGTAACTTTGGTAATGACGGACACGTGGCCTTAGGCAAACGAGTCAGGGTTTCCTAAATTCCCCCATTAAAAAAATATTTAGGTGGCAACTCTGTATCTGGCAAAGCAGTCCATGTTTGGCACTTCTTTTCTAAAAATCTGTTTTCTCAAAACAATTTGCCGGATTTGGACTCTTTGGTTCAGACTAAGAACCGTGACACAAAAAGGGAGTCCGAACTGTGGTGGCATAAAGCCCGAGGGTGCGTCCACAATTGTGTGCTAGTGTGTTGTTGTCTGTTGCTGTATGTTGTCTGTCTGTTGTATCTTGCAGTCTATTGCTTTCTACTTCTGTATATTGCTGTTTGTTGCAATCTGTTAGTTGTGTTTATTTTGTTAGTTTCCTTGTGGTTTGGTGGGAAATGCCATTTAGTTGTTAGGCTTTGGTGCCTTATTTAGCTTTCGTTTTCTTGTGTTTTGTTGTTGATAGCTCTGTTGTGCCTGAGAAATGCTTCTTGTAAATCTGTAAATCTTATAAAAAATATAAATGATTTTTAATTATATTTGCCGATGCAAATTTGTCATTGCTAAAAAGTAAAGCTTTCTGGACAAACAACTTGTCGGTAAATGCATTACCAAAAGTTTGTTTTTGCCGACTCATATTGTGTTGTTAGAAGTGTATTTTTTGCCAATGCAAATTTCTTGTTGCCAAAAGTAAAAATTTCTCGACAAACAAATCATCAGGAAATGGCAACATTTAGTGACGTAAATGTGTTGCCAAAAGTTTACTTTTGCCAACTTATATTTTGTTGCTAAAAGTATATTTTATGTCAATGCAAATTTGTTTTGGAAAAAGTGCCACACAATCATCATATTTGAATTACTTTTACTGACGCAAGGTGAATTGCCAACGATGGATGAAGGTTTTTATTGACGACTATATGTGTCACTAAAGGCATTGTTTTTACCAACGCAATTGTTAATGTATATTATATTATACTTATCTATTTGTATCTCTATCCCTATCTTATATCTTTATTTCTATCTCCTTGTATCTCTATCTTCTTCTATACTTATCTACGTTTCTTTTTAGCCTATATATACAGACTTCTCTTATTGTATTAATTCAATTTAATATAATACAGATACACAATTTTCCTTTTCTTTCAACCATTTTAACATGGTATCAGAGCATAGGTCTTGAATCTTAGCTCATTTTTTCTCCCGTTTATTGCCCATACATAGTGGGATTATAGTATCTCTCTTCTTTTTCATCAATACACATTCTTTGTTCCACAACACTGTTTCATCACTGCTCCGTCATCATTTTTTGACCAAAATTTTATAAATTTTTTACGACCGTGCTCGGAATTGTTCATTGGTTCTGACGCCACCAGGCCCATCGCCACCAACCTCTGCACGCGTTCTCACGTGCTGCTTTTGTAGTTGGTGTGTCCAGCCTTCCGCCGCCACTCTTCTACGCGCCAACGCGCGCCCTTCCTGTTACTGCGTACGTCGTTTCTGCTACCGTACACTTGCGTGCGTCGTCCGACTACCGTGTGCTCGCGTGCGCGCTCCTGCTGCCATGCATCTACCTACACTGTTCTTGCTATTGTGTACATGCATGCACCGTTTTTACTACTGTGCGCCACGTACGCCTCTGTCACTATCGCGCACCGCGCCCCTCTCCTGCTAACATGTGCCATGCATTCTGACGTCATCCACTTGTTACTGACATTATCTTTAGCTTATTTGTCATCTACAAGTCCATTTTTTGGCTATTTTTGGGCCAACTCAGTTGTTCTCTAGCTATTTTCAATGTTCCAGATTCACTGGGACACTCTGTTTCACCGAGTTCTACTCCGACACTATTGGGGCCTCTTTGTGACTCACCTAGTTCTACTTCGACACTATTAGGCCCTCTTTGTGACTCATACTTTGATCACTTCATGGATCATTCAGATAGTTCTCCTCTCTACAGTGGCTCTTCTGGATCCTCTATTAGTCGATATGACTCTTTGATTCTGTTTGTCTCTGCCGCTGTTGTACACGCCTCCCCTTCCACTCACACTGTTCATGATATTGAAGCTATTGTGCAAACGGTTCTTCCACTTCTGGTACACCTTTTACTGCTATCTCAGTCACCTTAAGTACCTCTTCATGGTATTTTGATTCAGCTTGTTGCAAGCATATGACCTTTGACCCTACATTGTTTTCTTCTATTACATGTCTTAATTTACTTAGCCTTCATACTACTGATGGTTCTGCTGATGGTTCTCAAATGCATGTTAGTCATGTAGGCCATATTTTTACCTCTAATGTCTCTCTTCCTCAAACTTATCTGATCACTAATCGTACACTTAATCTTATCTCTATTGGTCAACTCTATGATCTTGGCCTCATTGTCTTATTTTCTCCAACTGGTTGTGTTATGCAAGATCCGAAGACAGGACAAACCCTTGGGATAGCTTGTAGACATAGGCATCTATACGAGTTCATCCACCTTTGTATTCCCTTCTCCAGTCCTTCCAATGTTGAGACTGCTGCTTCTGCTACTATTAGTTCCCCTTTTGCTTTATGACATTCTCGGTTAAGTCATGTGTCTTTTGGTCATTTACGCTCTCTAGTTTTAAGTGGTCAGTTAGGTGATGTTCCAAATGATAAAGTAGACTATCTATCTTGTTAACTTGCAAAACAGCCTGCCTTGCCATTTACTACTAGTACCTCTATGTCTCATGCATTTTTTGATCTCATACACTTTGATGTTTGGGGGCCTTCACCTAATACCACTATGGGGGAATCTAAATACTTTGTTATATTTGTCGATAATTTCACTTGTTTTACCTGATTATTTCTTATGAAATCTCGAGTTACACCAAATATACTATGATTTTTCTCACATGGTCAAAACTCAGTTTTCCTTCGCAAAATTTTTCATGCTGATAATGCTTAGGAATACAAAGAAACTCATTTTTTGAAATTCCTTTGTCAAAATGGTTTGCTTTCTCATTATTCTTGTCCTTGTACCTCCTAACAAAATGGTTGTGCTGAGTGCAAACATCGCCATATCCTAGACACTGTTCGTGCTCTTTTAATCTCTTCTTCTTGTCCTAAACATTTTTGAGGAGAAGCTGTCTATACTATCAACCGTGTTCCTTCCCCTACCATCAACAATCAAACCCCATATGAGCGTCCATATGGCACACCTCCTGCTTATACTAGTCTTCGTGTGTTTGGATATGCTTGTTTTGTTCTTCTTCAACCACGTGAGTGTACCAAATTAGAACCTCACACCCGTTTGTGTTGCTTCTTGGGGTATGGAATTGAACATAAAGGTTATTGTTGTTGGGATTCTCTTTCTTGTCGTCTTCATGTCTCTCGTCATGTAGTATTTTGGGAACACAAAATGTTCTCCTCTACATCTAAGTTTCATTTGTCCACTTTTCTCATTACGCAATTCTTTACAGATCCCTCTATTCTATTTGATAAGCTTGATATAGACACTATTTTTGACATGATGACTCCGGTCCATCTTGAGGATTCTACTCCGCTTCTTGGTTCTGCTGCTCCACTCCCTGATCTTGAGCCAACTTCTGTACCTGCTCCTGCTCCACCTCCTAGTCCTGTTATTGGCCTCGTTTGGGAAGTGGCTATTTTAGAGGCTTTTTAGCTTTTTGACTATTTTAGTAGGCTATTTTAATTTTTGTGTTTGGGAAGATGAGATTGATTTTTATTTGAGTTATTGTATTGAAAAGTGTGTTGAAATGATGTTTGAGGTTGAAATGACAAATTTGTCCCTAATCTCATTTTTTTCAAAATTAGTGTAAAGGGGCAAAAGTGTCATTCTGTATCGGTGGGACAGCCATCAAGTGACAGGGGCGGGCTGCAGAGCTATTTTCTATAGGCTGCAGAGCTATTTTCTTTTCTTTTTTTTTTTATAGTTATGTCAATGGTTTAGCTACAGTGGTAAGCTAAATGGCTTTTTTTCATCCTGAGGCTATAATAGCCTACTTGAGGACTTCCCAAACACCGCCATTATTTACTCTCCCAATGAGCCTCATACATCCCTTGATTCCACTATATCATCTTCTACACCAGAGGTACCTCTTCATCATTCTACTCAGGTAACACAACCTTCTGTACTTCTTCGTGATTTCATTGTTGGTTCCATTGTTTTTCTTCTCATGAACCTACATCCTATCGAGAGGCTTGGTCTAACCTTATTTAGTAGCAAGCCATGAGTGATGAATTGAAGGTTTTAGATAAAACTCATACCTGGGATGTAGTTGACCTTCCACCTAGCAAGAGTGTTGTTAGTTATAAATGGATTTACAAAATCAAAACTTACTCTGATGGTTCTATTTAGCATTGCAAGGCTCGTCTTGTTTCTCGGGGGTTTACTCAAGAATATGGGATTGATTATGAGGAAACATTTGCTAATGTTGCTCATCTTACTTCAGTTCGCAGCCTACTTGCCGTTGCTGCTGCTCGTCATTGGAGTCTTTGTTAGATGGATGTCAAGAACGCCTTTCTCAATGGGGATCTCACTGAGGAAGTTTATATGCAGCCTCCTCCTGGTTCCTTAGTTCTATCCACCAAGGTCTGTAAACTTCGCCGTGCTTTGTATGGTTTGAAACAAGCTCCCCATGCCTGGGTTGCCAAGTTCAGTTCGACCATTAGTGACTTTGGATTCTCTTCTAGTGCCTATAATTCTGCTTTGTTTATACGCAAGACAAAGCATGGTACTATTTTTCTTCTTCTCAATGTTGATGATATGATCATCACCGGGGATGACACAATGAGTGTCTCTAGTCTCAAATAGTTCCTCAGTCGCCTGTTTGAGATGAAAGATTTAGGTTTGCTTAGTTACTTCCTCGGCTTGGAAATTTCTCATGATCTTTCTGGTTACTGTCTCACCCAGGCCAACTACACCTCTGATCTCTTGGTTCGTGTTGCTCTTATTGATTGCAAGACCGCACTTATCCCAGCTGATCCTCAGCCCTGTCTCACACCTCTTGACGGTCACTTGTTGTCTGATGTTATCTTATATCGTCAGCTAGTTGGCAGTCTTATTTATCTTACAGTTACTTGTCCAGACATTGCCTGTGCTGCTTACATTGTCAGTCAGTTCATGGCTACTCCTTGCTCTTCACACTATGATGCTTTGGTTCGCATTTTGCGCTATCTCAAAGGAGCTATGTTTCATGGTCTTTGCTACTCATCACACTCATCTCTACAGTTACACACATTTTCTGATGCAGATTGGGCAGGAGAACCTACTGATCGCCGTTCTATTATAGGATTCTACTTCTTCTTGGATGACTCTCTCATCGACTAGCGTAGCAAGAAACAAACTCTTGTTGCTCGTTCTAGTACTGAAGTTGAGTATCATGCTCTTGCTGACACTATTTAGGAGCTTGTGTGGCTTCGTTGGCTTCTTTCAGATATGGGGGTTTCTCATTCTACTGCGATTAACCTCTATTGTGATAATCAGAGTGCTATTTAAATCGCTCATAATGATGTCTTCCATGATCGCACAAAGCATATTGAGATTGATTGTCATTTCATACGATAGCATATTACTAGTGGCACTATTCCTCTTATCTTTGTTATCTCTACTGATGACATCTTCACCAAAGTTCATCTTCTTGGTCATTTCAGTAATCTAGTTTCCAAACTCAAGTTAATTGATGCTTACCCATCTTGACTTTGAGGGGGTTTGTTAATGTATATTATAGTATACTTATCTATTTGTATCTCTATGCCTGTTTTGTATCTCTATCTCTATCTACTTGTATCTCTATCGTTTTCTATACTTATCTAGGTTTCTTTTCAACCTATATGTACAAGCTTCTCCTATTGTATTTATTCAATTCAATATAATACAAATACACAATTTTTCCTTTATTTCAACCATTCTAACAGCAATGATAATTTTGTCGGCAAAACTTTTGCCGACTCATTTTTACCTGTTGGTTGCCGATGTAGCTCTATGTGTCGGCGAAACTTTTTGCCGATGAGTTTTTTCCTTTTAGCAACATATCTTGTTGTGTTGCGAAAAATATAATTTCTTATAATGTAATTTTTTATAGTGCATAATATTTTTTAATATGATAATGAATAATGATATGATGCTTTCTTTCTTGTATGGAACATGGAAGAACACAAGGTGGGGGCCTCTTCTAGATGAAAAACTAACCAAAATACCCATAAAGATTATGAGATTGTCTATGAATCTGTGACCCCATCATATTCACTATTTAGTCTTGTAATTTTGTCAAAAGAGACCAGCACAACACAGTTTCTCCACTAGAATGTGTGTATGATTGAGTGACCATGTGGTTAAACTGTGCCATCAGCTTCTTAGATGTAGATGTGAAATGCCAATACAAGCTTTAAATAATAATAATAATAATAATAACAACCATGACACAAATGTTTCAGTGACTCAAATTTCTACAACTGATTAAAAAAATACGGAAAAAGCTTCGAATCCCGGTGGACGTACTGAAGATCGCGTGTGATTGATCTAAAAAAAAATTATTTTTATTATTTTTATATATTTTCTGCTAATCCAATGCTGCCACGTCACTGGGTCGGAAGCACGGCTCAAAAAATACTATGCTTGAAATGCACTGAGATTCCCCTTGTTTTGGAAAAGTCAACGGAAGAGAGTTTCTCGATTGCCGTGATAGTGTGGACAAAACTGCCAAGGCATAATGCTAAAGAGCCCTTTCGGTTTGAAAAGAAACAAAGATAAAAAAATTATTGACCTTGTTTTCATTCTTGAAATGATTTGAAGTGATAGTGTCACATTCTTCTTGGTGCTTGAGATTTACCAACATGCTTGCTAATAAGTTGTGAAAGTCTAAATTATAGAGACGAATAATTTTAGGGGAATTCTATATTATACACCATATTTTAAATGTGTACTAGATGTCAAATTATGATATTATACTTTTTGATTATGATTTATTCTGGTGTAAATTATGATTTATTGTGATTATTATTTTTGTTACGATAAAAAATGTGTTCAATATTTAGTTATAACTCATTATATTTTTTTAGTTATGAATGAAAGCAATTCAATTATGACATTTGTGATAATCAATATCATCCATGTCATAACTTACATATGATACGTATCCTTTTGAAGGTGTGTATTCTAGAATAATCCATAATTTTATTGGTTGCGTTTGGTAGAGTTTTAGAATTATGATTTGAGAATAGAGTTGTATTTTGAGTCTGTGAGTTTTGAAATTATGATCTGAGTGTAAAAAATTTGTTTAGTTATGAGTTTTGAAAAAAATTTTGAATTGAGTGATGTGACATATAATATTTTATTTAAAAATTTACAACTCATAACAAAACACACAACCTAAAATTCTATTCAAAATTCATAAAAAGTTTAAAAAAAATTCTCAAAATATTTTTTATGTAAAATATAAAAATAACAGGTGTCAAAAAAAAACATGAATACTGTTCTAGCCAACTGATTGGACGTCCTGACCAGGTAGACGTGTTTTGAAAAATGGGTGTAAAATCAAATTTTAAAAATTGTAAACAAATAGAGCACTCAAATCATGTTATGGAATCATATTTGAAAAGTTTTATCAAATACAGTTATTTTTATTATAAACACATTCCTTGTGCTCCAAAACAAATATGTGAAATTATTTTAATTATTAGATAGACAGTTGAAGTGGTTTATGAAATTTCAATGAAAAAATCATTTTGTATACTACAAGTTTAGCCATTTAACATAAAATATAGCCATTTTGGGCACCAAGAAAAATTCAGCTAGTTATTGAAATTATTTCTAACATGAATTATAATAAGTGGTTGTTTGTTTTCCTTCTCTCTGTTGTTGTCGTCGTCGTTGTGTTTTTTTTATTTATTTATTATTATTTTTTTTTTTAGAAGAACTTCATTTCATGATGGTCCATCTTGATCATTTGACTCAGCTGCACAATATCCTAACCACCATTTTAATTTGGACTCCCTGTGGAGTTTCCACATCAAATGGTCATTTTCGAACTTACAAGTCTACTCAAATTTGCATTTCACCACATCTTCTAATGGTCATTTCGGAACTTACAAGTCTATTCAAATTTGCATTTCACCACATCTTCTAATTAAGTATATAGTTGGTGCAAAGTTGAAATATAATGATAGAGAAAGATGTGGCAAAAAGCCCTTGAAGATAAGGCACATCAAGCACTATAGTCCTTTTCATGCGTGCATATTCATCTAAAAGTAGACAATAGCCAACTCAATTTTACTAAAAAAAAAAGCTTTATAATTGAAATCAATTGTTCGAAGCGTATAAAAAAAATTATAATATAAGACACAAAGATAAGGCACATCAAGCAGTATAGTCATTTTCATGGGTGCATTTTCATCTAAAAGTAGACAATAGCCAACTCAATTTTACTAAAAAAAAAGCTTTATAATTAAAATCAATTGTTCGAAACGTATAAAAAAAATTATAAAATAAGACAAAATGTGAGACCCACCAGTGTCCTATGTTTCATTTTGGAAATAGTTTTTTCGCAGTGCTGAAAAAAATGTGACAAGGCTCAACCCCAGTTTACTATGTTTTATAGTTGGTTAGGTTTAGAATTATGGGATGATTTGATGTGCTTATGCTTTGCTTGTCAATCTTTCAAAGCAAATATTTTTTTATTTATTTTTCAATAACCAATTATGTACACAGTGTTCCTCAGTGAGCATAAAAATAATACTACAGTTATTGTAAAAAAGAAAAAATTATTGATTAAAGAAAATATTAAAAAATTGATTTTTTTTTTTTTGGTTACTCCCAAAAAAAAAAAAAAAAAAAAGATTTTAGACACGAATGTGAAAATATTCCACAAAGTGGGCCTTAGTTCGAGCATTTGAGAAATAGGATGAATTATTAGCGCACTGCGGGGCCTGGACTCCAGTTGAAAGTTAGGTCCAACATAGAAAGGCTTCTTTTTTTTTTTTGGGCAAATTACATATACCTCTATCGAGGTTTAGCTAAATTACAGATACCTTCTTGAGGTTTCGGAAATTACATCCCGCCCTCTGAGGTTTGTATTTTCATAACAATTTGCCCCCTGAGGTTTATATTTCATAACAAATTACCCCCTAATTTCTTATGCAAATATAGCATTCAGGGAGGAATTTATAATTTCTCAAACCTCAGGGGTATTTGTAATTTAGCCAAACCTTGAGGGGTATATGTAATTTGCCCTTTTTTGGGTAAAAAATTAAAAAATATTCAAAAAAATCAATTCCCAAATTAAAATGTAAAAAAAGTCTAGGAATCTAAAATTTATTCCCGGATTTATACGAAGAATAAAAATGTGTAGCGGAGACTGACAATGTATATTGTAGAATCCATATGTAGAATGAATCTGAATTATATATTAATATTTTTAAGATAATTTTTTGACTAAAATTTTTAAATTTATAATATTACTGAAATGAATTTATTTTGTGGATGGGATGGTTCGCGAATGGCCTCCTTCGTTTGAATTCTAACATGTCATTTCTATCGATAGATAATTATTGAGTATTATGAAAGCATCATGTGGCATTGTTTTAATAATAGTCCAATTTAATTGTGTAACGAAAAATTTTATAGGTAAAGCATTATTACTCATCTTTGTCAATAGTTGAGAGATAAAAAATGATTCATTTTGTATAATTAATTTGAGGTTTTTCATTTACCGGGAGCACCACAACCTATTCCTGAACTATTTAATAATAAATGCAGATTGCCTCCGGTTCACAATGTAGACTAGATAGTCCAATTTGGCCCATTAGGCCCACCATGGGCTCTTTGATGTGGTATTGAGGGAAGGAACTGCATTAGAAGCCCAGGAATCAATTGAGAAGGGCTTGAAGTAAGCACTGCCACTTCCCACTGTCCCCTCTTAGGCCTCGTTTGGTAAGTCATTTTTTTAATTAAAAAGTTAAAAAATCATTAAAAAAATCAAAAAATCAACAACTCATGTCAAAAAGTTAAAGATTCCCTTTTCTCTCTGCTTTTTGCACATTTTTTTGTAAAAAGTCAAAAAATATCCCAAATATACTAATTTTTTTTACATCACATTTTAACTAAAAATTCAAAAAGTTACTAAAAAAATATATTCCCAAACGAGGCCTTAGGTTTTTTTTTTTTTTTTTGATTTTTTGGATCAGCTTGTCCCCTCTTAGGTTTAGTGCTAACTGTGACACTTTGATTGGAGAGACTTGAGAAGAGCTAAGATTGTCTGTGTCCCAAACATACATCGAATTTTCCATAGATGGGAAAGAGAGAAGAGGGGGATGTCTAATCAATGAATAACGCAAGGATGAATTGGAATTCAACATCGGTGTTAATGGGGAGATCTGAGAATTTAACGTTGTTAAACTCCTCTCCAATGTAATCTCATAACAAGAGGCACAAATGCGAGGCCATTTCAAGAACAACAATGCTATATAAACAGAAAAAGCAAACACAATTTATTCTATTTGATGTGATTGAGTCGTAGGCCATGATGCATTATGTAAATATAGACCATGTTTGTTTGGGTGGACATGAGATTGGGATTGGACTAATAGTCCAATAAAATTATTAATCTGATGTTTGGTTAAACAATTGAAATACGAACTAATTATTTTAAACTTGACTATTAGTTAAGATAGGATACATAATCCAACGGATTCGTAGTCCTAGGACTATTAGTCATGGGAATGCTAATCCAGTCCGCCCAAACAAACATGGCCATAATGTTTTCACATTACAATTTTATTGCAGACATGGTGTTCCCATTGCCCTACATATGTCTCTCATCCTTGTAATTATCAATAACTTAACATGGTTTAGTTGTTGTACTGACTTTATTTTATATTGAAACATAATGACACAGAAATCCCCAACCTTCCTTCTGTTTTGTTGTGTTTGTTTGCTTTTAACTACCCAGCTCTTCTTTTAACAATGTGACTGAGTGTTGAGAAAATTAGTGTTCTTTTTCCCCCCAAATTCAACCTGATTGTTTCAAGTTTGAATTAATCCAGTTCTTGATAGTATTAAAAGGCAAGTTGGTCAATAATTTATCGATGGAATGACATTCTTAACTGGCTTGGTTAGGCAGGTGAATGAATGACGCTTTGTCTTTTGACACACCTACTATTCAATACTTTTCTGTGGCTCATTTACACATTAATCCTTACCAAACTATCCATTTAATAGACCTAGTTTGGACTTCTAAACCAGGGCCGGCCTGCGATTTGTGAGGCTTAAGGCGAACTATGAAAATGAAGTCCCTCTAATATATATTTTTTTTAATAAAAAATTTATACATGAAATGATAAGTATCAACAAATTTTTTATTTAAGTTTACTTGCACATTTAATCATTAAAATTATAAACTAAAATTTACTTTCATATATTAAGGTAAGAATAAATCAGTACAATAACTCAAAAATATTAAAAACTGGTTGTTTCATAGGAAACATGCCTATAATCATATTTCAATTCACAAATCACAATCCACTAGCAAAGAAATTATAAAAAAAAATAATTTAATGAAACAAAATTAGGGCAAAAAAATTAGGAAAAAATTATTCAATTAAAACTGATAAAGACCTAGCTAAAAAAATTAGGAAAAATTATTTATTCCACTAAAATCTGATAGATAAAGAAGGTAAAAAAAAATTAGGACAAAATTATTTATTCCACTAAAACTAATAGATAAAGAAAGTAAAAAAAAAATAAAATTAGGACAAATTTATTATTTCACTAACTGATAAAGAAAGAAGGTAGAAAAAAAATTAGGGCAACTTTATTTAATCAAATTTGATAGAGAGAGAGAGAGAGAGGTCTTACTATGAGAGAGAAAGACTGTGTGTGAGTGAGAGAGAGAGAGAGAGTCGCCGACTCGCCGTTGCTCAGTGCTCTCTGCCCTGCTTTATCCTTGGTATGCTTGAAAAATGATTCTTTCATCACTTCGTGAGAGAGAGAGAGAGAGATTGAGAATACTAAGTAGATGTATCATGTATGTATTGTTCTTTTTGGGCCCCAAATACTTTTTTGTATATATTTTAATTTTAATAAATATGGGCCCAATGAAATATTTTGGGACCTTTTAAATTGACCCAAAAAATAAATAAAAAAATTGGACGGATAACACTTTACTAAATTTTGGGAACCTATTTTGGACCAATGGTTTGGGGCATAAGGCACAGGCCTCAATGGCCTTAGGCTAGGCCGGTCTTGTTCTAAACCAAATTAAACTTTGTGTCCCAATCAAGGTGGGTTACATGAATATTTTTTTGGCATTCAGCTCCAAATCCTGAACAAATTATACCTCAATTTTCTGGAAGACTGGAGACTGAAGAGGCTCAAGTTTAGAGAACATGTTGACCAATTACCATTTCTTTTCATATGGAAACTTATGTCGTGTTGGTTCATTAACTCACCTTAAAAAAAAAAAATACCCCGAGCTTTCTATTGTGAGTGTGTCTCGAATTCAATCTGAATTATGCTTATTACCCGTTCACTGGCCGATTAATAGGTCCCCGTCTATTTTAAACAGCTTACAACTTATGAATCCATGTATATACTGGGTTGTTTCAAAGTTTAAAGTTGTGATGATATTTTGAGAGCTTCTGTTCAACATGGTTGTTGAGGGAACAGGCTCACTGTAATAATGAAAGTCCTTTGCCGGTGGATATACACTTATATGCTTGTATGTTTGTTCTATTTTAACTTTTCTCATCTTCACCTCTTGCAACCTAAACCTTGCCCTGCCCACCTCCTGTGATAGGGCTGCCTAAAAACTGACCTCCATGGATAAAAGCTTGTTCATTGAAACAGTGTACAAATTGCAAAAACAGATTTATGTATAAAATAGTAGTAGTATAACAGAGAATTATAGACTTTTGCTTACATCAAACCTATAGAACAAGCAGCATCTCATACATATGTAACTTAATAGACCACACACCACACACATTCAAAAGGTGAAAACACTAATGGTTTGATGCTAACAATGTCTGTGATTTCTTCTCGTACTGAAACCCTTTCGACATAGAATCATCTGCAGACCAAACAAAGATACCATGAAGCTGTTTCTGGCTACTGAGCCTCCCACAAGCAGTGAAGAACCCATTTTCCGGAGACAACCCGCCGCTTCCATCGGTGCTGAAACTAGCCAAGACCTTACCTCCATTGTAATTCGAGCTCTGAGTCTGAAAATAATTCATGAACTGTGAAACAGTGGTCCCCTGATCATAAGCATAGAATTGGAAATTCACATAGTCTATGACATGTCCATAGCTCTTCCACAGAGCCAAGTAATGGCTCTGAACCTGATCATCATCAAACGGAGCAATCGAAGCGAAAGAGATGACACCATTTTGCTTCAGGGTTGTGATAAGCTTTCCAATGCACTGGGCAAAGGTCTCAGGATCGGATTTGAAGTGCTCGTAATCGATGTCGATCCCATCAAGGCCATACTGTTCGATGATATGCGTGAGAGAAGAAACAGCGTTTGAAACCCATGAATCGACTGAGGAAGGGTTGAAGTAAGCAGAGCCACTTCCCACACTGTCGCCTCCTAAGCTCAGTGCCACTTTAACATTTGAATGTTGAGATTTGATGGATGAGACTTGAGATGGGCTGAGATTGTCCGCATCCCAAAAAACGTTGAATTGACCGTTGGTGGGAGACGAGGAAGAGGAGGTGGTGTAGTCGATGGCAAAGGCAAGGATGAAGTGGAATTCGACATTGGAGTTAATGGGTACGTTGGAGAATTTAATGTTGTTGAACTCCGCGCCTATGTATTCGCGGAAGAGGTTGGAGTTGGCGGCTTGGGTTGAGGGGAGGAGGATGAGGAGGAGGGTGATGAGAAGTTTTGAGAGCTCCATTGTTGTTGAAAGAGTAGGTCGTTGTAGTGTGTGAAGATGTGTTTGGTTTGGGCATGTAATGGCATAGGAAAAGAAGCATTTATATAGTAGTTGTAGTATGATTTGAATGAAGATGTGGGCATGTAACTGAGGACATGACAATCAAGGAAAAGGAATGAGTGTTTGTGTGCCGTTGGGGTTGATTTGCCTCTTTGCATTGCCATGTCGAAAGCTGTTTTGTTTTTTCCCTGCTTCAAATTTGATCAATATTTTGTATAAATAAAATTGGAAAATATTACGGAATTCAAAAAATATTATTCAAAAAATTGTCAAAAATAAAGTGCGTGGACTAAATTATATTTATTCTGTTGCTGTTAGCACCATAAATCTGTAATTTTTATTATTATTTATTATTTATATAATTGCAGGACACGTGGCATCCTCTTATTCATTTGGAAGTTAAAAGAAGTTATAGAGATAATGGAGAATATGAAGGACAAAGTGGATGAGTGGGAAGACAAAGTGGATGAGTGGAAGGACACATGGCAAGACAAGAATGAAGATGGAAGAAATGGGTAGTTACTAAGTAGTTATTGCTGTATTTTTTCTTTTATAAATAGCCATTAATGGCTACATTGTAAAGGATCCAGAACTTAAATCAAAGACACTTGATTTCAATATTTCTTGTCATTTTCCTTATCTTAGGAGTAGTTTAACATAGATTTATATTTCGAAGCATTTATTTTCAGCATTTCCATTTCGAAGCATTTTATGCACTTTCTTTTCGAAGCATAGGAGTAGAGGTAAGTAATTATTACTTCGATTGTTCACTCAATCACCCTTCTCCACCCCTCATTCTTCTTTTAATTTTTCTTTTCTCTACACTTTGGCAAATTTGAAGTCCTCTTCGTTGAGGCAAAAGAACCGTCAACACAATCGCTTGATAATTGGCTTGAATTTAATCTGTAAGGATTTTTCAATCCTTGCTGGCACGCTCGCATTTATGATATTTTCCTTCGTAGGAAAAATAAGCCAACATTTTTTGGCACGCTCGGTGGGACTCGAAGTGTAAGAAATGACAAACGATTTGGATTTCGCCATTCGAACTTGTCAATATGAAATATATTGGCGTGAAAGAGAAATTTTGGATCTTCAAGAAGAAATCCATTTTCTTGATGAAATAAACTTTCATCCCTTACAATATTATTTGGTGGAAGAAAAAAGACACCATTTAATTGGAGAAATTCATCAACTTGATATGGAAATTCGCCAATCGAATGATGAGTTATCAACTCTCACTACCAAGTCTTTAACTGAAGCTTTAATGGTCGGAATTGTTGAATTTTTTCAGAATTTTTCCATGGTTAAAAATAGCAAAAGCAAAGAATTGATTTCATCAATGGCTCGGGGGGTTCAAGAGTTCGTTTTAAAAGAGCCAAATTATGAAATTAACACAACGAAAGAGCATGTTCTTGAGCCAAATTTGGCTAAGAATGATGTTCCATGTATGACTCGAGGGATCCAAAAACCAAATTTTAGAGAGTCAAGTCATGAAAATAATATATCTATGGGTGATTTTCATAAGCCATTAATGGCTAACATGGAAAAACAACCCACTTTGTCAAATAATTATGAAAACCTATTCGACAAAAGTTAGGTTTTTAAAACAAACATGGTCAAGAATAATGAACAAGCCACTGTTCATGAATTCAAAATTTTTGACATTTTTCAAAATGTCAAAAAGTATAAATTTTCATGGTCACACTATACCATGACTTTTGGTGTTCAAAATCCTTTTTGGATTTGTGGTTCACATCAAAATATAATTATGATGATGTGGCTAATAAAATTAACAAATTGTTCTTATGAGTTCGAAGCACTAAGAACAAGGGATGACCATTTAAAATGCATGAACTTGGCTAGAAAAAGCCTGTGCATTTAAATAAATGGCTGAGAATGGCTTATCTTTTCAAATTGATGGCCAATTGTTTGTATGTACACAATCAAAGCATCGAAGATACATTCGAAGCATCAAGAGTTGTTTCGAAGGTTGATTACTTCACATTCGAAGCTGTATAAAGTTTTGAAGATACATTCGAAACATCAAGAGTTGTTTCGAAGGTTGATTACTTCACCTTCGAAACTGTATAAAACTTTGAAAACTTTCGAAATGTGTACATCTCTTCAAATATATGTAAAATGACAATTAATTAGTTGTCGAATAATGCCTGTTTTTGGCATCATAAGTTGGCTCGAAGAACAACAGTTTTGGTGTCTTCGAAGAATTAATAATTGGTTCGAAGCACAAAATTAATATTTTCATTAATTATGTGTGAACCAGAACATATAAGTTTTGAATAACCACAATGTTGGCCAAAAACAGCTTCGAAAGCCGTTTTGCCATAAGTTACTTCGAAAGCCGTTTTGCCATAATTTTGTAAGCTTCGAAGCACTCTATCTTTCATCAACAACAGCTTCGAAGAAATAATAATGGTGGTTGTGAACCTTCGAAGCTTTGTCGAGTATTTTTGAGGATGTAATTCGTCTTTTGTCGGTTCCATCGACCTTCGAAGAATGATTTTGGTCCTTTATATCACTTTCGAAGCTTGTTACTAGTAATAATTCGAGTCATCTAGTCATAATTTCATACTCATTCGAAGCACTTTATTGGTGTTGTTACATCATTCGAAGCACTTTGCTGCTTAGGTTAGTCATGTGCTTGGTTCGGCCCTTCAAAAATTCAAATAAACATCATTTTTAAGGGTCGCGGGGGGTAATGTTAGCACCATAAATTTGCAATTTTTATTATTATTTATTATTTATATAATTGCAGGACACGTGGCATCCTCTTATTCATTTGGAAGTTAAAAGAAGTTATAGAGATAATGGAGAATATGAAGGACAAAGTGGATGAGTGGGAAGACAAAGTGGATGAGTGGAAGGACACATGGCAAGACAAGAATGAAGATGGAAGAAATGGGTAGTTACTAAGTAGTTATTGCTGTATTTTTTCTTCTATAAATAGCCATTAATGGCTACATTGTAATGGATCCAGAACTTAAATCAAAGACACTTGATTTCAATATTTCTTGTCATTTTCCTTATCTTAGGAGTAGTTTAACATAGATTTATATTTCGAAGCATTTATTTTCAGCATTTCCATTTCGAAGCATTTTATGCACTTTCTTTTCGAAGCATAGGAGTAGAGGTAAGTAATTATTACTTCGATTGTTCACTCAATCACCCTTCTCCGCCCCTCATTCTTCTTTTAATTTTTCTTTTCTCTACACTTTGGCAAATTTGAAGTCCTCTTCGTTGAGGCAAAAGAACCGTCAACACAATCGCTTGATAATTGGCTTGAATTTAATCTGTAAGGATTTTTCAATCCTTGCTGGCACGCTCGCATTTATGATATTTTCCTTCGTAAGAAAAATAAGCCAACAGTTGCGTTCGAATTTATACTACCTTATTTTTTGGTAAATTTTTGAACTATTTTTTCAAACTTCTTAATTTTTTTCCAAATAAATTTGACATTGGCTCCGATGCAATGGAGTTATTTATAGACATGTTTGAAAATTTATTTTATGAGGGAAAAAAAAAACCATAAAAAGTAATACAGAATGTGTCCAAAAATAAAATGTATAATATGTATTTAAATTTTTTGTGGTGCTAGTTACATGGAATGAATCTGGTCTACTAACATAATTTTTTGATAACCTTTTTGAATTCATTTCTAACAGAAAAATTGATGTTGATGTGGGAGGGGAATCAACCTACAAGTAAGAAGACAACAAAAAAATCCTAATATTTATTTGTATAATGTTGTGTCATGTTGTTCTGCCCACGGACCTGTTTATACAGAGATTAAATGTATGAACATATTTCCTTTTTAATTTTATTATTATTATTATTATTACTATTATTATTTTTAAAATCCTATGAAGCAGAGTTTACTTTGATGGAATTCTCATTATCTGAAGCTAATTAGGCTCGGATATATATATATATATATATTGGTTACAATTAGACTCGGATATTTGGTTTTAAAAAAAGAAGGGTAAATTATAAATACATTTCAAGATTTGTTTAAAATACGAATTGTCTCATGTGATTATGAAAATTACATCATGCCCAAGTTTCTAATCGCATAACAAATAATAAATCACCAAATCAATTAATAATTTTTAATGATTAGAAATATATTTCAATTAATAATTCAAATAATTTTATTGTTGTATAGGAGAATAGTTAGGAAATTTAATTTTTTTCATAAATTATGTTAGATAAAAAATTCTAATAAATGGATATTTGTAATTTTCAAAACTACAAGGTAATTTATATTTAAGTAAACTTCAAGAGATTTATTTGTAATTTATCTATATATATATATATATATATATATAAGGTTGTAAATTTATATAATGCTATATCAAATTGGGGAAACAAATGGGCCAAAATTTGGACAGCCAGTTTACTACAAAAAAAATAGCAATAATACAACAACTCAAAAAATTTATTTAGAAATTACTCAAAAACATCAATATGTAGTTAAAATTCATTTTACACATAAATCAACAATACACATTTTCATTCTTGTCACAAATCTGACACTTTAAATTTGGATCCTAGACTGTTAATCAAAAAATAATTTTGGATTGAACACCAAATGAGTGGTCCTCTCTCATTTTTAGCAGTTTCCCAGGTAGTATAGTATAGTGGACAAATGAGTCATCCTCTCAAAGAATGTTTTTTATTTATTTATTTTTTTGGTTAAGGTACGTACTTGCGTGCACGTCAATTTAAGCAAAAATGTTTTTTCCAAGTTAGCATGATCTGGTGAGACGTACGTGATCACTAATCTAAGTGTTATTAAGGAAAAAAAAAGGCTTCTAATCCATAAGTTTTGTAAGGAGTTTTAATATTTTAATTTCTATGTTTTAATTTTTTGATTTTTTTTTTTATAAAAAAACTCAACATTTATTTAATTCTTCAAAGTCTTTTTAACTTTTTCCATATATACACTCTTTTTAACTTTTTCAAATACTTATTACAGCCTTCCTCACTTCTATCATACTTATTGGACCTTTTCAATTTCTTCACTTCATTCCCACCGACAGCACTTCTTCACTTCCAACTTCTCCCTTACAAACACTAAGCAATACCCTTTCTCACGTATGCAAACTTTCAACTTATGCCTTGCAAACAGTGAGCAATAACCTTTCCCACCTATGTAAATAGTGAGTAATTTCTCCTTTTGTGTTCTTTTTAATTACTGTTTTTTTTTTACAATTTTTTTTATTTTATGCTTTCTCCTTTTGTGATTTGTAAAAAAAAAAAAAAATTATAAAAATATGTTTAGACTACAATGGTTCTTTTTTTTTTTTTTTAATGTGATTGTATTATAATTAATTTAATGGTTCTTTTTATTTATTTATTTATTTATTTTTATTATGGAAAAAATGTGATGTGAATGCAATTTATTCAATGGTTCTTTTTTTAAATATGATTGTATTGTAGTTAGTTCAATGGTTCTTTTTTTTCATTTATTTTTTTTTATTATGAGAAAAATGTGATGTGATTGTAATTTGTTCAATGATTCTTTTTTTAATGTGATTTAATCTTTTTATTTATTGTTTTATTGGTTATTCTTTACAATTATTTTTTTATTAAAAAAAAATATGATTGTAGTTTGATAGCATAAAAATATTTGTGATTTGTATGATTTAATTTTGTAATATGATTGAAATTAGATAAATATAAATACTCACAAAGAGAAAAATGTATTTATAGTTAGTACAATAATTCTTTTTAATTTGATTGTATTGTAATTAGTTTAATATATATATATATATTTTTTTTTTTTTTTGTCATTTATTTTTCAATGTACAGCACTTCTTCACTTCCACATATGCGAACTTCCAACTTCCCCCTTGCAAACAGTGAGCAATAACCTTTCCCATGTATGCAAACAATGGGCAATTTCTCCTTTTGTGTATTGTTTTAATGGTTCTTTTTTACAATTATTTTTTTTATTATGAAAAAAATATGATTGTAGTTAGATAGCATAAAAATATTTCTGATTTGTATGATTGAAGTTATTTCCTTTTGTGATTTGTAAAAAAAATATATATAATTTGATTTTTTAATATGATTGAAGTTAGATATATATAAACACTCACAAAGAGAAAAATGTGATTATAGTTAGTTCAACGGTTCTTTTTTTTAATGTTATTGTAGTTAGTTCAATGTTTTTTTGTTTTTTTTTTTAATGTAATTGTATTGTAATTAGTTTAATGACTCTTTTTTTTCATTTACTTTTTTATTGTGGGAAAAAATTTGATGTGATTGTAATTTGTTCAATGGTTCTTTTTTTTAATGTGATTTAATTTTTTTATTTACTGTTTTCTTTACAATTGTTTTTTTTATTAAGAAAAAAATATGATTACAGTTAGATAACATAAAAATAATTGTGCTTTTTAATTATGACTTGACTTAATTTGTGATTTTATTTTTAACTCACTGTTTTTTTGGAGGAAAAAAAAAGATTGTATTCATTAGGTTTACATAAAGTACCAATTATTGATGATGAATTATTGATGATGATTATATTGTATTTTGAAAAAAAATATATATGTAATTGATCTTTTAAACTCATTGTGTTTTTTGAAAAATAAATTACTGTGTTTTTTAATTATCAATTGACTTAACTCACTATGTTTATTTTTTATTTTTTATTTTTTTATTATTATGACAAAAAATGTGATTGTATTTTTAACTACCAATTGACTTTATTTGTGATTGAGTTTTAATTCATTGTATTTTTAACTACCGATTGTAGTTAGTTCAATGGTTCACATAAAGTACTCATTATTGATGATGATTAAATTGTATTTTGAAACAAAATATTTGTAATTGATTTTTTTAACTCATTGTGTTTTTTTAAAAAAAAAATTGTTGTGTTTTTTAACTATTAGTTGACCTAATTTGTGATTTGATTTTTAACTCATTGTATTTTTTGAAAGAAAAAAAAAGATTGCATTCATTAGGTTCACATAAAGTACCCATTATTGATAATGATTAGATTGCATTTTGAAAAAAAAAAATTGTAATTGATTTTTTTCTCACTGTGTTTTTGAAAAAAAAAAAATTAATCACCTTGCTTGTTTCCACTTTTCAAAAAACACTTTTTAAAAAATTTTATTTTCTTATTTTTCGTATTTTTTTGTTTTTACTGAATTTTTAAAATATTTTTAAGCATTTTTTTTACTTTTTAGACACACCTAACATAAATACACCTAAAAAGTAAAAAAATTGTAAAAAATCTTTTAAAAATTCACTAAGTAGCAAAAATACAAAAAAAAATTATATAAGAATTCAGTACATTTTTTTATATTTTTATGTATTTATTATTTTTTAAAATATTTTTTCACAAATTTTTTACTTTTAGATACATTTAAGTAAGGTACATCTAAAAAAGTAAAAAAAAATGTTTAAAATTTAAAAATATTCACTAAAAACAAAAAAACACGAAAATCAAAAAAGTCAATTTTTAAAAAAGTTAATTCAGAAAACTCAAACAAAACACACTAAATTGTGTTTTTTAACTATCAATTGACTTAATTTGTATTTTGAACTATCAATTAACTGTCAATTTTCCCCATTATTGATGATGATTAGATTGTATTTTTAAAAAATATATATTTGTAATTTATCTTTTTAGTTCACTGTGTTTTTTGAAAAATAAATTATTGTGTTTTTTAATTATCAATTGACTTAATTTGTGATCATATCTGTATTTTTTGAAACAGAAATGGATTGTGTTCATTACTATTGATAATGATTAGATTGTATTTTGTCTTTGAAAAAAAAAAATTGTAATTACATTTTTTTAACTCACTGTGTTTTTTGAAAAAATAAATGATTGTGTTTTTTAACTATCAATTGACTTAATTTGTGATTGAATTTTTAATTCACTGTGTTTTTTGAAAATAAAAAAATTATTGTACTTTTTAACTATTAATTGGCTTCATTGCTTTTTTTTTAAAATTTAAATTTATTTTTATTTTTATTTTTATTTTTATTTTTATGAGCAAAAATGTGATTGCATTTTTTTACATTCCGTTTTGATCACACACAAATTTTTTTAACTAATTTTGTTTTTTTACACTCTATTTCGATCACATGATGAGAAAAAAAAATTGTGTGCATTGTGACAATTTTTGTGTTTTTACAGAATGGAACGTGATACAGTTACTGCTAAAATCAATCGATTATCTCGAAAAAAAAATTACTCATTTCACGCCAGACTGATCATAATGATCACATATTCAAAGATAAATTGAAATAACTTCAAAAAGAAGCACATCGATTAAGAGTATGTATTCTACGTGTCAAACAATTGCATTATAGAACAAATGTTCGAAATGTCACAAGTAAGCTCTGAAGTTTTATCATTTTCATATATATTAATTGAAACATTAGTTTTTGTACTAAATATATATATATATATATATATATTGCTGCAATTTAAAATACAAGAGTTGTTATGCCTTCCACATCAGAGAGTGTTCACTTCCACCAAAATGTTTCAAGAGTCATCACATTGACAAACAATACTAATGTTTTAAATTGTGAGAACTCCAAGTAATAATATTTTCTAATTATGATTCTATTTATATTATAACTTGCAAATATTAATATCTGGTACTTTCATAATGAATGCTAATAGTTATATTGTTTATATTTTTTTTATGAAAATTATATGATGCAATAGTCATGCCTCCCATAACTGAGGAAGAAGGTAAGAAATATTATTTATATTAATTTTACAATTATGATTTATTTGACAATATTCTTATAACTTTAAAAAAGTAATGATTTTATACTAATTATTTTATTCATGTAAATTCAAATAAAGGAATTGTTATGTTCCCAATATCTAAGGGTGTTCAGATACATGAGAATGCTTCAGAGGTCACAAGGATGGTAAATAATAATATTGTCCTATAACAAGGTAAACACTAACATATATATAGATTTTGTAATTACGATTTTTAAAATTATAATTCATGATACTTGTATTGTTTATTTTTTCTTCTAATTAGATGACGAGATTGTCATGTCTCAAAATTTAGAGGGCATTCAGTTGCATAGGGATTTATTACAACTATAATAGTGACCAACAATGTTGTCACAGAAGAAAAAGGTAATAATTATTATTTGTATTAATTTTAGAATTATGATTTATTTGACAATATTATCATAACTTCAAATAATAAATGATTTGACACTAAATATTTTATTCATGCAAATTCAAATAAAGAAATTATTGTGTTCCTGATATCTGAGGGAATTCACATACATGATGATGTTTAGAAAGTTACAAGAGTGGTGAATAATAATATTATCTTACCAGAAGGTAAACCCTAATACATATATATAGATGTTAATATTTTTAATTATAATTTTTAAAATTATAATTGCCAATAATTTTTAAATTAAATATTTATTTTTAAGTTAATCATTTCTCAATTAAATTTTAGATGATGGAATAGTCTTGCCCCTCATATCTGAGGACATTCAATTGCATGGAGATGTCTCAGAAGTCACAATGACAACAACTATTAATATTCTTCCACAACAAGGTAAGAATAAACTATTATGTTATTCGTGACTCATAATTTATACTTATCTCATTACTATTCTCATTGTATTATTTCACATAAATTTATTTTGGGATATTTAATTATTTTTCAATGATTTTTTATGATGACATAGTCATAAATCCCACAACCGAGGGCGTTCAATTGCATGGAGATGTGTCACAACCCCCAATGACAACAAATAATAATATTATTCCACAACAAGGTAAGAATTATTTTGTAATAATTTTGTTTAAAAAAATAATGCCAACTCTTGCAACTTAAATATACATTGTCTCAAAAGTATGTATATATATTTATGTTAGGTATGCCTTTCATAACTTTTCACAAAATTTCATAACTAAAAACCCAAAATGTCATAACTTTTTCACTACAAAAATCATAACTTTTTTTTTTTTATAACAAAATCCCAAAGCGTCATAATAAAAATCACAAAATGTCATAATATTATTCCTAACTTTAGGGTGCACATCATAAATTCGCTATTTATAACTTTATTACAAAATGTTATAACACACATCACAAACAATCATAACGTTCGTCATAAAAAATCATAACTTTTTACAATGTGCATCATTTGAAAGGGTGCACATTGTAAATTTCTTCTACATATAATACTAATTATTTAGTATATGGCACATGTAATTATGTTACATATGTTATATTTGTCAGATGTTGCAATCGTTGTACGTCGTAGAAAACGACACGTAATAAGTAAATGGAAATTCAGTAAAAGAACATCTACATGTGCTTGATGTCATGCCATCATGTGGTTAGATGAGAGAACAAATGATAGTTCTAAAACCAATCCCAAATTCAGATTATGTTGTCAAGCTGGGGAGGTCCTTTTACCTTTATTGCCACACGCTCCTGACTTCTTAGATGCACAATTGAGGAATGCAAGTTTTATGGAAAATATTAGAATGCATAATTCAATGTTGTCTTTCACATCAATAGGTGGAAAAGTAGATCACTCAGTTTCAGATGGAAGAAGTCCATATGCATTTCGGATTAGAGAGGAAAATTATCATAGAATAGGGTCACTATTACCAATTCCTGGTCAGAAATGTAAGTTTGCCCAACTGTATATATATGATACAGAGCAAGAATTGAAAAATTGTCTTGATGTGATGGGCCAAACCAATACAAATGTGTCGGGTATTAATTTGTCAATATTGGAAGGTTTACAAGAAATGTTAAATGCAGCTAATCCTTATGTGAAAATATTTTGAAGTACTTTTGTTGCGAGATTGTAATGTATTGAATCTACATGTGCGTATTTTAAACTCCAGAGGTGAACGATAATATATCACGCCAGCTGCAAATGAAGTTGCGGCGATAATCATTGATGATGATACTAGAACGGAAACACATCGTGACATCATTGTTAAAAAAAATGATGGTATATTAAGAAGAATCAGTGAAATACATCAATTATATGTACCATTACAATACCCATTACTGTTTCCATATGGTATAGATGGATGGAGGTGCGACATCTCTTTTAATACATCCTCAAGCAGATCTCGAAACAATGCGTCAATTAGGGAATTTTATGCATTTAGACTCCAACATAGAGAATTTGAAGGCAAAACACTCTTGAGAGGAGGGCGTTTATTTCATTAAGTTGTCGTTGATTATTATGCTGCTATTGAGAAAACTAGATTGAATTACATCAAGACCCATCAAGCTGAGTTGCGCGTAGATCTATATCAAGGAATAGAAGATGTTGTAGTTGTTAGAGATGTAGATGCGTTAGCAATAGGGAGAAGATTTGCGTTGCCTTCATCATTCCCTGAGAGGCCACGTAATATGATCCAACGTTATCAAGATGTTATGGAAATTTGCAGAACTATTGGAGCTCTTGATTTGTTTATCACGTCCACATGCAATCCTATATGGCCAGAAATAAAAGTTGATCTTCCAAGACTACCGAATCAACGTGCAGAAGATAGACCTGATATCGTTGCTAGAGTTTTTCAGATTAAGTTTAAATAACTACTAATCGACTTGAAGGAAAATAAAATATTTGGAGAAGTACTTTCAGGTATTATTATTCTAACACCTATGCATTTATGATATAACAAATACTCTTAAATGTCTAATGTATCAATAATTATTTTTATGAACAGTTATTTACGTCATCGAGTTTCAAAAATGGGGATTGTTGCATTCTCACATTACAATCACATTGGCATCGGAGAATAAACCAATCACACCTGAACAAATTGATAAGTTTATATGTGCTGAATTGCCTGACAAAAATGTAGACCCATTGGCATATGAGACTGTTGTCAGATGCATAATACATGGATCTTGTAGTGTTGCTAATCCCAATGCTCCATGCATGGTAGATGGAAAGTGTACAAAACATTATCCAAAGAAATTTTGTAATGAAACAACAATTTATGATAATGGATTTGTATCATATAGGCACAGATGTAATGAATGCAACACAATAAACATAAATGGATTTATAGTTGATAACAGATGGGTCATTCCATATAATCGTGATATTTTAGTGTGATATGATTGCCACATTAATATTAAACGATGTGTGCACCCGAAGTTGATGAAATATTTGTACAAATATGTCAACAAAAGGCCTGATTGTGTAACAACTGTGATTAAGGATAATGTTATTCATCCAAACAATAATGGGCAACGACATTACAAACAAGTTAATGAGATCAAACAGTATTTGGATGCTTGATACGTGTCTGCGATTGAAGCGTGTTGGAGGATATTTGAGTTTGAAATTCAGAAACAAACGCCTTCTGTTGAGCATTTACAATATCATCTTCCAGGTCAACAATTTATTATATTTAATGACAATGATCATCTACACGAAATTATTAATCAACAACGTGTTCATGACACAGTGTTGACCAAATGGTTTGAAGCAAACAGAACCCATCAATCTGCAAAGGAGTTGACTTATGTTGAATTTCTAACAAAATGGGCATGGAAAAGAGATAAAAAAGAATGGGATGTCCCAAAAAAACATAAATGTATTGGTAGATTGCCATATGCACATCCAACATCAGGTGAGAGATATTATTTGAAAATGTTATTGAATAAGGTTCGTGGTGCAGAAAGTTTTGAACATATCAAAACAGTAAATGGGGTCGTGCATACAACATTTAAATCTGTATATATTGCACTTGGTCTACTCGATGATGATAATGAATGCAATGAGGCATTGGCAGAAACATCAAATTGGGCATCAATAACAAAACTTTGACATATGTATTACACAAATGTTTTCTGATATAACCAATCTAGTCGAATTATGAGAACGTAATTGGAAAAGCTTCACTGATGATATACAATATAGAATCAGAAGAAATATGAGAGATAATGATCTACATCTTGACGATGCAGACTAAAAAAATTTAGGACTTCTCAAAATTGAGCATATATTAAATAGAAAATGGAAGATCTCTCCAAGATTTCCCTCCAGTGTGATTGCCATCTTCGTAAGGTGCTCAATTTGTGACAAATAGGCTCATCAGAGAAGAGATGGAGTACAATAGTGTTTCGGAAAAACAATTGTTCAATGAATTACATTTTGGTTTAAATAGTGATCAGTTGGAAGTTTATGACACCATAATGAATGCATACAATTGTAAACAAGGGGGTTTATTTTTCTTTTACGGAAGTGGGAGAATAGGAAAAACATATCCATGGAAAACATTAATAGCAAAGTTTAGGTAAAAAAAAAAAAATAAAATTGTCCTTTCAGTTGCATCATCTGCAATTGCAGCTTTGCTGTTACCAAGAGGTAGAATTGTGCATTCACGCTTTAAAATTCCAATTAATTTGGATGAATTCTTAAGTTTTAGTATTAATCAACAGACTGAATTGGCAAAATTAATTCAAGAGGCATCATTGATCATATGTGATGAAGCTCCAATGCACCATCGTTATGGATTTGAGGCAGTTGATCGTACTTTCAGAGATATACTAAAGGGTACAGAATTTTGTTCAAGTGATTGTGCATTTGGTGGAAAACTATTCACTGTGTTTGGTTTGAGTTTTCTAGATTAAGTTTTTTGAAAACTGAGTTTTTTGATTTTCGTATTTTTTTGTTTTTAGTGAATATTTTTTAAATCTTAAATATTTTTTTTACTTTTTTAGATGCACCTTACTTAGATGTGTCTAAAAAGTAAAAAAATTGTGAAAAAATATTTTAAAAAATAAAGAAATACATAAAAATACAAAAAAAATGTACTAAATTCTTGTATTTTTTTTTGTATTTTTGGTATTTAGTGAATTTTTAAAAGATTTTTTTTACAATTTTTTTACTTTTTAGGTGTATTAATGTTAGGTGTGTCTAAAAAATAAAAAATTTGCATAAAATATTAAAAAAATTCAGTAAAAACAAAAAAACACGAAAAATAAGAGTGTAGAATTTTCTGAAAACTGTTTTTAAAAAATGGGAACCAAGCAAAGTATTCATACTTGGTGGTGACTTCAGACAAATTTTACCTGTAGTACCAAAAGGTAAGCGAGAAGCCACAATTGCAGCATCGTTGAAGGAATTGACTATTTGGAATCATTGTCATGTGTTGCATTTGAGGACCAATATGCATATTATGGCCCATGATACTTCTATTCAAATGCATTGACAACTAAGGGATTTTACTAACTATATATTGATGATTGGTGATGGAAAAATACCTGGAGTTTCTTTCACTGAAGGCGGGGAGACTATTTGGATTGAAATTCCAGAACAATTCTTGATTAGAAATGGATCACATGCTTTACATGATTTGATTTATGCAATCTATCCAAATTAAGTACTAGATACAGTGATAGTTCTTACTTGAAAGAACATGGCGTCTTAGCACCAAAAAATGCTGATATTGATGAACTAAATGTCATAATGCTATCAATGTTGCCTGCAGAATCTCGAAAATACCTAAGTGCAAATATGATATGTCCAGCTGTAGGTGAGAACATTGACGAAAGCATGCATCCACTTGCACTTATTAAATTTTTCAGGAATTCCAAGTCATTGTCTTGAACTCAAAAAGAGAGCGCCTATAATGCTACTGAGAAATCTCAATCAATCTCAAGGTCTATGTAATGGCACCCGTCTTATTGTTGAGAAAATGGGAGATAAAGTGATTGAAGCACAAGTGATTATGGGTTTGAATATTGGGGAATGAGTCTTCATTTCACGTATCATTTTATCACCATCTACCACACATTCACCTGTCCCGATTAAAAGAAGACAATTTCCCATAAAATTAGCATTTGCAATGACCATAAACAAAAGTCAAGGTCAGACTTTAAAAAAATTTGGCGTATACCTTCCTAATCCAGTATTCTCTCATGGTCAGTTATATGTTGCCTTATCGCATGTTACCACACCATCAGGCTTGAAGATATTGATTGTTAATAAGGTTGACCAATCGTTAAATTACACAAAAAATGTAGTATGTTATGATGTCCTTAATGGCATTTGAAGATTGATATAAAAAGTCTTTTCAAAATTTCAATGACTGTGTTTTTTTTTTTTATTCTTTAATTATACAATACTTACTATTCTAAATTTTAAATCTTAAACAAAATATTACATTTAGTATACAAAAAGTTGGATGATCTAATCTTTTTTTTTCTTTTTTTTTAATTTTTTCCATTTCATTTAACAAAAATAATTAAAAAATTTACCTTCACAAAATATGTTTGTATAATATTTTTTGTATAATAATTCATTACTTTTTTTTTTCTGTTTTATCATATTGTAAACTTAACATTTTTTTATTAAAAATTCTTAATATTTTCATTTTCAAATTTCTTGAGTTCTATAGATACGTCATATAAAAATTATAAATTCATATTTTGCTCATATGCATCTACATTGTTAATAGGTGATAAAATTATCAGATATCCCTATTTTGCTGATTTATGTCCATATGCAAATAATTGGAGCGTTAAAGCTCAATTAGTCAAGTTGTTATCTGTGACTAATTGTCCTGGGAGAAATTTGACATTGAGAATGATTTTTATTGATGGACAAGTATTTACAACTCTTATTATGAGATAATTGTTAAATATTTTGTTTTATATTATGTTAAAAATGTGTACTTATTACATTTTTTCAAAGGGTGTTGCCATGGAAGGAACTGTATGTTCTGAGGAATATGATTACTTCAAAGAACATTTAATTGAAGGAAAAATATATTGTTTTAGAAGAGTTCATATTACATTGGCTGATGAGAAATTCAAGTTGGTGCCATATTATTATAAGATGTCTTTTATTAATGATACAACAATTGTGCACATACTTGATCATGATAATAATATACCACTTCAGTGGTATTTCATTAAGAAATTATCAAACATTAGCCAATTTCTTCATCAAGATGTTCAATTAATAGGTACGTTACTTTTACCAAATGATACTCATCTAGATTATATATTTACATAGTTTAAACTATCAAAACAATAAACATGCCAATGCTAAAATATGTAGATGTGATTGGCTTGGTTGTTAGTGTAACTGAATGTCAAGGTATTGCAAATCGTGATAATTACAAGAGAGAGATTCTACTACTTGATACAAGGTCTAATACTGTAACATATTTCTGTGTCTTTACCAAATTTGAAATACTCTACGAATTATATTATTTTTCGTAATCTCAATTTTTTTTTTTAATTGTAAAAACAGTTTTACATTAGTAAGACTAACTCTATGGAATGCGTTTGCAACAACTGATGGCATGCAACTATATCATACTCTAGAGAATGACAATATTTTGTTTGCCACTGGATTAACAATTAAAGATTATCATGGTAAGATTACTTTTCATTCACTTTTATAACATCTAGGGCAAATTACATATACCTCCCTCGAGGTTTAGCTAAATTACAGATACCCCCCTAAGGTTTATATTTTCATAACAAATTGGCCCTTGAGGTTTATATTTTCATAACAATTTGCTCCATAATTTGTTATGCAAATAGTACCTTCAGGGGGGTATCTGTAATTTCTCAAACCTCAAGGGGATATTTGTAATTTTGTTAAACCTCGAGGGGGTATATGTAATTTGCCCTAATATCTATATGCATATAAAAATATTGATATTAATAAATTATCTTTTCTCAACTTCTAAGTCCATGTCTCGCTACATGCAAATACAACAAGTTATATATTAATCATTCATTCTGTTATACAAATCATATTCGAGTCTGGTATGTTATGACTGTATAATATTCGAATACGTGATTTTGAACCCATGCCAAAGGTAAGAATTGTTATCATCTCAATTAATGAAAGTTAAATGATATGTATATAAATTTGTTTATAAAGAGATTAATTTATGTTTTTTCAAATGTTTTGCAGGTTTCATATTTTTGAATACTTGGGTACATTGAACAAATTGATGTTAACAATCTTTAGATTGATTTGTGCAAAAGCTGCTATCAAAAAGTTGAATATCATTATGGTCACATTGTTTGTTGTCATCGCCTACATGATGATATTGATATTATAGCGAGGTAATTTTCTTTAGGTAAATAATTACTATGTATAATAATAATTCAAACTTAACAATTGTTTTAATTTTTTATTAGGTACAATATTTCATTTTAACAAGTGTCATTTTTTTTTTTTGGATTAGATACAATGTTAACATTGTGGTCAAAGACAGTACTGGTTTAATAAATCTCACTGTTCAAGATAAATGGGCAGAGTTTATTTTGCGATGTCAGCCATCATATTTGAAGAATATGAAATCAAAGGTAGGAAATTATAAAATTTATTATAAATAACTTATTCTTACCTTTTCAAACACAAAGTTATAATTCCAAAATTTTATAGGATAATTGCGTTAGAATGATTAAAGATTATATTGCGTCATGTCAAGACCGAGCCTATGCATTTATCATACCTGTACCAACAATGGCACGTCAACTAGATTGTGCATCGTGCGTGACCTTTGTTTTAAATATAGATTGGTCTGAAGAATGTCTATACCTTTCAAAAGGTGAAAAAAAATAATAATATGTAAGTATAACATTTTTACTTTATAACATTTTATAAATACATAATATATGTGTTATATGTGTTGTTAATTAATTATTGCACTAACTATCATGTTAACAATGCATGAATGCTGATGGAAGGTTCACAACAATAAGGATTTTAGTTATACTTTGTTTTATTTATTCAGTGAATTTCAAACAAATGTAATAAATTCTTATTTTTATTACTTTAATTATGCAATGTCAATATTTTCTTTTAAAATTATACATATTTTATGCTAACAATTTAAAAATATGTTTAACATAATCATAAATAATTTTTTTAAATTCAATCCCGTGCATAACATAGATGATATGCTAGTTTTACGTTATTTCGAAATGGACCTTTTAGAATGTCTGTATCTCAAACAAACCCTCAATATCACCATTATCAACACAACAAAAAGATAGTTAGAATGGGTTGGATCACAATAACAAAGACAGATTGTAGCTTTATATCAAAATTTGATTTTCATTGCCCATATCAGATATTGATATCAAAAATTTGAACGTGGATACCAAAATGGTAGGAAAAAAAATTCTAGTTGAGATCTTTGCAATTGTTAAAATTGATGTGTTATTGATTGATTTCTGTTTTGATGTATTGTATGTACATTATATAGGAGATGGAGATGTGAAGTGGAGGTGGAGTGGTGGAGTAGGTGAAGTGGAGTGTGTAGTGGAGTAGGTGAAGTGGAGGTGGAGTGGTGTAGTGGGTTAGGTTTAGTGGAGTAGGTTTAGGTGTACATTAACAGCCCCCCTCAAACGCAAGGAGGATAGGAACTAACCAACTTGAGTTTGAAGAGAGTAACAAAACAGGAAAGTAAACTGATAAATAAAATAAAACAGGATAGGAGACACGGTATGGTCGTGTCAGACCGATGTAGCAGACAGTTTATGGGGTCATGTCGGACCGTTGTAGAAGACAGTTTATGGGGTCATGTCGGACCGATGTAGAAGACAGTTTACGGGGTCATGTCGGACCGTTGTAGAAGACAGTTTACGGGGTCATGTCGGACCGTTGTAGCAGACACTGTGTGGTCGTGTCAGACCGATGTAGAAGACAGTTTATGGGGTCATGTCGGACCGTTGTAGAAGACAGTTTACGGGGTCATGTCGAACCGTTGTAGTAGACATTGTGTGGTCGTGTCAGACTGATGTAGAAGACAGTTTACGGGGTCATGTCGGACCGTTGTAGAAGATTGTGGTGGTGCACCAAGGGGGCGACTTAGGGAGTGCGCCATAAGCGACTTATATATGATACTGTGTATAACCCCCCCTCAAACTCAAATAGGTGTGAAAATAGAAACCTATTTGAGGTTGAAACAAAGGGATTGATAAAGCTGACCGGTGTAGAAGACACTGTATGAGTGTGTATATAGGCTGCCCTCAAAAGTCCTTCCCGTGGTCTGCTCACTCTCTTTCCCGACCTCAACGAGTCAACAAGAGAGATAACTGGTGCGGTGGCCAGTGAACCTCAACCAAACACCTCTGGGTTTGCTCCATTGAACTTTCCGATGCGGTCGGTGGAGCAAAAAATGGCGGTGCAAACTGATATTGAGGCCAATCAGTATACACTGAAGTCATGTGTGGAAACCATGACTGCAGTCACAAACTTGTCGCACCGGCTGCAGAGTAGGACAAATGAGGTGCAGCAGTTAAACGCCCAACTGGCTCTGCCCCAGCGCATGTATAAGGATGCGCGAGCAGAGATAAGTGTGCTAAAGGCGGAAAATAAGGAGCTGAAACGGAAGGCCACCGTTATGTTCCGATTTGGAGGGCCGCCATATGCTGCAGTGGAGGAGCAGGGAGTAGTGATCGTGCCCAGTGGAGTAGGAAACACGGAGGCAGCACCGTCAAGGGCCGTCCAGGACGGAGGCAAGAAGAAGAGACCGACGGCAGAGTAGAGAAGAAAAAATCCCGCCTGTGGATGAGGTTGTTGGGTGTGGGTGTTTTTTGTTTTTTTTTTTGTTTTTTTTGTTTTTTTTGTTTTTTTTTTTTTTTTGGTGTAAAATGGATCAGGGTGAGCCCCGACAGGAATAAAATGAATTTGGTGTGCAGTTCGTCTTCTTCGTTTGTTTTTTTGTTTTTTTTTTTGTTTTGTTTTGTTTTTTTTTTTTAATGTAAAATGGAAGATAAAATAAAATAAAGAAAGGTAAAATGGGGTGCAAAAGGGGAAGGGAAGTTGTCATGGGCGGTGGTGTAATGTTCAAAAAGAAAAGATAAAAAATAAAAGAACGGTTTGAAAAATTAGGGATGGTGTGTGAATCTGTGAGTTGATATGACGTAGTATAATATGGTAGAATATATTATAATGGTGTGGTGGGAACGTGGTGTTGTTTGAAGAATAAAAAAAAAATAAAAGGTGTCTCTTTATGCAGGTGCGTGTCGGCTAGTGGAGGTAAATATTAAAAGAAAAAGAAAGGAAAAGAGAGGGTGTAAAGGGAGAGAGAGAGAAAAGAGATACATGGGCAAATCAATGTGTGTTTCGTGTGCTGTTCAAAAGATGGAGTAAAATAATAAAAAAAGAAAAAGAAAGTTGAGTGGGCTCTCTCTCTGTAAACTGTGTGTGTGGGAATGCGCTAACCCAAAACTGCCGAGAGAGTGAGAGAACTCGAGAGCAGATGGATGTGTGTATGTATTCATCTCCCAATGTATGCTGTGTGTGGGAATCTGGAGGGTTCTTCCGGCGGACATGGCGATGGCGGGGACAGTTGGTGTGGCCGAGAATGAAGCAGAAAGCTGCCTGGGCATATCAGAGGGAAATCTCATGGTGCCGTCCATGAGTTGCATGAAGTGTGACCTTCTTAGTGGATGGAACATGAAGCAACCGAGGTGAGTGAGGCTGTAGGTGTAGGTGGCTCGGTCGTGGAGTTGAAGGTGCCTCACAGTTGACGAGCATGTCGTCGAGAGAGATCGGAAGGGTGGTGTCGTGGCATCGAATGCCTCTTCGACTCCATTGACGAAAGTTACGGTGATTGGAGGAGGATGATCGTCGGTGCGGCGCTTGACCATGAGTTGATAAGCTGGGTTTGATTCTTTGGCCTTGTGAGCGTTGCATTGGGGGTGTGTTTGACGGGCACTGTGGAACCGAGCTGGACCATGGAGTGACAGCCGCGGGATATGGATCGGCCAAGGGATTGGATGTTGGTGAATCGGAGGAGATGACTGCGGATGTGGTCGGTGACCAGGAAGGTGACGTGGAGTCCGGATAGGCATAGAAGTTCTGCTAGCTTCAGCATGGAGTTTACAGGACACAGCTACACCGTTGACACACACGGTTTTGAGGGAGGGAAGAACACACTGCAATACACAAGAAGAATGCATCATGGTGAATGAATCCATCATGGTGAGTTGTTGAAGAATCTGTCATGAAAGAAGAAATTAAGGAAATTTGGGTTTGTCCGGCGGGGTGTTGAAAAACTCCAGCGGGCAGCAAGGGCATGGTTGCCGGCCGGCTGCCCGCCGGAAAGAAAGGAATATAGGCCTAAATCTTATAGCTCTGATACCATGTTAAAATTGATGTATTATTGATTGATTTCTGTTTTGATGTATTGTATGTACATTATATAGGAGATGGAGATGTGAAGTGGAGGTGGAGTGGTGGAGTAGGTGAAGTGGAGTGTGTAGTGGAGTAGGTGAAGTGGAGGTGGAGTGGTGTAGTGGGTTAGGTTTAGTAGAGTAGGTTTAGGTGTACATTAACAGCAATGAACCTAAAAATTATTGGAGGATATTTATGTTAATTAAATGCTATGGGTCTTTGTTGGGTAAGTTTTCTTAAGCTGAAAAGTGGTAATCATAGAACAAAAACTGAAACAAAACAACGATCTATTTTTATATTTTTGAAATAATTAGTTTTTTTACAATTTATTTAAATTATAAATAAACATTCTATCAAATTCTCTGATAAAAAATTCTGACCCAAAAAAAAAAAAAAAAAACTCCATAAACTGCACTAAAGAGGATCCATCTACCCCCTCTATTCGAGAACCAACTATTACAACATCATCTCCTTCTTTTTTTTTTTTTTGGTTAATAAAAGAAATCTATGAAGTATGTCTCATGCATTACGCTGTTTTTTATTAAATTTTATTTTTTATTTTTTTTATTTTCTATAGCAATGTGGGACTTAAAAAAAAATACAAAGTATTCAACTTTAATGCTCATTTGGATGTGGGATAGACACTTATGCGAGTATTGTGTGAATTTTTTGAAATTTTTATTGGGTCTTGCATTTTTGCTCTGTTTGGTTTGGTTTTCAAATTTTTTGTAAAAAAAAATTTAAAAATTAATTTGGTAAAAAAAAAAATAAAAAACGCTTACTATAGTTTTATCTTTTGGGAGGGCATAAACAAATTTTTAAAAATTTTAAAAATTTGTTTGATTTTTAATTTTGTTAAATTAATTTCTGTTTTTTTTAAAAAAAATTCAAAAAATTAAACTAAAGATGATGTTTGTTTTTTAGTTTTTCTTTTTGGATAGCCTGATTGTGATTTATGTCACGTTGTAAAAATATAGAGGGATGGATACATTTAAGAAGCCCAAGCCCATTTAACAAAACCGAAACCAAGCCTTTGTTTTTTGGGCCGAAAGCATCATGGGTTATTGAGCCGAAAGCATCATATTTTATTGGGCTTTTTTTTAGGATGTTTGTTTTTGACAATTCCACTCCACAGTGACCAATTACCAAAAGAAAATGTCTAGGGACCAGATTAATCCACCCGAAAAATTGTGAGGGGATGATTTTGTGGTGGAAATTAATGTGTAATGTGAAATTCATAAGGAGTCTATGTATAGAATAAATCAGAATCTAGGTTTATAAAAATGAGTTTGTAATATTATTATTACCAAAAATCATATAGATATACGATGGGATCTTTGTTAAGAAGAAAAACTGTAAATATTTACAAAAATATTATAAGATTTATATCAAATTGGACATAAGTATATAAGAAAGTTCAAAAATACATTGCGTTGTAAAAATAAAAAATAAAAATTATGTGGTGATTGTATAATGCACGATGGCGAAACAGCCACTCAATCATGTGAACCTTTGTATTAATAACGGACTGCAGATAATTGTGTCATTACCAAACTATGAACACCAAAATAATTTTTTATGAAATTTTGAAACAAAAATTCTATTTGCAAAGAAATAAATCATAGAATCAGGCATAACCAACCCTTTTGCAAAATGTGAAATCTAACAAAAAAGTAAAATACATCGTACATAAGAAATTTATATTTTATTTTTTGATCAATTTTCCTGTTTCTAATTTTTTTTTCTCCCCCTTTTGAAACCCTTTCCTTTATCATGGTTGTTGTGTGTGGCATGACGGCAAGTAATATGGGCAAAAGAAGTAGGAAAAACTTAGGGTCTGTTTGGTTTAATTTTAGAATTATGATTTGAATATGAAGTTGTATTTTGAGTTTTTGAATCATGATTTGAAAAGAAAAAATTTGTTTGGTTATAAGTTTTAAAAATAGTTTTGGGATGATTTTTTTTTTTTTTGATTAATTGATGTATAGAATGTAAGAGAAGAGAAGAGAAGAGAGACGAGTGAGAAAAACTGATTGATTGATTGGTTAATAATAATAATAATAATAATAATAATAATAAAAGGAAGAGAGAAAGCAATTTTGAGTTGTATTTTAAAAAATATTTGGTTAACATATTACATTCAAATCATAATTTAAAAATAGAGTTAGGTTTTGAAAAGTAAACCAAACGCAACCTTAGTATTGATTTTGGGAATTAAATCAGCGGATTAAATTAGATGAGATTATTAGTACAGTGGAATTGAATCAAGAGATTAGTTGTGCAGTGGTATGAAATTGAAAACATAAGATAAATAATGTTTATTTATGTACTAGTGTAGTTGTATTAAAAGGGCTACTATTAGCACCTAACTAATTTCTTTAGATTCCCCAATTCTCATTGGTTTTTTTTTTTTTTTTTGGTTATTTATATTTATGATTACAATTATACCCTGAAGTAAAATTACATTAAAGAACAACCTTTAATGAAACAATCACCTACTAAATAAAGACAGCTCTACAATATTGTACACCCACCTCCCCACCTAAATGTATTCCTCACCCACCTAAACCCAACGTATTCTTCTTCATCAACGTTCCTCCTAATTGCCATCCTTAAACCCAACATTTCTCTTTATCACCATCCTAAACCCAATGTATTCCTCTTCATCACCATCTTAAACCCTAAACTTTTTTTTTTTTTTTTAATCACAATCCTAAACTTTGAACCAGAAATCAGTAGTTGAATTGGAATGGATGTCTGTTATTTTGTTTGTCATATTGAATTGGAATGGAAAAGAGTGACTTAAGGGCTAAATTACATGGTGCTGAACAAATATTGTTTGGCAACGTAGTATTAAAAAATTGTTTATGTTCGGCAAATAGTATTGAACCAACCCTTGGGCGGTTGATCAGCTAGATGACCGGGTGGTCGATCAATGGTGTGATTTTGGCTCAGTTTTACAACATTGATGCAATGATCTAAAGATTTTGATAAAATGGACACCGTCGTTTACTGATTTCAAATAAATCAAAAAGAGAGTCTGTCGTCATTGTTCTTCAATAAGAGATGAATTGTTGTCATCATTATTCAACATGAAAAGGAATGAGAGGGAACATCTTCAACCATGATGGAGAGAGTGTGCAAAATTAGGTCGGTGTGTATTTGGATATGATGATATTATGAATAAGGATAAATTTGATATCAAGTGGGGCATTAAAAAAATCTTATTAAAATTTAAGATGATATTGTTAAAATTGAAGATTTAGAGTAGAGTTCAAAAAAAATAGAAGATCCAAATAATCAAAGATGAGATGAGTCGGCTTATTCTATCTGATGGAGATCCTCATTGTACAAAAAATGACTAAAGTTGTGAAGATATTTGTTGTTGAGAGATGTTAATATATTAATATATTAACATATATATTAACATAGGTATAACATATAACATATATATTAACATATTCATATACTTATTAATATATGTATATAATATTATACTCTACTATACAGACAGCTTGCTTTCGTATATAATATAATATAGTCTGTAATTAGTATATAATATAATATGTAATATGCTTTCGGCTTGTCTCCTCTTTCGGCCGCCCACTTGTGCCTTTTTCTTATTTTAGTGATGTAGATCATAATGCTGTTTGTATTCAGCTCTCCTATATAACGGAGCCTCCATTTGGTTTGTAATCAGAGTGTTAATAATACAGAAGCCTCTTTCAATATTACTCTCTCAACTCTCTCAATTTCTCTTTCATGGTATCAGAGCCCAGGTGTGTGTCCTAAGTCTCTGCATTACTACTGCGTACCTCGTCCTTACCTAATACACAGATTGGACAGTACCATCACCTTCGTCTCTTCACGACGAAGCCAACGCCACCAGATTCATCATCATCTGCCGCCGCACGCGCCTCCACGCGCCGCCAGAAAATTCGGCCACGCGCTCACTCGGTTCAGACGCGCTCTACGCGCTCCTACACTGTCCAGTGCTATCGTGCACCCCGGCCTCATCTGCTAACGTGCGCCGCGTGTTTCTGACGTCAGCCGACGTCAGCCCTAGCTGCTTCCGTGCGCCTTGTGCCTGTCGCCTGCTAACGTGCTCCGCGCCACTCTCTGCTAACGTGCGCCGCGCATCAGCCCTGTTTGACCAGCTTTGTTGACTTTTCCATTTTCGGTCTTTCTGGTCATATTTTTGGTCAGTTCACTCCTTTTCTGACTAATTTCGACCTTCTGAATTCACTGGTAACCTCAGTTTTTTCAAATTCTACCTCATTTGTGCTATTTTTCTCTCATGGATCGCCTAGACTCCACTACCCACCCTATTTCCGCTATTCTTGACGGGACTAATTATGTCCTATGGGCACAAGCTATGTCTGGCTTCCTGAAAGGAAAGAAACTTTGGCGCATCATTACTGGGGATGTATGCAAACCCGTTCCCGAGCACACAGATTCCGCTGCCACAGACTCCACTGCCAAATATATTGACCGACTGGAAGATTGGGATAGTAAAAACTATCAGATCATCACTTGGTTTCGCAATACTTCTATTACATCTATCAGCCTTCAGTTTGGTCGGTTCCAACTTGACTCTGCTTCCTCTCCTGCCAAAGCCATCTGGGATTTTTTACACGAACGCTATCAGACTACTGGCCTTGCTCACCAATATCAGCTTCTGAGTCATCTTCACGGTATGCGCCAAGAAACCACTCAAACCATTAATGATTTTCTCTCCCAAATGTATTATGCTTGGGATCAACTCGCTCTTTCTGAACCTACATGGGACTGTACTAAGGATGCTACCTTGTTTACTACTTACCGTGACCAACAGCGCTTGGTTCAGTTTCTCATGGCTCTCACTCCTCGCTTTGAGCCAGTACGCGCATCTCTCCTTCATCGAACTCCTTTACCTACTCTTGAGCAAGCAATTTCAGAACTGTTGTCCGAGGAAACTAGATTTGGTACTCTCCATCCGCACTCTGTGGACTCTGTTCTTGCCACTCCCCAGATTCGAAGTTCTCCTTCCTCACCTTCACCACAGAGGTCCAATACCTGCAATTACTGTCACAACCGCAATCTTCCATCGACTCATCTTCTGGTTCATTGTCCAGTTCGTCTTTGTCGGTTTTGCAACAAGACTGGCCCTGGTCATCTCCAGCAAGATTGCTTTCGCAATCCCGCCCGTGCCTCTCGCAATGGTCCTTCCACCGGGAATTTTTCTCGCAGCCACTCTCACCGTTCTGGGACTCCGTCTAAACCTGCTCAACGCACTGCTGCTGCTGCCTCCGAGGATTTACCTTCCTCTGTCCCTATAGACCCTTCCACTCCAGTCTTCTCTCAAACCGATGTCGCAGCCATGTTTCAACATTTTTGGCAGCATTCCGGTACACCTCCATCTACTGCTTTATCTGTCACCGCAGGTAACACTTCTTGGTATTTTGATTCCGCTTGTTGTAATCACATGACCTTTGACCCTACTATTTTTACTCCTCTATCTTCTCCTCCTCATGTTCCTTCTATCCATACTGCTGATGGGTCTCTTCTGTCTGTCAGTCATGTTGGTTCTGTTTCAACCTCTCACTTATCTTTATCCCATGTCTATCTTATGCCTGCTCTTACTTTAAATCTTATCTCCATTAGTCAATTATGTGAGCATGGTCTAACTGTTACCTTTTCCCGTACTGGTTGTTTGGTGCAGGACCCTCGGACGGGGCAAACTATTGGGATAGGCCGTAAGCATGGACGTCTCTACGAACTCATCCATCTTCATGTTCCAGATTCCTCTCAGATCACAGCTCCTACTACTACCACTGCTACCACTGCTCCTCCTTTATCTCCTTTTCAGCTTTGGCATTATCGTTTAGGCCATCTTTCTGTTGGTCGTTTAAAATCTCTAATTTCCAGTGGTCATTTAGGTCATGTAAGTTCTGATGTTTTAGATTGTGTGTCCTGTCAACTTGCCAAACAACCTGCTTTGTCGTTTAATAAAAGTGACTCTGTTTCTCTTGCACCATTTGATCTCATTCATTCTGATATTTGGGGACCTTCTCCTACTCCTACTATGGGAGGTGCACGCTATTTTGTTGTTTTTATAGATGATTTTTCCCGTTTTACCTGGTTATTTCTTATGAAAAATCGCTCTGAGCTCAAACAACTTTATTACAATTTTGCTACAATGGTTCAAACTCAATTTTCTAAAAATATTAAGATTTTTCGCTCCGACAATGCCATGGAATATAAAGATTTTGACTTTCTTTCCTTTCTTCAGAATCATGGTACTCAACCTCATCGTTCCTGTCCCGGTACGTCTCAACAAAATGGACGTGCTGAACGGAAACATCGACACATCCTTGACACCACTCGCGCTCTCCTTCTGTCTTCCTCTTGTCCGGAACATTTTTGGGGTGAGGCAGCTCTCACTGCTGCTTACACTATCAATTGTATCCCTACACCTGTCATTCATAATCACACTCCTTATGAGCGTCTGCATGGCACCCGTCCCCCTTACACCACCCTTAGGGTCTTTGGATCTGCCTGTTTTGTTCTTCTCCAACCTCATGAACGTACCAAACTTGAACCACGTTCTCGCCTTTGTTGCTTCTTAGGGTATGGTATTGAACACAAAGGGTATCGTTGTTGGGATCCTCTCTCCCAGCGCCTCCGTATCTCTCGTCATGTAGTCTTTTGGGAACACAAAATGTTTTCCTCTCTCTCTCTCTTCCGTTTGTCCGTTCCCTCACCCTCTCTATTTTTTACTGACCCTTCCATGGATCTGTTCTCTGATGACCTTCCTCCCTCGCCCTTGCCAACCTCTCCACCACCCCTACCGGCCTCTCTCGAGACTGTCTTGCCTTCTGGTCTGTCCCATGCCCCTGCTCACTCTGATGGTCCTGCTCTTGCTTCCTCGGGATCCTCCTCTCCTGGTGAGTCTCTCCCTCTGGCTCCTCCTCCCTCTACTCGACCACACCGGGTAACCCAACCTTCTACTCGTCTTCGTGACTTTATTGTTGGTTCTACTGCTTTTTCCACTTATGAACCGACCTCCTATCGTGAGGCTCGCTCTAATCCTCTTTGGCAGCAAGCTATGACTGATGAATTGCAGGCTTTAGACAAAACTCACACTTGGGACATTGTTGATCTTCCTCCTGGCAAGACTGCCATTGGTTGCAAATGGGTCTACAAAATCAAAACTTGTTCTGATGGATCTATTGAGCGCTACAAAGCCCGCCTTGTTGCAAAAGGCTTCAACCAAGAGTATGGTATTGACCATGAAGAGACGTTTGCTCCTGTTGCTCGTCTCACCTCTGTTCGCAGCCTGATTGCGGTTGCTACCTCCCGACACTGGGATCTTTATCAAATGGACGTGAAAAATGCTTTCCTTAATGGGGTTCTTCTTGAGGAGGTCTACATGCAACCTCCCCCTGGGTCTACTTATCCCCCTCATAAAGTCTACAAACTTCAGCGTGCTCTGTATGGTCTCAAACAAGCTCCGCGCGCTTGGTTTGCCAAGTTCAGCTCCACTATTCATGACTGTGGTTTCACCTCCAGTTCTTATGATACTGCTCTTTTTATCCGCAACACTGCTCAAGGGACCACCTTGCTTCTCCTTTATGTGGATGATATGATTATCACCGGTGACGATCTTGATGGTATTGTATGTCTTAAACAGTTTCTTAGCCATCATTTCGAGATGAAAGATCTTGGTCCTCTCAGCTATTTCTTGGGTCTTGAAATCTTCCATGATTCCACGGGGTCTTTTCTCTCTCAGGCTAAGTATACCTCTGATCTTCTCACCCGTGCTGGTCTTACGGATTGCAAGACTGCCTCCACTCCTCTGGAGCCTCAGAGTCGTCTTACACCTCTTGATGGCACTCTTCTCTCTGATGCTACCTTATATCGTCAGCTGGTTGGCAGCCTTGTCTATCTCACTGTTACTCGTCCTGATATTGCCTATGCCGTTCATATTGTCAGCCAGTTTATGTCAGCTCCTCGTACCCCTCACTATGCTGCCTTAGTCCGTATCCTTCGCTATCTCAAAGGTACCTTGTTTCATGGACTTCATTATTCCGCCCGGTCCTCTCTCCAGCTTCGTGCTTTTTCCGATGCTGATTGGGCTGGGGACCCTACTGACCGACGCTCTACTACCGGGTTCTTTTTTTTTTTGGTGATTCTCTTATTTCTTGGCGCAGCAAGAAACAATCTCTTACTGCTCGCTCCAGTACCGAGGCCGAATATCGTGCTCTTGCTGATACTACTCAGGAACTGCTCTGGCTTCGTTGGCTTCTTGCTGACTTGGGTGTTTCCCCCTCTGGTGCTACTCCTCTCTTTTGTGACAATCACAGTGCTCTTCAAATAGCTCACAATGATGTTTTTCATGATCGCACCAAGCACATTGAGATTGACTGTCATTTTATTCGTCAACACGTTACTCGTGGTACTGTCCATCTCCTTCCCATCTCCTCTGCTGATCAACCTGCTGATATCTTCACCAAAGCTCATTCTCCTGGCCGCTTCGTTGAACTTGTCTCCAAACTCCAGTTGGTTGCTCCTCCTTGAGTTTGCGGGGGGCTGTTAATATATTAATATATTAACATATATATTAACATAGGTATAACATATAACATATATATTAACATATTCATATACTTATTAATATATGTATATAATATTATACTCTACTATACAGACAGCTTGCTTTCGTATATAATATAATATAGTCTGTAATTAGTATATAATATAATATGTAATATGCTTTCGACTTGTCTCCTCTTTCGGCCGCCCACTTGTGCCTTTTTCTTATTTTAGTGATGTAGATCATAATGCTGTTTGTATTCAGCTCTCCTATATAACGGAGCCTCCATTTGGTTTGTAATCAGAGTGTTAATAATACAGAAGCCTCTTTCAATATTACTCTCTCAACTCTCTCAATTTCTCTTTCAAGAGAGTCGGCATATTCTATTTAATATTTACATTCATAATGCAAAAGTACTTCGCCGTCCTTTGCAGTGGATACACACATACAGTCAAGCTATGCAAATCCTCGTATGCTTGTATGTTTGTTCTGTTTTAATTAGGAATTTAATTGATTTGGTACTGTCAGTATTTAAGTGAAATTTTATACTAAATTAATAATGTCGGGTTTTATGATATTAAAAATCGATATAGACTAAATTTTTTTACCAAATGTTTCGATTCAAACGGTTCAACTTACTGTGGTTTAATCGGTTTTAAATACTTTCAAAATGAGTTGTTTCTTAAATTTGTAACATAATAAATAATTTATATAAAAATATTAAATTAGCCATTTGTACATAATTTTAACCATATCCAATCTAACTATTCACAAAAATACAAATAAAAATAATAATAATAATAAATATTAATGCTTGAAACTTTTACCGAATTAGAATTAGAAACAAAATATAATTTAAAAACCAAAGTCTTAATATCAAAATAAAATTAAAACTTAAAACAATAATTTTATTATATGTAAATATCTACAGCCGGTTTCGGTGAAAATCGCTATACAATATGTCAAAACCGATACCAAACTGAAAAAAAAAAAAAGAAAAAGAAAATTTCAAAACCGAACATACCGTTTCATATAAAATATCGACCAAATATGAGCGATTCGATTTGATTCAATCAGTTTAGTTGATTTTTTCGATTTTCCTACCTTGTTGATTTTAACTTTCTTCATCTTCACTGATAGAGCTGGCTAAAAGCTGACCTCCACGGATAAAAGCTTGTTCATTAAAACAGCGTACAAATTGCAAAAACAGAATTATGTATAAAATAGGAGTAGTACAACAGAGAATTACAGACTTTTGCTTACATCAAACCTATAGAACAACAATCATTTTCACACATATGTAAACTAATAGACCACACACCACACACATTCAAAAGGTAAAAATACTATGGTTTGAAGCTAACAGTGTCTGTGATTGCTTCTCGTATCGGAATCCTTTCGACATAGAATCATCAGCAGACCAAACAAATATACCATGAAGTTGTTGCTGGCTTCTGAGCCTCCCACAAGCAGTGAAGAACCCATTTTCCGGAGACAACCCGCCGCTTCCATTAGTGCTGAAACTAGCCAAGACCTTACCTCCATTGTAATTCGAGCTCTGAGTCTGAAAATAATTCATGAACTGTGAAACAGTGGTCCCCTGATCATAAGCATAGAATTGGAAATTCACATAGTCTATGACATGTCCATAGCTCTTCCACAGAGCCAAGTAATGGCTCTGAACCTGATCATCATCAAACGGAGCAATCGAAGCAAAAGAGATGACACCATTTTGCTTCAGGGTTGTGATAAGCTTTCCAATGCACTGGGCAAAGGTCTCAGGATCGGATTTGAAGTGCTCGTAATCGATGTCGATCCCATCAAGGCCATACTGTTCGATGATATGCGTGAGAGAAGAAACAGCGTTTGAAACCCATGAATCGACTGAGGAAGGGTTGAAGTAAGCAGAGCCACTTCCCACACTGTCGCCTCCTAAGCTCAATGCCACTTTAACATTTGAATGCTGAGATTTGATGGATGAGACTTGAGATGGGCTGAGATTGTCCGCATCCCAAAAAACGTTGAATTGACCATCGGTGGGAGAGGGGGAAGAGGAGGTGGTGTAGTCTATGGCAAAGGCGAGGATGAAGTGGAATTCAACGTTGGAGTTAATGGGTACGTCGGAGAATTTAATGTTGTTGAACTCCGCGCCTATGTATTCGCGGAAGAGGTCGGAGTTAGCGGCTTGGGTTGTTGGGAGGAGGATGAGGAGGAGGGTGATGAGAAGTTTTGAGAGCTCCATTGTTGTTGAAAGAGTAGGTCGTTGTAGTGTGTGAAGATGTGTTTGGTTTGGGCATGTAATGGCAAAGGAAAAGAAGCATTTATATGGTAGTAGTAGTATGATTTGAATGAAGATGTGGGCATGCAAATGAGGACGTGACAATCAAGGAATGTGTGTTTGTGTGCCGTTGGGGTTGATTTGCCTCTTGGCGCCAATATTGCCATGTTGAAGGCTGTTTTGTTTTTACGTGCTAATTAATATATTAATGCACCAATTAATGTAATTATAGAAATTATAAAAATTTAAAATTTTTATAATTATACCACATAATTTGTTATTATACTAATTGGTGCATATAACATTATTTTTTTATTTTTTCTCTACTTTAAATTTGATCAATATTTTCTATAAGGAGAAGGATCCCCTCTGGTCTAGATTTTGGACTAGAGGGTACTGTTTGGGTCCGTGGAGTCTACTATGGGTCCTGTTTTGATAATTTGAACTGTTTATTTTGTCGGACACTTCATGTATTTCGTCCCAAAAAAAAAATGTTGATCCGATAACTGCAATTTGTTCAATTTATTACGTTTGTCACTAAAAAAATATATGATTTATTTTTAAAAATACAAATATTATTTATTTTTTTAGTGAAAAATTGAACAAACTACATTTATCTGATCGACCTAATTTTTTGTGTGGACGAAATATACGAAATACCTTACAAAATGAACAGTCCGGATTATCAAAACGGGACACATAGCAGGCCCATGAACCCAAACAACACCCTTTAGCCTAAAATCTGAACCGAAGGAGATCCTTCTCCTTTGTTTATAAATATAAATAAATTGTGGAACTTCAAAAAAGTAATTCAAAAAACTATAAAAAAATAAAGTGCGTGGATTAGATTATATTTATTCTGTAAGTTCAAATTTACCCTATCTTATTTTTAGGTAAATATTTGAACTATTTTTTCAAACTTAATAAAATTTGACATTGGCTTTGGTGGAATGGAGTTATTTAGACATCTTTTGAAATTTTATTTTATGAGATAATAAAAGGATAAATTTCACTTTGTTCCTTGATATTTGACACACTTTTTCACTTTGGAATTGATAAATTTCACATCTTTTGAATTGTGATTGATCCATATATATATATATATATATATATTTTTTTTGGTATCCTCCTATTGGTGGCCCCCACGTGTGTGGGGTGCTAGGGGTCACCCCCAACTGGAGGTGTTGTTTTACTTTAGTCTTTAAAATTTAATTTTTTTTCCCATTGTGTCCCTTCACGTTTCAAGTTTTTTCCAACTTACTCCTAAAGATAATTTTTGTTCAAAATTAGACAAAAAATACTACGATAACTATCACATAATATAAAAAATATATTATTATATTAGAGTTTGAGTTTGTATTAGAGGTGCTATTTATATATAATAAAATATTTTTATACCATGTGATTATTAATATATCATTTGCTATCTAATTTTTAACATAAGTTCATTTTAAGAGTAAATTGTGAAATATTTGAAACATTAAAGTGCAAAGTGGAAAGAAATAAACCTTACGGGTCAAAGTGTGAAAGTGACCAAACTTAGAGGGGCAAAGTATAATTTATCCAAAATAAAAATACTAAGGAACCATAATAAGTAACACGGAAAGTGTCCAAAAAATAAAATGTATAATATGTATTTAAATTTTTGTGGTGCTAGTTACATAAAATGAATCTGGTCTACTAACATAATTTTTTGGTTATCTTTTTGAATTCTTTTCTAACATAAAATTTGATGTTGATAGGGGAGGAATCGACCTATCAGTAACAAGACAACAAAGAAGAGCAATGCTAGGTATCATGAAAAAACTTTCATGAAAATGATGATGAAATATTTATGACCTTTGAATTACACTTAAAATAAAACACCACACACTAATCAAGGTAATCTAAGGGTCATAAATTTTTCATGATCAGTTTCATGAAAGTTTTTTCATGATCTGTATCTTTTCTTCAACAAAGAAATCCTAATCAGTATTTGTATTATGTTTGTGTCATGTTATTCTATCCACGCCCTGTTTATCACGGAGATAAGACGTATGAACATATCTTTCTTTTTTTTCTTTCTTTTTTATTTTTAAATCCTATGAAGCAGAGTTTAATTTGATGGAATTCTCATTATTTGAAGCTAATTAGATTTGAATACGTAGTTATAACAAAAAGGAAAAAAAGAAAAAAGGACAAAAAGAAAGAAAAAGAAAAAACTGCGATTCTAAAATTATATAATGCCTATATCTAATAATGGGCCAAAATTTGGGCAATCAGTTTACTGCAAAATCTTGTTTGGTTTTGATTGATTTTATAAAAATTAGTTTTTTTTTTTTTTATTGAATTTTTTTAATATTTTAAATAAATTTTTTATTTTTAATATGCATCTAAAAAGTAAAATGTTTATGAAAAAAAATTTAAAAAATTAATAAATATATAAAAATATGAAAATGTACTAATTTTATTTAGTAATTTTTTTAAAAAGTTTTTTTTTCACAAATATTATTTTTTAAAATGTATCTAGATTATGTGTACTAAAAAATAAAATATTTTTTTAAATATAAAAAAAAATCACAAAAACTAAAATAAAAAAAACACGGCAAACAAAAAAACTCAATTTTTAAAAAACAATTTCAACGAAACAAGGCTCAATACTTAAAATCCAAAAAAATTATTCAAAAACATTAATACTGGTTTAGATTCATTTTACATGTAGATTTCACAATATACACTTTCAATTTTCACCACAACTTCTCATTATTAACACAACTATGAAACTTTAAATTTGGGTCTTAATGAAAAATAATTTTGGATTGAACACCAAATGAGTGGTCGTCTCTCATTTTTTTGCAGTTTCCTGGACAAATGAACTTTGAGTTTGGGTCTAAATCAAAAATAATTTTGGATTGAACACCAAATGAGTGGTCCTCTCTCATTTTTTGGCAGTTTCCATGGTAGGATAAATGAGGTTCTGTTTGATAAAGTTCACAACTAAAAATTAAAAATTAAGTATTGAAAAATTATTTGATCAAAATTTAAGTACTGAAGTAAATAAAAAAATATTTATTTGATAAGTAAGTTACTAAATTTAAAATTTATTATTTTTAAATTATATATTTCAATTTTTATATTGTAATGGTGGTGGTAGTAGCAGTGGTAGCGATGGTATGATGCTGATGGTTGTGGTGGTGGTGGTAGTGGTAGTTGTGGCGGTGGGATGGCGGTGATGGTAGTGATGATGGTAGCGGTAGCACTGATGATGGTGATAGTAGTGGTAGTAGTAATGATAACAGTAGCGGCAGCAATAGTAGTGATAGTAAAATGATTGTGGTGTTTATAACAACAATGACAATAGTGATGAAGGTGATGGTGGTGGTGATAGTGGTAACGGTGGTACGGTAGTGGTGGTGATGGTAGCAATAGCGATGGTCGTGGTGGTAGTGATGGTAATGGTGGCATGTTGGTCGTGGTGGCGGTAATAGTAGCGGTGGCAGTTGCATTGTAGTGATGCTGATGGTGATAGTAATGGTAATGAGTTTATAATAGTGAGTTTAGTATTTATAAATTCAGTTAAAATAAATAAGTTTCATATGACTTAATTTTTTTAAAAATTTTAACTTATATTTTAAGAGATATTTAAATTTTTAAATAATATCAATTATAGTTATTAAATAAAATTAATTAATTAATTATTATTTAATATATTTAATTTTAAATACTGAATCAGATTAAACATCCAATCAACCTCTGAAAGAATGTTTTTTATTTTTATTTTTTGAGGTACGTACGGACGTACGTTCGCGTCAATTTAAAAAAAAAAAAAAAAAAAAAAGTTTTTCGTAGTTAGCATGGTCTGGTTAGACGAACGTGATCACTAATACGTTATTCCGAAATGGACCCCTTTGGAATGTTTGTAAATTGTAGTTTAAACACTCTCAATATCATCATTACCATCAACACAACAAACAAATAGTTAGAATGGATTGGATCACAATTACAAAGACAGATTGTAGCTTTATATCAAAATTTGATTTTCGATTGCCCATATCAGATTGATATCCTAAAATTAATTGTGGATACTAAATAGTAGAAAATGACTAGTTGCGATCTTCGCAATGAGCCTAAAATTATGCATAAAATTATTGCAAGATATTTATGTTAATTAAACGGTATGCGCTTTGGTAGTGTAATTTTTCTCAAGGTGAAATATGGTAACCATAAAACAAAAGTAAAAAAAAAAAAAAAAAAAAAAACCAGTCCTTTTTTAGATTTCAAATAATTTACTTTTTACAATTTATTTAAATTATAAATAAAAATTATACCAAATACTTTGATAAAAATTCTCAAGAAAAAAAAAATTATAAAGAAATTAGTAAACTGCACTAAACAGGATCATCTCCCTCTCTATACAAGAACCAATTATTAAAACATATATATTTTTTCTTTGTAGAAGAAATCTATAAAGTATGGCTAATGAATTATCCTTATTTATTTATATTTATAATGATTATTCCAGGAATTTTAAAAAAACTACAAAAAAAAATTATATAATATTCATATAGGTGTGTGACTCATACTACATGACACCCATAATTACATAAATATTGCATAGAATTTTTAGTAATTTTTTTTTGAAATTTCCAACATTTTTATTTTGTTTTGTTTGATAGCCTGATTGTGATTTATGTCAAGTTGTACAAATAAAGAGGGATCGATACATTTAAGAAGCCCAAGCCCATTTAACATAATACCGGAACCGAGACTTGTTTTTATGGGCCGAAGGGATCATGGGCTATTGGACTCTTTTTGGAGGATGTTAGTTTTGTCAATTCCACTCCACAGTGCCCAATTACCCAAAATTTGCCTTCGCCTCTGTGTGGGTGTCCGAGGCCAATATTTATTTTTTCAATTAATGTGATTCATTTAACAAATATATTAAAAGATTTATATCAAATTGGACATAAGTATATAAGAAAGTTCAAAAATACATTGCCACAATCATATAACAAACTCAATTATTACACAAAAAAGACATCCAAAAAAAAAAAAAATCCACACATTTGTTAAGATAGTCGATCTCCTAACTTCATGATGAGGTGTAGAACTCCGTACCAGCGTATTGGCGTTATAATGGCCAAGTCATAAAAAAAATTTGATGTGACGGTTATAAAATAATGCAGGACAACTAGCAACACTAAGGATCCTCTAGAGTTTTTTTTTCTTAAAATTTCTTAAAGTGGTGTGTTGTATGGGTGAGATTTAATGCTAAAAAATTGATGTGACTTGTCATTAAATCTCCAACCATACAACACACCACTCTAGGAAACTTTAAAAAAAAAAACTCTAAAGAATCCTTGCTCAACTAGCAATTATGTGATTGTGTGAGCCTTTGTATTAACAATAAACGGTACATAATTGTGTTGCTACCAAATTATGAACGCCAAAAAAAAAATTTAAAACAATAATTCTATTTATACATAAATAAATCATAGAATCAAACATAATCAACCCTAACTTGCCTTTCTCTCTCTCTAAGTTTTTTTCTCTTAAAATTTTTCCAGAGAGTGTGCCGTTTGAGAGGGGAAGGGGGGTTTCCAGCCACCTCCCTCCTCTCTCCCCTCTTTTTTCTTTTACTTTTTGAAAAATAATCTTTGGAAGCTCTTTCTTCCTAATCTCTGCCTCTTTTTGAGGTGTTTCTTCCCTTTAAGATGGATTTTTTTGAGTTTTCTTCTCCTCCTCCTCCTCTTCCAAGCCGACGCAAAATTTGCCCTTTCTCGTCACCGGTTCTACAGCCTTTCGCCATTTCTCGCCGCAGAAGCCACCATCACCACGCCGTGGTCATCCTCCACCAGATCTGCTAACTCCCTCCCTCCCTCTCTCTAAATTTATACCACCCTTCGCCTTCTCTCACCGCAAAAGCCATCATCACCACGCCATGGCCATCCTCCACCAGATCTGATAACTCTCACCCTCCAGATCTATGGCTTTGGTGTCACGACCCAAACCCGGCCCTATGGGTTTAGCACCGTAACCGGCCAGTAATCCGAGATTACCGAAGGCCTGCAAAACAGTAACACAGTAAAACAGAGTACAGGGCCTGGCGGAAGCCAATACAGTAAATAAATAATGTCCATTGAGCTGTGACAGTCTGTATGCCAAAAAGATTTTTCATGCATTCACATATACAAGCAGTACAGTCTATACAAAATTTACAGTTACACAATACAGGGACCTAATCCCTTAGTAACAGTACAGTTAGCAGCTGACAGTCTATACAGTAGTCCAACAGTGTGGGGACAGACGGGGGAAAACAAAACACCCCAAAGCCATAGCATGGCAACTCAGAACCTCGCAGTGAGGCACAAAGGCTGGCTTGACAAAACTAGAGTCTAACCCGCGCTCCTAGCTCCGATCTGGTGGCTGAGCACCTACAAATATATATAGACAGTGAGCTAAAGCCCAGTGAATAACATAATGCGTAAAGAGGTTAAGAATGAAATGTCCTTACAGTAATGAAAACAGTTCATTAAACAATACTTCAGTCTTTCAGTTAGAACAGTTATTCAGTCATATGTGGTACATCCATTAGCATAGCAGTAAACAGTAGGCCTTAAAGACCAAACAGTAATGATGGCCATCAGTCAGTAAACAGTAGTGGTTCCGCGAGGGAACCGACAGAGATCTCTGTAACAGTAGCAGTAACAGTATACAACAGTTGCTAAGGATGCCACAATACATTTCAGAATATAGGACATACATTCAACAATTAACAATAAGTACTTCAGAAAGCAGTTTCGTTAAACAATCAGAAAACATTCTCAGTTGGACATATCTTTACACAATTGTTACTCACAGTGTTCGGGCTACAGTGTGCTAGAGCGTGTCTCCCCAGTCGCCAACTCTACACAGTTCACAGGTTGAACACACACTAAGCTACACAGTTGGGAAATATCATAATTTAATCCCTAATGCCTCGGTGTGTTCTACATCTATCTCCTCAACAATATGCCTTAAACTAGGCCTAAGAATGCCTAGAATGGGATGAGGATGCAAAGATGTGATCAGAAAACAATTTCGGAATTTTCAGAAAAACAGATTCCCGCTCGAGCTCAGGTTTACCCGCTCGAGCGGACATGCAACAAAGGTACACGCTCGAGCGTCAACTTTCCCGCTCGAGCGTACTGTAAAAGTACTGGATGGATGAAATCTCCGCTTGAAGAATGCTCGACGCCTGCTCGAGCTTGAGACACATGACTCCGCTCGAGCTCCCAATCCTCTGCTCGAGCGAACTGTAAAACAGTGCAGAGGTACTGGATGCTCGGATTCCACGCTCGAGCGGAACTTCCCCCGCTCGAGCGGAAGTGCAAAATCTGGGAATTCCATATTGCACCTCCAAGCCAAAACCCAGGTTCAAAAGCATCAGAACCGATCCTCTTGGGTTGAATTTCCAGAAAACACTTGTAAACATATAGAATAACACGGTTCAAAGCTCAATTTTGAGAAATCAAAGCCCAAGGGTGTCTAATTCAAACTCAATTTCAAACCAATTTCATGAACAATATGAACATGCAAACATGCATGAATTCAAGTCATTTTGAAGCTCCAATTTGATGTTCTAAAGAGCCACTTGATCCCAAAACAAGTTGAAAACATGGACCATTACAAAATTATGAACATGCATGCACCATTTTACCATGAATTCAACTCGAAAACTCATTAATTCAAACATGCATGCATGAAGTGAGCTTTAATTCACCATTAATGAACCAAATCATGACTTAGCTCTACAATTAGACATGAACCATACAAGAACAACTCAAAGACACAATTAAGAAGATGAATGATCTACCTTAGGTGTAGAATTAGGAGTGAGGGAGCTCAAATATGCAAATACACTTCAATTTCCTTCAAGTCTCTCAAGCCAATTCACAAACATGAACTCAATTCTCTCTTAAAGCTCTCATCTCTCTCTCTACTCGGTGGAACTCAAGGAAAAGGCTGATCAAATGTGTTATATTGAGTGGGCCACTAAGGGTGGCAATTGTGTAATTACGGCAACCATTGCAATTCAACTCATTTTAATCTAATTTAATCATACCTAATCAGTTTGTTGATAATTACACCATAGAATCACATAAATCATGATGATCATGAAACATCAATCAATTCCTGGTTCGGCCGCCGATAAGGCCTTCAATTAGCAGTTTAAACATGGAACGTGAACAGATCAAATAAACAATCAAACAGATAGAATACAGATTAACACTCATACTCGGTCAATTCAGTTCCAGTTTTCAGTCAGTCAGTTCAGTACTTTAATCAGCTCAGTTTAACGGTAATCAGTGTTTATCGGTAATCTATCAGTCATTAATCGGTAAACAGTATGAGGGTTGTTACATTTGGTTTGCTTTTTGAGCTTTATTTTTTTTATTTTTTTTCATTTTGTTTGTTTGTTTGGACTCCATGGGTGTGTTTATTGGTAGCTTACCCACTCTGGGGTGAAAGTTTTTGTGGTATCTCTGACCAGCCCTAGTGTTGATCTTTTATGATCACTTCTGCGTTTCAGTACGGGTTAGGATCTTATTTTGATCATGTCTTTGCTCATTTTTCCTTTGTGTCTAAGCTCTATCTGCTTTAGCATGGAGTCCCTTTGTAAATGCCGTTTGACTTCTCTTTAATGGATTTTACCACGTTCAAAAAAAAAAAAAGACATAACCAACCCTTTGACAAAGTTTGAGATAGAAAAAAAGTTGGAATACATCTTATGTCAAAAAACTGTGTTTGATTTCTCTGTTTCTAATTTTCCTTTTTTTTTTTTTTTTCTCCTTTGAAACCCTTTATCATGGTTGTCGTGTGTGGCATGACACCAAATAATATGGTCAAGAGGAGTACGAAAGTCCTCACTCCTTATTTCCGGGGGAAGCAGACAAACAATGTTTCATGTACAAGAAACATAGAATTGTAGAGACTTGTAATTAATTGATCGGTTGGTAGGTACTGGTGATGTAGGGTTTGATATAACCTAGCAGGAACCTAAAGTTTTTATTTTTCTTTTTTTTAATAAAAAAAAATTATTACTAAAAATGATAAATGCTAAAAAATTAGCCTTTGTTATTGAAAATTTTGAGTGGGTCATAAAAAAAATTGTTAATTGTTACATTTTTTGGCTTTGACTTGATTAATCAAAAAGTAATTAAAAAAGTACAAATTGAACACAATTTTTGGTGCTGTTTGGGAACAAATTTTTTGGGTTTTTTTTTTTTTTTTTTACTAAAAGATAAATTGGTTACAAAATAAAAAAAAAAAAAACAAATCCAAACAAAATATTTCATCAAACCCCTTAATCATTTCACTTTTTTTTCTTATAAACATCACATTCAATCATAAAAAAACTCAACTATCTTTCCAAACATAAAAAAAAACTTTTTCCAATAATATCCTACAACTAAAAAAACTTACAAAAAAATCCACTTCCCAAACACCCACTTTGTAGGAGTGGGTATAAAATATCATATTGGTCAGTTCATTGGTTTTTTATCCAAGTTTCTGTATAGTTTTTTTTTTCTTTCCAAGGATCACTGAAATTGTCGAATTGTTTCTTGAATATGGTTAAGTTTCAATTTCAAATTGAGAACAATGAAAATTCAAAAAATAAAAAACCCATATTTATATGGTTTTCATTTTTGTGTGTAAATAGTTTTTGAGAATTCAAAAACAAGTGGATCATTTTCAAAAAATAGTGTGAAATCACTTTTCGAAAACAATTCGTCAAATAAATTTTCTTTATTGTCTAAAAAAAAAAACACTCACGACCAAACATGCAGTGAAACAGTGATGTTCTAATTAGCACTCCCCCTATGATGATATTTATTGGTGTAGCATCTTGGGCTTAGGCTTCAAGCTAAAACGAAACAAATTAACTACCATTATCTTAGGGTTCATTTTTGAGTGGTACACATTTCATAGAATACAAATAACGGCAGCGTTAGGACCTTTAATAGTAGAGTTCAGTAGAGTTTTAATAAGAGTTTTACTGTTGTGATAATCTCAAAAAAAAAAAAAAAAAAAAAGACACAACAATACTGTGACAGTGGGTGGGGCCCACTACTGTCACATCATTAGAGTTATCACTAATGAGTGATCTCAAGTATTTTTGTACAAATAATAGTTGAGGTTGGACCTGTTAAAAATGGTTTTAGAAGTTTTGGAAAAATTTGATTTTTTTTTAACTTTGATCTATTTTTTAGATGGGATCCATGTGCCAAATTTGGCGGGTCAAAGTAGTAACGCATTCTATGCCGTGTTGTAATTTACGTGGTATATTTGGTTGCTCAAAACCATTATCGGGTGAATGAGAAATTGAAGCCAAAGTGAGCTCCATGAAAATAGAGTTTTTGGTGAAATTTCTTAAAGGTTTGGTTTAAGAGTTGTCCCACATTGATTTGGTGGGTAAACCTTGAGTGGGTTTATAAGGCTTGAATTTAGAACTTGGGGTAGGCCCCAAGGGGCACCCAAGTTTTGTAAAAATGGACATTATGGGCAAAATGAACTAGACCCATTGGACACAAAAATAAATACATGCGCAGGCCACCTTCACCGTCTGTTCGGTCGGTTGGGTTGAGTTTGTCTAGCGCAATACTAAGGCCAAGTTTGGCATGTCCAGGAAAAGCCAAAAAGTTAAAAAGTTAAGTTTGGCATGTCCAGGAAAAGCCAAAAAGTTAAAAAGTTAACACTATTCACCAAAAGTCAACAATTACGGCTGCACAACTCCCAATCCTAATTTTCTCCTACAAACCAATTTTTACAATTTTTTATTACACATTTTTTCATAAAAAGTCAAAAAGTTAACCCAAACATCTATATTTTCTTCCTCAATTTTTTAGTCCAAAAAGACAAAAAGTGCACTTATTTAGGACACCCCAAACAACCCCTAATTATTTTTTGGGCAAAAAACTTTTGAATTTTATTTTTCTAAAATTAAATTCTAATTTTTTGGAATTTGAATTTCGAAAATTAATTCCAAAAATTCTGCCTAGTTTTTTACTCCATCCAAATTCTGCCTGATTTTTATCTGTTTGAATTTAAACCGGAACAGTTTCTGTATCTGTTCAAATTTAAACTCAAACAGTGCTATATCTGTTCATTCAAACTAAACAGGTTTGCACCTATTTAATTTAAACCAAACAGCCACATTTCCTCCTATAAATAGACAGACCCTCTATTGATTTTTCATTCATTCAGAAAATTCATTCTTCCCTTTGTAATTACTCTCTGCATTTTGCTGCATATAATTTTATGTGAGAAATAGTACAAACACAAAATGTGTTCGATGTGCAAACAATTTGTAGTGTTGCTATTATTTATTGTTGATCATTTTATCCTGAGAGATAGACGTTCACAATTTAATAGCACCGTGGAGAGGAAGAATCTGTCTTAAGGATACAGTGTTAAACACTGGACTTAATCAGAAAAATTTGTTCAACAAATTAATTTGGTAAGTTATTAATTTAATTTTCTATTTTATTATTTTTTCTGTTTCAGATTTTGATTTTTTTTTTTGTAATAAAATAAAAATTTGTTTTATTTATTTTATTTTATTTTCTGGTTTGATTTTTTGTAATCAAACAAACTCTCTCCTTTCTTTTTTCTTCTGTACTTCGTTTGATATTAAGTACACAAAAAGAATTTATTATTATTATTTTTAAATACAGTGAAGATTGTCCTACAATCTTAAGACAGACCATTTTTTGGTATCTTCATTGTATTTAATTTTTTGTGATTTCACAAAGTGATATTCTGGTTGGAAAATACAAATAGTAGTAATATATTGTTTGATAAATTGTAGTAATATACTGTTGTCATTAGCAATTGCAGAATATTAATTTGTGTTACAGAAAATTATTGTGGTATTTTATTTTTCTAGTTTTAATAACAAGAAAAGTAAAATTATTTTTGTGTTATAATTTATTTTTTGATTTTAGTAATTAGAAAATTAATTTGTGTTTTGGTTTTTCTGATTTTTGTAATCAGAAATTATGGCTGCTAAAAGTAGTGCTCCAAATTCGATCGTTACAACGACTTCGGTCCTTATCCAGAAACATATTCAAGTTCCGATAAATCATGAAGAAAAAATGAAAAAATTTAATGGTACTGAGTTTAAAAGATGGCAGCAGAAAATGTTATTCTATCTTACAACGCTAAATTTGGTCTGATTTCTCCGTGAAGAGGCTCTAGTTCTTAGTGAAAATGAAAGTGATCGGCAAGTTGTTGCCACTATAGATACTTAGAAACATTCTAATTTCCTGTGCAGAAATTACATCCTCAATGATTTTGACAACATGTTGTATAATGTTTACAGCCTTCTGAAAACAAAAGAATTATGAGATTTTTTGGAAAAAAAATACAACACAGAGGATGCCAGCACAAAGAAATTTGTTGTCGGTAAATTTCTGGATTTCGTTATGGTAGACTCCCAAACGGTAATTTCTCAAGTTCAAAATTTTCAATTAATTTTGCATGATATTCATTTTGAAGGTATGTCTCTTAGCGAGTCTTTCCAAGTCGTTACTTTAGTGAAAAAGTTACTAGCAGCTTGGAAGATTTCAAAAATTATTTAAAACATAAATGTAAGGAGATGACCATGGATAAATTGATTGTAAGACTAAAAATTGAGGAAGATAACCGAAAGGCTGAAAAGAGGACTGGTAAAAATCTCATTGAGTCCAAGGCTAATGTGGTTGAACAAGTGCACAAATCACATAACAAAAAGAGAAAGTTTATTGGAGATGGTCCTAAACAAGGCGATAACAATGGCAATAAGAAGTTCAAAGAAAAATGCTATAACTATGGCAAGACTAGACATCGAGCTTCTGACTGTCACTGCCCCAAGAAGGATCATGGAAGTACAAGCAAAAAGACCACCAATCAAGCCAATGTGACAGAATTAGATTATATCTCTGACGGGGTAAATGACATCAACCTTTTTGCTGTGGTGTGTGAGGCTAATTTGGTTGGAAATTCCAAAGAATGGTGGGTTGACACTGGGACAACTCGTCATATTTGTGTGGACAAGAAAATGTTCACTACTTACAATGAGGCTGCAAATGGTGAACAACTTCTCATGGGAAATTCTTATACTTCTACTATGGCTGGACAAGGAAAAGTGATCTTGAAGATGACATCAGGGATGAAACTGACTCTCAACAACGTACTGCGTGCACCAGACATCCGAAAGAATTTAGTTTCTGATTTTTGTTTAGTGAAAATGGTTTTAGGGTTGTTTTTGAGTCTGATAAATTTGTATTGACAAAGAGTGGTATGTATGTTGGTAAGGGATAAATGAGTGATGGTCTCTTCAAGTTGAATGTAATGACGGTTGTACCAAAACTTGCTATTAATAAGAATAACACATCTTTTGCTTATATTCTTGAGTCGAATTTATGGCATGGTAGATTAGGACATGTGAATTTTGATGCTTTGCGTAGATTAATTAGTTTGGATTATATACCAAAGTTTGAAATTGATCCTAATCACAAATGTGAGATTTGTGTAGAAGCGAAACTAACTAAGGCTCCATTTAAATCGATTGAAAGAAAAACCAATCCTCTAAAATTAATTCATACTGATGTATGTGATTTTAAATTTGTTCAAACTAGAGGAGAAAAAAAGTATTTCATAACATTTATCGATGATTGCACAAGATATTGTCATGTATATTTACTTAAAAGTACAGATGAAGCTTTAGAAATGTTTAAACTCTACAAAACTAAAGTTAAAAATCAACTTAGTAAAACCATTAAAATGGTTATAAGTGATAGAGGTGGTAAATATGATGCACCTTTAATTGAATTTTGTACATAACATGGCATCATTTATCAAACTACCGCACCCTATTCTCCACAGTAAAATGGAATTGCTGAAAGGAAGAATAGAATCCTTAAAGAAATGATGAATGCCATGTTACTAAGTTCAAGTTTACCGTAGAACTTGTGGGAGGAAGTAATATTGTCTGCTAATTATGTTCTTAACAGAATACCCTATAAGAAAACCAACAACACTCCTTATGAATTATGAAAAAGTCGACCACCTTCCTACAAATATTTAAAAGTGTGGGGATGTTTGGCAAAAGTTGAAGTTCCTGTTCCTAAAAAGACTAAGATGTGTGTTTATTGGTTATGCTTAGAATAATAGTGCATATCGATTTTTGACTTATAAATCAGAAATACCTGATATAAATGTGAACACTATTATAAAGTTAAGGAATGCTGTGTTTTTTGAACATGTCTTTCGTTACAAGAAAGGACATGAATTAAGTTCGCAGAAAAGAACTTTTGATTGTATACAAAGTAAAGAGACTAACGACAATCAAACACAAGAGACTAGTAATGGTCTTGACTAACATGATTTAACTGATGATGAACCAAAGCGAAGTAAGAGAGCAAGAACATCAAAATCCTTTGGTCCAGATTTTCTGACACGCTTGTTAGAAAATAAACCTCAAAGCTTTAAGGAAGTAATGACAGGTCCTGAAGCACCTTTGTGGAAAGAGACTGTTAATAATAAAATTGAATCCATTATGCAAAATCATACTTGGGAATTGGTGGATCTTCCACCCGGTTCTAAACCTCTTGGATATAAATGGATATTCAAGAGAAAAATGAAAGCAGATGGTTCAATAGACAAGTATAAAGCAAGACTTGTAGTAAAAGGTTACAGACAAAAGGAAGGTTTGGACTATTTTGACACATATTCCCTTGTGACAAGAATAATATCCATTCGCATGTTTATTGCTATTGCAGCATTGTATAATTTAGAAAAAAATCAAACGGATGTTAAGACAACTTTCTTAAACGGTGATCTAAATGAAGAGATTTATATGGAGCAACCCGAAAGGGTTGATGTGCCAGGGCAAGAAAAGAAAGTTTGTCAGCTTGTAAAATCTTTTTATGGATTAAAACAAGCATCTAAGCAATGACATAAAAAATTTGATCATGTTATGCTTACTAATGGATTTATAATAAACGAATGTGACAAATGTGTATATGTTAAAAATACTGACAAAGGTTATGTCATCATTTATCTTTATGTGGATGACAGGCTTATCATTGGAAGTATTCAAAATATGATCAAATCAACAAAGTAAATACTGAATAGAAGATTTGATATAAAAGATATAAGGTCACAGATGTTATATTAGGAATGAAAATTACTAAAACATCTGACGGATATGCATTATCTCAATCACATTATATTGAAAAAATTCTTGGTAAATTTATCAGGAATGATATGAATGTAACTAGAACACCTGTAGACATCAGTCTTTATTTATCAAAAAATAAAGGTAATGTGGTGTCTCAGTTAAAATACTTCCAAATCATTGGAAGTCTAATGTACCTAATGAATTGTACTCGTCCTGACATAGCTTATGTTGTCAGTAAATTGAGTAGGTACACTAGTAACCTTGGAGAAGACCATTGGAAAGTGATCATTCGGGTTCTTAGATATCTAAGATTTACCCGTGATTATGGTTTCAGCTTTACTCGATATCCAGTAGTACTTGAAGGTTATTGTGCTGCCAATTGAATATCGAATACTAAAGATTCAAAATCCACTAGTGGATATGTCTTTACTCTGGGAGGCGCTGCTATTTCTTGGAAATCCATGAAACAAACATGCATCGCACGATCCACAATGGAATCTGAGTTCATTGCTTTAGACAAAGTAGGAGAAGAAGCAGAATGACTTGGTCACTTCTTAGAAGACATTCCAATGTGGCCAAAACTTGTGCCAGCTATTTGCATTCACTGTGATAGTCAATCTATAATAGGTAAGGCACATAATCATATGTATAATGGTAAGTCATGACATATTCGTCGTCGACATTATACCGTAAGGCAATTGCTCTCAAATGGAATAATCTCAATAGATTATATAAAATTTAAAGAGAATATTGCGAATCCGTTAACAAAAGGTTTAACAAAAGAGCAAGTGTATAATTCATCGAAGGAAATGGAATTAAAGCCTATCACATAAGAGTCATCATAATGGTAACCCTACTTAAATGACTGGAGATCTTAAGAACTAAGTTCAAAGGGACAATTAAGTTATGTCTGGCTCGTTAGAAATCCCCAAGGAATTAAAATTCCCTACCCATTTCTATGGTGACAGTGATATCTGTAACATGTGTTGTATGCAGGGGTCTAAGGATAAGCTTTGCTTTTAATGATTTCTTATATCTTGATTTAGGCATAAAATTAAGACGAGTATAAGAGATACTCACAATAAGAATCACCTATATGAGTGTCGAACTGGGGCCAGTTCTATGAGAATGAAGAGGCTAAATTCTCTAAAAAGCACTCATGAACAACTAGGAACGTTCAAGGCGAAAATGAACACAACTGTGAGAACCACGATGTGTCAGAAGATATTTTGTATGAAATCCATTATCTTGGCTTACACAAATGGCTGAACAATTCAAGGCATCGCGTTCATTGGTTAGCTAGTAAATCCAATAGGTTATCATTAGGAAAGGTTCAAGGCCGAAAGCTATCTATCCTGATGCAAGATATTTTTGATTTATACTCTTTCGACAAATTTTGCATATTGTTACATTTCCATTGTCATCAAATTCCATTCATGTGGGGGGTTGTTAGAAATGGTTTTAGAAGTTTTGGGAAAATTTGATTTTTCCTTAACTTTGGTCTATTTTTTAGGTGGGACCCATGCGTCAAATTTGGTGGGTCTAAGTGGTAACGCGTTCTATGCTGCATTGTGATTCACGTGGTATATTTGGTTGCTCAAAACCATTATCGGGTGAATGAGAAATTGAAGCCAAAGTGAGCTCCATGGAAGTGGAGTTTTTGGTGAAATTTCCTAAAGGTTTAGTTTAAGGGTTGTTCCACATTGATTTGATGGGTAAACCTTGAGTGGGTTTATAAGACTTGAATTTGAAATTTGGGGTAAGCCCCGAGGGGCACCCAAGTTTTGTAGAGAGAGAGGTTATGGGCAAAGTAGGTTAGAACCATTGGACCCAAAAATAAACACACACGCGTGTGCCGCCGCTGCCATCCATCCGGTCAGGCGGGCGGGCAGGGCTGGGCCTGGGCGAGGGTGTGAGATTGGATTGGGCTTGTCTGGCTCAATACTAATTATTTTTTGGGCCAAAAACTTTTGAGTTTTATTTTTCTAAAATTAAATTCTAATTTTTTGGAATTTGAATTTTGAAAATTAATTCCAAAAATTATGCCCGGTTTTTTCCTCCACTAAAATTCTGCCCGATTTTTATCTTTTTGAATTTAAACCGAAACAGTTTCAGTATCTGTTCAAATTTAAACCCAAACAGTGCCATATCTGTTCATTCAAACTGAACAGGTTTGCACCTATTTAATTCAAACCAAACAGCCACATTTCCTCCTATAAATAGGCAGACCCTCTATTGATTTTTCATTCATTTAGAAAATTCATTCTTCCCTCTGTAATTGCTCTCTGCATTTTGCTGCATATAATTTTATGTGAGAAAGAATACAAACACAAAGTGTGTTCATTATGCAAACCATTTGTAGTGCTGCTATTGTTTGTTGTTGATCATTTTATCCTGGGAAATAGACGTCCACAATCTAATAGTACTGTGGAGAGGACGAATCTGTCTTAAGGATACAGTATTAAACACTGGACTTTATTAGAAAAATTTGTTCAACAAATTAATTTGATAAGTAATTAATTTACTTTTCTATTTTATTATTTTTTCTGTTTCAGATTTTGATTTTGTTTTTGTAACAAAACAAAAATTTGTTTTATTTATTTTATTTTATTTTATTTTCTAATTTGATTTTTGTAATGAAACAAACTCTGTCCTTTCTTTTTTTCTTCTATATTCCGTTTGTTATTAAGTACACAAAAAGAAATTATTATTATTATTTTTTGAAATACAGTGAAGATTGTCCTACAGGACCTAAGAACAAACAACAAAAAAATTTCATCACACTATCAAGGGAATCTCCTCAAATTATGGATACCACATTTTTAAATAAATATATGTTTTAAGGGAAATTATATTTTCGTGGAGTAGTGGAAAAAATTACATTTTCATGACAGTGTAACTCTCTTGTGTACATGGTGCAAATTCATTCCTATGCTTGGTGCAACTCTTCCTATGTGTCAGAGTTACACACACAAAAAAGAAAAAAATCATTTATAATATATATATTTTTCTACTGCTCCATGTATTTGCAATTTTCCCTATGTTTTGGTATCTTGAGGTATTTTGTAATGGTGAACTTCATAACTGCATTCATCTTTATTCATGACCATCTTCATTGAATTTATAATTACTACTTGTTTTTTAACATCTTATAATTACTAATTGATTCAATCATAATAGTTTTTTTTTTCTCTCAAATTTAAGGCATTTCATTTGGGTATTCTTGATTGTCAATATCGTTGTTTTGTGACATCTATTGATATATTATTATCTCAATTGTTGAGGATTTGGGTTCAACCCTTCTAAAAAAAGTTGTGATTATTGCAATTGTTGAATTTGTTGCATGGTGTTGTTCCACTTTCCACATAATTGAATATCCATTGTTATCACAATATTTATAAATTATCTCTTGTTGATTGATGTCTGGATTGGATGTTAATTTTGTCGAGAAATTTACGGATGAAATAGAATGGTAAAGGCTAAAGTTAAAAAAAAGATTTATATTTAATTCACTTTTTTTCTTTATTAATTTCTCGATAAATTCAAAATCCAACCATTGTCTAAGATTCACCAAAACCAAGAAAATCATATATATTTCCTTGGTAGGCGACAAACGGTGCTATAGCTAACATTTCCCTTTCAAACTTGCTTCAATCTGTTTGATTTTCTTATAGTTGAAGTTGTTGAAAGCAAGTTTAATTGATGCCCAGAGGGAGATACCCTATGGGCCATGTCACTAGGTAACATGGGATGTTATGATGACTTGCCATGCTATCCAAAGATTAGGTCGACACTATATCTCAATAAGTAATAATGTTATATACGAACAGAAAATATTATATATAATTTTTATATAGAAAAATGTGATTTACTGTGATATTTTCATTGAAAACAAAGTCTTATTACAACTATATCATTGTCATGTCTTTCTAAAACAAATTCTATATAAAATATTTAATGGCTTAGCATTTTTTTTTAGTCTTAATTCATGCATGGGACCATCTCTCCTTTTTCTCCCAAGCAACTAAAAAGCACTCTTCCTTCTTTGTTCTTACTGTGTTACGAGTTTGTCTAAAAGCAAAACTTAAGACTAGACCACTTTTTACTTTCTTGTGACTTGGCTTACTTGCTAATTCAAGCATAGACCCTTTTCATTCCGTGTTGCAATGAGCTGAAGAATCCAAAGGAAAGGACCATTTCAACAGTTAGGTTTGAGGCCCCCATGTGACCCTTTCATATTATTCATCATGGACCCAGCTTCACTCAGTAATGCTTTTGGTTCACTCTTTGATCCTATTATTTATGTTAATGTTATATTCTAAGACTGTATTTATTGTTGGAAATGGTTATAAAATTCTGGATAAAATCAGAATTTTTTCCTAAGTTCGGTCTATTTTTTAGGTGGGCCCCGAGTGTCGATTTACTCGGGTCAAAGTGGTAACGCGTTCTATGCCGCGTTGTGATTCACGTGGTATATTTGGTTGCTCAAAACCATTACCGAGTGAATGGGAAATTGAAGCCAAAGTGTGCTCCATGGAAATGGAGTTTTGGTGGAAATTCCTTAAGGTTGTAAATTGACTTGTCCCACATTGATTTGGTGGGAAGTTTTGAAAGGGTTTATAAGGCTTAGGGTGAGATACTTGGAGTGTGCCCCAAGGGGTACCCAAGTGTTTTAGAGGAAGAGGTTATGGGCAAAATGGGCTAGACCCATTGGATCCAAAAATCACCACACGTGGTGTGTGGGTTGGGCTTTTAATCTTTTTGGGCCAAAAACATTTGAATTTAATTTTATTTTTTATTAAAATAAAATCCAGAATTCAAATTAAATTGGTTTGGATTTTTTGTTCATCCAAACAGGGCCCTTCCCGTTTTCAAACAGAATTAAACGGATTTGGATTTATTGCTCATCCAAACAGAGCCCTTCCCATTTTCAAACAGAATTAAACGGATTTAGATTTATTGCTTATCCAAACAGAGCCCTTCCCGTTTTACTATCTGTTTGAATTCAAAACCAACAAGTATCATACCTGTTCAATTCAAAACCAAGAGCCACATACCTGTTCAATTCAAAACCAAGAGCCACCTTCACATCTATAAATAGGACCACCCTCATTTGATGTTTTCAATTCAGAAATTTCGTATTTCACTTCTGCTAATTATATTATTCATTTTGCTGCATTTTATTTTCGAAAGAAAGAGTGTAAACACTTAGTGTGTTCGTAAGGCAAACAATTAGTAGTGCTGCTATTGTTTGTGGTAGATCATTTCATCCTGGGAGATAGACGTCCAAATTCTGAAAGCACCGTGGAGAGGACGAATCTGTCTTAAGGACACAGTGTTAAACACTGGACTTGATCAGAAAAGTTATTCAAATAAATTAACCAAGTAAGTTGTTTAATTTTATTCTGTTTTTTATTTGTTTATTTAATCAGATTTTGGTTTTGTTTTTGTAACAAAATAAAATCTGTGATTTTATTTATTTATGATTATTTTGAGTTTGATTTTTGTAATCAAACAAATTCTTTCCTTTTATCTATTTCTTTTATTCTTGTTGTTGTTTTGTACACAACAGAATTTAATCTATTTAAATACAGTGAAAATTGTCCAACATTTATATCATGGATTTGGAAATACATTAACCTAACTTACGACATTATTTTTACTTGTGTTAAAAAAAAAAAAAAAGCTCAAGTTTAGTGTAAAAAGAACTAGTAACAAGCCAATACTAGTAGCAGTTGGCTTTTTTCTGGAATGCGGGCGTATCAAGATTATGACTAATTTTTGTTTTTGTAACCCACGAACGAATGAAGACGAAAACTTTTGATTTTGATTTTGATTTTGATTTATGTTATTTAAATTTGGGAGCAACATTATGTATGTATTATGCGACGTTATTGTTCTGAATTTTTATTTCTGTATTGCTATGAATTGAACAATATTATTAATTTTCATTATTTGTCAATTTTTGTTTATGTACGTATTTATATTATTCTGTAATTTTTCAATTTTTTATCTAATACAGGTTATTTTAATTTTTTTATTAATTTATCAACAGGGTTTTTTATTTTTTTTTATTTTTTGAGACGGGAGAAGAACCCGTCGCAAAAACCAGTAATAGGCTTTTGCGACGGTACCAACACAGTCGCAAAAGCTGCCTTACTGAATGTACAGGACACCTTTAGCGACGGTAAACCATGCCGTCGCCAATACTTATATGATGCCAGAGCCTTTAACGACGGTAATTTTCCCGTCTCAAAAAATCACTTTTAGCGACGGTAATTACGTGCCGTCGCGAAAAGTGATTTTTCCACCATTATTTGCGACGGGACAAATGGCGTCGCAAAAAACTTGGCATACCGTCGCAGAAACTAATGGCGACGGTACATACCGTCGCCAAAGGTCTTTTGCAACCCCGTCTGTCGCGACCCCCCCTTACCGTCGCAAAAAGCCAAATTACCGTCGCAAAAGACATTAGCGACGGGCTTCTGGGCATTTGCGACGGCCGTGTACCGTCGCAAAAAACAAGTTTTTTTGTAGTGGTTTCAAGTTCTTTATATGGTGATTTATAAATAATAATTAAAAAAAAAAAAGCTGAGTAGCTATTTTTGCAAAATTTGTTAATTCACTAGACACTAGGATAAGAAAAGCTTGGTAAGCAAAAATAATAGTTATAGGTACACAGTTGTGAAAAAATCATATGTATTAAATAAGATCGAGGAGCACATAAATGAAGTTAAATTTAAGACGTTCAAGTTTAAAGTTTATCTTAAGACAAAGCATTTTGTCACGATCAAGCAGTCTTATCTAGACACTTTTTGGTAAAGGTACAGGTGGAGAAGTTGGGGAATACATGGCAGTAGCAAATAGTATCAAACACAACCTACCAAGGCACTTTTGGTAAAGGTTCATGTAACAGGTTGATAAGTTATATACAGAGGGAATATATGCGGCACAAAAGCATGGTTTCATTGCAAGAGTATCAAAGTCTCTCTCTTTCAATTTTTTAATGTCAGTAATAAAAGGGGGGTCTCTTGTGGGAAAAGGAGAGTGAAGCGTTACATCTGCATAATAAGAGTATGACCCAAGTTGACAGTTCCACTTCACAGCTGACACACACACACACACACGAAAAAAAAAGAAGCTAACCATGATTGAAGATGCCACACATATACATAACTCACAACTTCCTATTGTTATTTTCACATCTTAGACTTTCTTTTTTTTAATCATTAAATCAAATTTATAACGCTAATGGTAAGTTAATTAATCAGTAAACCTTATTAAATAGGTGGCTAAGGCCGGCATCGTTGTATCCCAAGTTTGGAGAGGTAATAATGGACAACAACAATGATAAGTGGCCTAAAAAATCATGGGTCGAATGGCTCGAAACATCTAAAACGACGTCGTTTTGAGTATAAAACGACGTCGTTTTAACACATTTGAACCATAAAAATTTGAGTTACCAAATATTTTCAAATGGACAATTACAGTGGTCTCCTCCTAGTGGGATATGGACTGTATTTTTGAAACACGTAGTTACGAAGCTCCACAAATAGGTAGTTCTCTCATTCTAGTCTAGATCAAAATTGGACTATGTTGATGTTGCAGTACTAGTTATGTTTGGCTAGCTGATAAAGATCAAAAAATGTATAGCCACATAAATACAAATATTATATATATGAGATATTTTAGAATGTACACTCTTAAACGTTATAACTAAATTACTCTCAGTTTAAAAAAAAATATATATAATGAGTCATAACTAAATATCACATAAGGTATAACTAAATTTTTTTTTTAATCATAACTAAAATAATAATTATAAAATGTTTAATTAATATTACAATAAATCATAATTAATATCATATGAGTTATAATTAGAAATCACATAGTTCACACCCTAAAATGGGGTGTGCATTATAGAATTTTACTTAAATTTATAATTAAAATATATTAAAAAATGTCAACATGTTCTGCTTTGTTTTTTGTTTTGGGAAATACAATACAATACAATATATATTTCTATTTTGAGGGATAAAAGTCATAAGATTTGAAATTCAGACTTGTTGTCTAGTAAACCTCTTTGTTCATTTTATATTGTTTTGTTTTGTTTTAGATTTGTGGATAGTTAGTTCCAAAGGAATGCGATGTTTTCGACCCAAAAAGGAACTACCAACTACCAAGAGGTTACTTTAAAATTTTGAAATAATAAAATTTTAACAATGAGCTCAGAAAAAAAAATATTTAAAAGGTATTATAAAAGAGAAAAATGGTGATGAATCTAATTTAGAGAGTGTTTAATGCATTAGATACAGTGAATATTTTTTGTTGGTGAGAAATTCATGTTTTGTGAAATAGTTTGGTTAGAAGTCTAGTAGAACATTTTGTTTCCAATTTTACCCCTTGACTTTTTTTTATCTATTTGACTTTTTGTTCACTATCTGTTTAAATTTTTTACCCTATCTGTTTAAATTTTTTTCCTATTTGTCCAAATCTTATCTGTTGAATTTTTTCAACCTATTTGTTGAAATATTTTTTTATCAGCTAAGTTTTTTTACCCAAATTTTTTTAATTTGTTTGAATTTTTTTAACCTATACGCTTTTTTGTTTTCTGTTAAAATCAACTTAACATAGAGACAGAGATGAGAGAGTGATCTGTTGAAATATACCTAGCCACTATTTGTTGCAATCATCAACAACAACAACAAAAAAACAGATCATCAACAACTAATTTGAATAACACAATGATAAGATCATATACAAACAACGACAATGCTACGTAGCTCAAATTTTGTGGCTCAAAAGTGGCTCAAATGGCCAAAACGACGTCGTTTTGAGTACAGAACAACATAAAAATGGCCAAAACGACGTCGTTTTGGCCATTTGAGCCACTTTTGAGCCACAAAATTTGAGCTACGAGATATTTTCCTACAAATAATGTGTATCATCATGAGATGATGATCATCATCAGAGATTATGAGTATGAGGAAAATGAAGAAGAGTCAGTCTCTTTATGAGGCATCTTACGACCAAACCACACCAGATCCAACCTCACTACCACCACCACCACTAGACGTGGCAGTGTGGTGGTATTGTCATCAGCAAACAGAATGAATCTATTAATTCAGTGATTAAAGAAATTCCAAAACTATATCGCAATAATAAACAAACTCAATAAGAACTACAACGATCTGGGATCATTAGGAGGAACAAAACAAAATATTCAAAGTCCATATTAAAATTTTTTACTACGAGAATTCAACTAACAAATACTACCTTTCATTTTGATCTCAGTAACCTTACTTTAGAAGCGAAATTGCACTGACGATCAATATACCGATACATAGATATTGCCGTGGCTCTGATGGTGGAAGCTTAAGGTCCGATCAAGGCAAATCGAGCCTAAATCGATACAATTTCGGCCAAGGAAACGCGACCTCCAATTGTAGAACAACTCCGAAGCTTTTGGTAGAGCTGTTTGTTGGTATTTTTTTAATAATATTACATGAAAAATATATAAAATAAATTTAATAGAAATGACAAAATAATTTTTTTATTAAAAAGATGAAATATAAAATAAACGACACAACTAAAAATATATAAATAAATTAGATTACATTACTAATAAAACAAATTATTAAAAGATTAGAACTCATCAAATTTATCGAAGTCTATAGTAGGCAGTTTCCTGAAAATTCACCATCTCCCAATGGATGCTGGAGGTAAGCCGGCGTCTGTCTCTCAAGATATGACGATTGAACCAGCTAAAACAGAAACACCTTTTGAATAGTTCGACCAACTTGGCAATAGATGCACTCTCTCTAACAAGAACCAAAGAAGAGGCTAACTGTGGGGATATATTTTCTGGTACCAACACGTGGCAAGGTGACACCGATGTGTCAGCCGAGGTGCCACGTGTCTTGGTCATTATGCCGAGATTATCTCAGCGTTGCTGAGGCTATCTCCGAAGATATCGGAATCCGAGATAAATGGATAAGGGACAAGAGTCCTAGAATGAAGAGGAGACTTAGTCAAAATAAGGATAAAGCTCTTAGGAAGTTTATCTTTATCTCTTGAGAAGTCCAAAGTAAGTACTGAATTGGAGTCCATAGAAGTCAGGCTTCTAGTGGGTCTAGGATTGAGTTAACTATAAAAGAGAGGCACCTCCGTGGGTCTAAGGTACGCAATTTATGCTTTGAGCAGTGAGTTTAGCAGTTGATTATCTTTGAGAGATATACTGACTTGATCGTCGGAGTGCCCCCGGGTGGAAGAGCCACCACCTGAGCCTTCTCTTTCTGTTACAGGTTAACTGAAGCCATCTATTCTTGCCGGTGCTTTCTAGCTGATTACTAAACGGGCAGTGTAATCAAAAAATCACTCACACAATTTGGTGCCGTCTGTGGGAACTTAGAAGAATAGATGGCCAGTAACGGACAGAAGGAAAAGATTGGGGACGACACTCCTGCTGGGAGTGGCAGACCACTCGACCTTGATATTGAAGGAGACAACCACGGCCACGGAGAGAAAGACGTCGGCCAGGAGGGCGACACTTTGAAGAAGACAGACCAAAGCAAGTACTATAACGAAGATAACCTCCAGGTATGGAGGGATAGGTGCTTGCGGAGGGATAAAGAAGTAAAAGAATTGGCAAACAAGTTGGCAGACCTGCAGTCGGTCGTCAACTTCAGGATGCAAAATAATGTCATGCAGCCACCGTACCCGCTGCACGACACGCCGTGTAACAACCCTCATACTGTTTACCGATTAATGACTGATTGAGTACCGATAAACATTCGTGACACGCCGATTCCAGCAACTAATACCCAGAAGGGAGGAAGGAAAACAATCCCCGAAGCCCCTCAGCACACCAGAAGCGGAAGGCACTCTCACCGACCTTCCAGGGAAGTCGGACGAGAGGAGCCGAGACGAAAGGAGTCCCAAAGGACGTATCACACGAAGGACCTAGAGCCCAAAGAACATTGGCATGTTCAAGGGCAGGCGCTCTGCTTTGACACAACCCATGGAGAAAGATCAAAACGGGCCCACCACGAGGCCGAAAGTAATGTACCGAAAAGATTGAAGTCTAAAGATAGCCGAGCTCTAGGGAGGAGTAAAGAAGACCTGAGAGATTACCTCAAGAGGAAACAACAGAATGCTGAAGCCGAGGTAACTTTCCCGGTTAAGCCGAGGACACCATTCTCGGTGGAACTGGACAAATTTGAAGCACCAAAGAGATTCAGTATGCCGAGGTTCCAAATATTTGATGGTAAGTCAGATCCCAACTTTCACGTTGGACTATACGTGAATTCAATGGCATTATTTAGTGGGAATAAACCGTTGCTCTGCAAAGTATTCCCTTCATCCTTTGGGGAGATTGCATCAGATTGGTTCCATAAACTACCGAAGAGAAGCGTAAAGACTTGAGAAGGCCTGGCCGAGATGTTTGTGGCCAGGTTTGTGATGAACAAACTACAGTCCCTGAGGGTCAACGCACTGATGGCTTTAAAAATCACAAAGGATGAAGGCCTTAGGGCCTACGCAAAAAGGTACTACGAGGTGTTCAATCGAATACCCGAATGCAACCAAGAGGTGGCGGTCGTGTCTTTCAAGAACAGCCTGAAAGATGATTGCCCACTATGGAAGTCTTTGGCAAAGACATTGCCAAAAAGCATGGAAGAACTCATGGCGAGAATCGAGAAGTACACCAGAGCCGAGGAGGATACGTCGGGAAACAAAGAGACAAAGCAAGAAAAAGAAAACGGCTCGCCGATGCGAAGCCGAGGTAACAATGGATCGATCAAACAAGAAACGGAATTGAGGGTAAAACAGTCAGTGACGACTGTGTTCCGAATCCCGGTCTACAAAGTCCTGGATCAAATACGAAACCAACCCTATTTCAGAGCACCGACAAGAACACCAAGCGAAATTAATGGGAAGAAATGTCGGTAGGCGTTGTGCTTACCACAATGAAGAAGGGCACCCAACTCAGGGTTGTAGAGCCCTAAAAGCACACTTAGAAGACTTGGTGAGGCAAGGCCATCTGAGGGACCTTGTCGAAGAAGCCAGGACAAGGGAAGAACAGACAAGATTGCCTCAAGCACCAGCAGCTCTGCCTCCCCCAGTACAGCAACCACAGGCATGAGGACCACGGGTGGTTAATGTAATTCACTCAAAGGTGAACGAAAACGACATACGAGGGGAGACCCAGAAGGTAAAACACCTACAACACGTCAACCAGGTTGGACATAAAAGACCCCAGCCTGAAGAATGCCAAGGATCGACGATAGCCTTTACTGAAGCCGACCTAGAGATGGTCCAGCATCCACATAATGATGCCTTGGTAGTATCCCTCCAGGTTGGGGAGTGCCAAGTGAAACGCATCCTGATTGATCAAGGCAGCTCTTGCGACATCATGTATGTTAGATGTTACAAGGAACGAGCAGTCTAATGGCCGATGGTCGGCTTCAATGGAACGCCGACGTGGCCACTGGGCGTAACAAGCTTGGAGGTGCAGGCTGGCACCAGAAAAATCAAGACAGAATTCACCATCATTGACACACCCTCCCCTTACAACATCATCTTGGGAAGGCCATGGTTGCATGCAATGGGGGCAGTTCTCTCAACATTGCATCAACTATTGCGATTCCCAACAGAGCATGGGACAGAGGAAGTTAGAGGCGATCAGCTACAGGCGAAGAATTGCTCCATGGCAGCAATGAAATCTACCTGCAGCGTGCGAGAGCCAGAAAAGGCAGAAATTGAAGATGAGGACGTGAAAGTCCTAGAAGACGTCGGCAAAGAACCAGCCGAGAAGAGCGAAGAGGCACTAAAGAAAATCCTCATCCAGGATGGGGATGAAGAACGCTTCTTTCTTCTTGGCTCGGGCTTAGCCGAAGAAGAGGAAAAGAGTTGCAAACTCTTTTGAGAGCAAATATTGAGGTGTTCGCTTGGACACCTTACAAAATGCCTGGCATTGACCCCGAGGTCACTTGCCACAAACTGAATGTTGACAGGTCGGCCAAACCTGTAATTCAGCGAGCCAGAAGATCGACGTTGATACACGTCGAAGCAGTAGAAGAAGAAGTAGACAGACTTCAAGAGGCCAGGGCCATTAGAGAAGTACACTACCCAACATGGCTATTCAATACAGTGGTGGTAAAGAAGAAGAACGGTAAATAAAGGGTCTGCGTAGACTTTACCAGCCTCAACAAAGCCTGTCCCAAAGACAGCTTTCCATTGCCCAAAATTAACCAGCTAGTAGATGCCACTTCAGGGCATGGAAGAATGAGTTTTCTAGACGCCTACAGGGGGTACCATCAGATCGCCATGTACCCCCCAGACGAAGAAAAAATTGCATTCATCACCCCAAAAGGCCTGTACTGTTACAGAGTAATACCTTTCGGGTTAAAAAATGCAGGAGCAACTTACCAAAGGCTGGTAACCAAAATGTTCAAACACCTAATTGGCTGAACAGTAGAAGTCTACATCGACGACATGGTCGTTAAGACCAAAGAGCCTGAGGGTCATTTCATCGATCTAAAAGCAGTCTTTGAAATCCTTAAAACATATCGGCTCTGACTCAATGCATCGAAGTGCGCATTTGGAGTTGGATCTGGTAAATTTTTAGGACACCTGGTAACCTGAAGGGGTATCGAGGCCAGTCCAGATCAGATCAAGGTCATCCTAGAGTTGAAGAGCCCGACGTCGGCAAAACAGGTACAGATGCTAACTGAAAGGGCCGCAGCCCTAAACAGATTTATCAGCAGAAGCTCAAACAAATGTAAACCTTTCTTCAACCTGGTGAAGAAGGCCACGGACTTCTTATGGACTGAGGAATGTGAGGCCGAGTTGGCCGACCTAAAGAAGTATCTGACCACGGCTCTAGTCCTCTCAACACCTGAACTTGGGGAAGAACTGTTTTTGTATTTGGCAGTTTCAGAACACGCAGTAAGTGCAGTGCTAATCCGAGAGGAAAAATGGGAGCAAAAAGCTGTTTATTATGTAAGCAAAACCTTGGCTGATGCAGAAACAAGGTACCTACCACTAGAGAAATGAATGCTGGCCTTAGTAATGGCTTCAAAGAAGCTGAACCATTACTTTCAAGTGCACAAGATTATAGTACTAACAGAGCACCCACTGAAGTCCTTGTTACAATAAGGAGACTTAACTGGAAGAATAGCAAGATGGGCAGTAGCCTTAGGTTAGTACGACCTGGAGTTCAGGCCGAGAACAGCAATTAAGGACCAAGTTTCGGCCGACTTCGTGGCCAAATTCACGCTAGAATCCATCGAACATCAGGCTCCGTTGAGCCAAGATGAACGATGTCCAAGCAAACAAAGAGAAGTCCAGCCAAAGACAAAAGAACAAAGAAAGAAAAAACTCAGACCCTGCAGCATTTACATCGGCGACTCCTTTCGCATGTTTGTCGATGGGAGCTCAAACCGGCAAGGAGTGGGGGCAGGAGTAGTGTTTATATCTCCTGATGGGGAGATATTAGACCAGTCCATTCGATTAGGGTTCAAGGCCTCAAACAATGAGGCAGAATATGAAGCATTGATTGCATTTAGCTGGCAGTGGCAGCAGAAGCAGATGAGGTAATAATTTTTTGTGATTCACAACTTATAGTGAATCAGACAACAGGAGAGTTTGCAACCCGAGATGAGAGAATGTCGGCATACGTGTCACGATCCAAACCCGGCCCTATGGGTTTAGCACCGTAACCGGCCAGTAATCCGAGATTACCGAAGGCCTGCTTAACATTAATACAGTAAAACAGAGTACAGGGCCTGGCGGAAGCCCATACAGTAAATCAACAATGTCCAATGAGCTGTGACAATCTGTATGCAAAAAGACTTTCATACATATATATGTAAACAGTACAGAACAGTATGTACAATATTTACATTCATTCCGAATAGGGACTCAATCCCTTAAAGAGTAGTACAGTACAGTGCTATCAGTCTATACAGTTCACAAAACAGAAACAGAGACAGAAAGGGGAAATAAAAGACCCCTAAGCCATAGCATGGCAGGCTCTGAACCTCGCAGTGAGACACATAGGTTGGCTTGGCAAAACAGGAGTCTACTCCGACGCTTCTAGCCGCGTTCTAGTGCCTGTACACCTACATATATATATGAGCAGTGAGCTAAAGCCCAGTGAATAACATAATGCGTAAAGGGGTTAAGAATGAATGTCCTTATAGTAATGAAAACAGTTCATTAAATCAGTATTTAAGTCGTTCAGTCAGTACAGTCATATGTGGTACATCCATTAGCATAACAGTACAGTAAACAGTAGGTCTTAAAAGACCGAGCAGTAAATGATGGCCATCAGTCAGTAACAGTAGTGGTTCCAACAAGGGAACCGACAGAGATCTCTGTAACAGTAACAGTAAACAGTAGGTGCTAAGGATGTCACAATACAGTTCAGAATATAGGACATGCATTCATTGAGTTAACAGTAATCAGTTCAGAAAACAGTACAGTTCAGTTGTTCAGAAGATAATCATTTGTGAACATATCTTTACACAATCATTGCTCACAGAGTTTGGGCTACAGTATGCTAGAGCGTGTCTCCCCAGTCGCCAACCCTACACAGTTAACAGATTGAACACACACTAAGCTACACAGTGGGAAGAGATAATAATTTAATCTGACCCAAACCCAGCCCTATGGGTTTAGCACCGTAACCGGCCAGTAATCCGAGATTACCGAAGGCCTGCTTAACAGTAATACAGTAAAACAGAGTACAGGGCCTGGCGGAAGCCCATACAGTAAATCAACAATGTCCAATGAGCTGTGACAGTCTGTATGCAAAAAGACTTTCATACATATATACGTAAACAGTACAGAACAGTATGTATAATATTTACATTCATTCCGAATAGGGACTCAATCCCTTAAAGAGTAGTACAGTACAGTGCTATCAGTCTATACAGTTCACAAAACAGAAACAGAGACAGAAGGGGGAAATAAAAGACCCCTAAGCCATAGCATGGCAGGCTCGGAACCTCGTAGTGAGGCACATAGGTTGGCTTGACAAAACAGGAGTCTACTCCGACGCTTCTAGCCGCGTTCTGGTGCCTGTACACCTACATATATATATGAGCAGTGAGCTAAAGCCCAGTGAATAACATAATGCGTAAAGGGGTTAAGAATGAATGTCCTTATAGTAATGAAAACAGTTCATTAAATCAGTATTTCAGTCGTTCAGTCAGTACAGTCATATGTGGTACATCCATTAGCATAACAGTACAGTAAACAGTAGGTCTTAAAAGACCGAGCAGTAAATGATGGCCATCAGTCAGTAACAGTAGTGGTTCCAACAAGGGAACCGACAAAGATCTCTGTAACAGTAACAGTAAACAGTAGGTGCTAAGGATGTCACAATACAGTTCAGAATATAGGACATATATTCATTCAGTTAACAGTAATTAGTTCAGAAAACAGTACAGTTCAGTTGTTCAGAAGATAATCATTTGTGAACATATCTTTACACAATAGTTACTCACAGAGTTTGGGCTACAGTATACTAGAGCGTGTCTCCCCAGTCGCCAACCCTACACAGTTAACAGATTGAACACACACTAAGCTACACAGTCGGAAGAGATAATAATTTAATCCCTAATTTTCCTCGGTGTGTTCTACATCTATGTCCTCATTAAGATGCTTTAAACTAGGCCTAAGAATGCCTAGGATGAGATGAGGATGCAAAGATGTGATCAGAAAACAGTTTCAGGAGTTTTCAGAAAAACAGAGTCCCGCTCGAGCTCAGGTTTCCCCGCTCGAGCGGTCATGCAACAAAGGTACACGCTCGAGCGTCAAATATCCCGCTCGAGCGTACTGTAAAAGTACTGGATGGGTGAAATCTCCGCTCGACGCCCGCTCGAGCTTGAGACACATGACTCCGCTCGAGCGCCCAATCCTCCGCTCGAGCGGACTGTAAAACAGTGCAGAGATACAGGATGCTCGGATTCCCCGCTCGAGCGTCACTAGCCCCCCGCTCGAGCGGAAGTGCAGAATCTGGAAAACCCAGATTGCACCTCCAAGCTCAAACCAAGTTTTAACAACTCAAAACTCGACCTCTTGGGCTGAATTTCTAGAAAACATTTGTAAACACTTAGAATAACATGGTTCAAAGCTCAATTTTGAGAAATCAAAGCCCAAGGGTGTTTAATTCAAATCCAATTTCAAACCATTTTTCAAGAACAATCCTCAAACATGACATGCATGATCTTTAAATAACTTTCGAGCTTCAAAACATGCTCTAATGAGCCAATTGATTCACAAACATGATGAAAACATGGCCTACACTCAAAACATGGACATGCATGTGACAATTTGCCATGAACTCAACTCAAAATCCAACAATACTAACATGCATGCATGAATTATGCTCTATTTTCAACATATAAAGCTATTTCATGACTCAATCCACTAAATTTGACATAAATCATGTAAGAACAAGCTCAATTCATAAACAAGAGGGCAATTACTCTACCTTAGGTCTTGAATTAGAAGACTAGGAGCTCAATTTAGCAATCTACATTTCAAATCTCCAAGTTGTCTAAGCCAATCCCTCAAAGACAAATCAATTCTCTCCCTCTCACCCTCTAAGTCAGCAAAGCAATGCAAGAGTTGGTGAAATGTTTTGATTTAAGTGTATACAAGGCTCAACATGTGTGAAGTAGTGGCCACTAAGTGGTCTAATGGTAATTAAGTCCAAAACTTTGCAATTCACCCAATATTTAATCTAATTTAATCATACCTAATCAGTTTTCAGATAAATATACCATAAATTCACATTAATTCTACTGATCAAGGCACACTAATCAATTTCGGATTCGGCCGCCGATAAGGCCTTCAATTAGCAGTTTAACATAAAACATGAACAGATCAAACAGATAGAATACAGATTAACATACATACTCAGTCAATTCAGTTCCAGTTTCCAGTCAGTCAGTTCAGTACTTTAATCAGTCATAATCAGTTCGGTTTAACGGTAATCAGTAGTTTATCAATAAGCAGTGACGAGGGTTATTACAATCTCCCCTCCTTAAAAAGAGTTTAGTCCTCTAAACTCGAGTTACCTTCGTTCTGGAAGAAAACAAGATTCAGTGGAAACAGTTCAGGATATCTTTTAGCCATGTCATCTTCCTTTTCCCAAGTGGCATACACGCCACCATGGTTTTGCCAGTCGACTTTCACTAACGGGATCTCTTTGTTTCTCAATTTCTTGATCCGTCTGTTCACAATCTGTATAGGCCGTTCCTCGTAAGTGTAGTCGTCACTTAGCACTACACGAGTTGGCTCTATCACATGGAAAGGATCTCGGAGGTAGTCCCTCAACATAGAAATGTGGAAGGCGTTATGCATATGCTCCATTTCAAGAGGAAGCGCAACTTGATACGCCACCGGATTGATTTTCTCGATAATCTCATATGGTCCGACGTATCTCGGCGCTAACTTGCCTTTGACTCCAAAACAAGTCTGGCCTTTCATCGGTGTCACTTTCACAAAAACGTGATCACCCACTTCATACTCTCTGTCTCGTCTTCTAACATCAGCATAACTCTTTGTAGACGTCCCCGAACGCCCCGGGAGGGTTAAGTCCCGCTCTGTTCATTTGGGGTCACTACAGCTCGAACTCTTAAATGTCACGGTTCCTAATCTGAACCAAAGAGTCCAAATCCGGCAAATCGTTTTGAGAAACTGATTTTTGAAAAAGTAGTGCCAAACATGGACTGCTTTGCCAGATACAGAGTCGCCACCTAAATATTTTATTTTGGGAAATTTAGGAAACCCTGACTCGGTGCCAAAAGGCCACGTGTCCGTCATCACCAAAGTTGCCTCGGCTCGGAAACTTGGGTACGATTGGGGAAGGTCACTTCGTGAGCACCCCCGCTCGCCCGGTCATAGACCGGCCTCTACTAACCATGATATCAATTTTTGAAAACATTGTGAGTTCTTATTCCGGTTATTAGCCTAGTTTACTATGTGATGCTCACAGCATACAAGTATAGACTGGATCGCCTGAATTGGAACAAAACATTTCATGCTTGTTTTTGAAAATGGTTTGCTACCCGCAGGTAGGCTTGAAACATTTGATGATTTATTCCAATTTAGATAACTCAACCTTCACCCACAGGCATTCAGGCAGTTATATCATATAAGCACATAGCCTCATGGTAAGTATACTATTCATGGCAGTCGCTCACACGCATGCAAGGATGCTAAAGCATAAAAACTTACCGGGTACTCCAAGCCAAAATAGAAACTACATTAGAAATCATGCATGATCCTAAGTATATAGAAATGCCTAATGCAACACATGCAAAATGCAACTATAGCAGGCTCGGCTATTCTAAGATGGTATATGAAATGCTACAACTATCATGTACTCAATTTTGACATTGAAAATACAATGCAGTTATTATGATGCGCCGAGCCTGGTGCATGCAAAACAGATGAATGATGCAAACATGCTGTCATATTGTATGCTAATTGAAATATGCCCTAATCTAACCATCAAAAGCGGATAAATAAAAGGGAGAAAGACGTGGGGTTGGAAGACATACATCACACTCACGCACACTTATTACAATTATGCCCTCGTAGAGAGGGTCCGAATATACAGTCCCAATATTACAGTCCCGAAATAAAAGAATATTACAGTCCAAAATATTACAAAATCCTAATTAATTAATGAATTAACTAAGAAAGCAAATAAAACTGGCGTGCAAGCCAGGGACTGCCTTGCTTCTGATGGATGATGCATGTCCGGATTGTCTTGCGCGGAAATCCACCGGAATGCCCCAATTAGCCTCTGTTTATACCTGTTCTTGAAATGCGTGCCAAGCCCCAAAAAGTTACTGATTCTTCATTTTGCTGCAACAGAGAGCAGGAAAGGGGCATAGCAATGTATTTGCACAGATATATGCATGTCTCGATCCTCGTGCCACCAATCACGCATACCGAGGCATGATGGCCGAGGAGTCGAAATGCACAGCTCAATATAGGATGAATGCACATGAAACTACAGCTAAAACCTAACTCCATCATGGATAATCCGGAGTGTCGGTGACTGGGGAATTGAGACACATTCCGTCACTCGGAGTACGAAATGTACCTCGTTTCCCGTGCCCGGGCTAACTCCTATTCCGGACATGATGCAATATGCATGATATGGATGAAATGCGACTAAGATACAATCCTAACATACACGATGCTATGGAAAATGAGATGCCTCGAAATGCGTGCACACGGGCACGCAAACCGAGAAAATGACAGAATGCAATCTAAGATACAACCTAGTATGCACTATGCTGTGAAAAATGAGATGCCTCGAAATACGTGCACGCGGGCACGCAAACTGAGAAAATGACATGTCTTGAAATGCGTGCACGCTGGCACGCAAACCTAGGCAATGATATGTCTCGAAATGTGTGCACGCGGGCACGCAAACCGAGGCGATGATATGTGTCTCGAAATACGTGCACGCGGGTACGCAAACCGAGGCGATGATATGTGTCTCGAAATGCGTGCACGCAGGCACGCAAACCGAGGTGATGATATGTGTCTCGAAATGTGTGCACGCGGGCACGCAAACCGAGGCGATGATATGTGTCTCGAAATGCGTGCACACGGGCACGCAAACCGAGGCGGTGACAAAATGCGATGAAATGACATGAAAACATGATATGGACTTATACCAACATGAGTGAGCCTCAGCCACACTCACATGGGATGCCGGCGGGTGAAAATGAAGTGCCTCGAAATGCGTGCACACGGGCACGCAAACCGAGGCGGTGACAAAATGCGATGGAATGACACGAAAACATGATATGGACTTATACCAACATGAGTGAGCCTCAGCCACACTCACATGGGATGCCGGCGGGTGAAAATGAAGTGCCTCGAAATGCGTGCACACGGGCACGCAAACCGAGGCGGTGACAAAATGCGATGGAATGACACGAAAACATGATATGGACTTATACCAACATGAGTGAGCCTCAGCCACACTCACATGGGATGCCGGCGGATGAAAATGAAGTGCCTCGAAATGCGTGCACACGGGCACGCAAACCGAGGCAATGGCAGAATGCAATGAAATGACATGGAAATGATAGCAATCATTCTAATGGAATTTCAGCAGTAAAATATGGGGGAAAACAGTCCCGAAATTAGGCGAAATGACATGAAATGCAAGGAATTGTCCCGAAATGTGAATTGAGGCACCCGAAATGGCCTATAGCTATGCCAAACATGCACAATATGGACATGCAATGCAAAGACAGAAGCTAGACAGTCCCAAAAAAGGCATTTTCACAGTTATAAACATGGCCAAACAGCAAGCATAGGTATGGCAAAAATGGCATGCAAGAATAGGGGCCAAAAGAGGGGTAATGAAGCAAGTGATATAAGAAAAACCCAAACTGAAAAATTTCCTTCTACAACACTGAAGAGGGACCAAAAATATGAATATTTACAGTATATGGTAGCCTCAAAATCAGTATACAAACATGATAGAAATGTGATGCAAAATAAGGCTCAAAAATGGCTATAACATGAAGTATACAAAATAATCACCAAAAAGAAAAAAAATGTTAATGAAACATGAAGTATAGGCCAAAATAAGGCCACTTTCAGTTCGGACCAAGGTCCAAAAACAGAAGCAAAGTGGGCTGCCAATTTATGCAAAAATGGGGCCAAATAAGGGATATAACTACAAGTGACACATGGAGGCACCAAACAATGTTGAGTCCTTCTCCAATGTTGAAGAGAGGCTCAAAATAAGCCTTATATCAGTTTACAATATGCTCAAAAACAGATTGCTCATGGGCCAAAAATAGCATGCAAGATTATGACATATAAGAGGATCAATGAAGCAAGTGTATCATGGAAGGCTCAAACAGGGTTGAGCCCTTAATGAAAAGTGAAGATGAGCTCAAAAGAGGGCCCTCTTCAGTTAGGGCCGGAGCTTGAAACAAAAAGAATGGGGGGCTTACCAATGGATCAAGAAAAAGGGTCAAAGTGAAGAAAAGGTTACTCACCCTTGAAGACTAAGACTTTTGTTGCTTCTTGGACCAATTTGCAGCTTCTTTTGTCTCTGAGAAACCTTCCTTGTTGCTGGAAATGAGGTGGTGGTGGTAGAGCTTGGTGGTGTAGAAGGAATGGTGCTTAAGGACTTAAGGTTTTTCAAAGAATTGAGAAGAATGGAGATGGAGTTGTGTATGGAGGCTTGAAGGAGAATTTTTCTAACCCCAAAATACTACAAGGCTTGCTTGCTATATAGGCCAACAAGGGGGTGTAAAGGTGGGGGAAAAGGAGAGTAATATTCACGGCCGCAACTCTGAAACTTCTGAACGAGCACACTATGCAACAGCACCAAGCGCTCAATCGGTGACGTCTGAGTCTTAAGGTCGGTCAAAAATGGGGTGTCTACACTCTTCTGTCTGCTCTGAGCGGTTTTCAGTCTCTGTTGTATCAGTTTCACTTTCTCAGTTGTTTCATAAACAATCTCGGGCCCAAGTAAAGGCCTATCTCTAACTTCTGCCCAGCAAATCGGAGATCTGCATTTTTTGCCATACAATGCCTCGAAAAGCGCCATACCAATACTCGAATGATAGCTGTTGTTGTAGGCGAATTTAGTTAAGGGCAAATGACTTTTCCAGTTTCCCTGAAAATCAAGGACACACATTCTCAATAAATCCTCCAGAGTCTAGATGGTCCTTTCTGATTGACCATCTGTTTGAGGATGATAGGCACTACTCAGTCTCAGTTCAGTACACAATGCAGTCTGTAGGCTTTGCCAAAACCTCGATGTAAACTTCGAATCTCTGTCAGAAACAATGGATACAAGCACTCCATGCAGTCTAACAATTTCATCAATATAAATCACGGCCAATTTATCCGCATTATAAATTGTTTTGACAGGTAAGAAGTGAGCAGATTTAGTCAGTCTATCAACAATAACCCAAATTGAGTCCATACCTTTACTGGAACGAGGCAATCCCACAATAAAATTCATGGTGATATGTTCCCATTTCCACTCCGGTATAGGTAAGGGCTGTAATAAGCCTGCGGGTCGTTGATGTTCGGCTTTAACTTGTTGGCAATGAAGACATTTCGATACAAAATCAGCAATTTCTTTCTTCATTCCCGGCCACCAAAAATTCAGTTTTAGATCTTGGTACATTTTCGTATTCCCCGGATGGATAGAAAATCTTAAATTGTGGCCCTCTTGCAGAACTCTTCTTTTCAGTTCAGTATCATTTGGTACACACGGTCTTTCTTGAAATTTCAGTACATTATGCTCAAATTTGAACCCCGGTCTCGGTTTAGATTCTCTTTCGTCGATGATCTTTTTCAAGAAGTCATCCAGTTGCTGTTTCTCTTTAATCTCTTCAATCAGTGCCGGTTGAGCAGAAATAGCAGCTAAGGTTCCACCTTGTTCTCGTAAAACAATTTCAATTTCAGATTTTTCAAGGTCACAAAGCAACTCTTTCTGTCCGGTAAGCAAACATGCTAAGTTTCCAATCGATTTCCGGCTCAGTGCATCGGCAACGGTATTGGCTTTTCTCGGATGGAACAATATCTGTAGGTCATAATCTTTAATCAGTTCTAGCCATCTCCACTGTCTCATGTTCAGTTCTTTCTGTGTGAAGAAATATTTCAAACTCTTGTGGTCGGTATATACTTCACATGTTGCCCCATAAAGGTAGTGACGCCAGATTTTTAGTGCAAATACTACTGCAGCAAGTTCCAGATCATGGGTCAGGTAGTTCTTTTCATGCGGTCTCAGTTGTCGAGAAGCATAGGCAATTACTCTCCCGTTCTGCATTAAAACACTCCCCAAACCCTTATGAGAAGCATCACTAAATATGGTATAACCATCCGTACCTGAAGGTAAGGTAAGAACTGGTGCAGTCATGAGTCAAGTCTTCAATTCTTGGAAAGTTGATTCCCTTTGGTCAGTCCAGTCAAATGATATTCCCTTCTGTGTCAGTTGAGTTAATGGTAAGGCAATTTTGGAGAAGTCTTTGACAAATCTTCTGTAATACCCGGCTAGTCCCAAAAAGCTTGGAACTTCTGTCACATTTGTTGGTCTAGGCCAGTTCACTACAGCTTCAATTTTCTGTGGATCAACAGAAATTCCATCTTTGCTAACAACATGCCCCAAAAACATAACATGATCAAGCCAGAATTCGCATTTAGACAGTTTAGCATAAAGTTTCTGTTCTCTTAGGGTCTGTAGGGCAAGTCTCAGATGATGTTCATGTTCTTCTATACTTTTGGAGTAAATCAGTATGTCATCAATGAATACAACAATAAAGTCATCAAGGTACGGTTTAAAGATTCTGTTCATTAGGTCCATAAATGCAGCAGGTGCATTGGTAACTCCAAAAGGCATAACTAAAAATTCGTAATGTCCATACCTCGTTCGAAAAGCAGTTTTATCAATGTCTTCTGGTTTAACTTTCAACTGATGGTATCCGGATCTGAGATCGATCTTAGAAAACACTTGAGCACCCTGTAACTGATCAAATAAGTCATCAATACGTGGCAATGGGTATTTATTTTTCACAGTTACCTTATTCAGTTCACGGTAGTCAATGCACAGTCTCAGTGAGCCGTCTTTCTTCTTCACAAATAAAACAGGAGCACCCCAAGGCGAAGTGCTAGGTCTAATGAACTTCTTATCCAACAGTTCTTGCAGTTGCACTTTCAGTTCTTTCAGTTTAGTTGGAGCCATTCGGTAAGGAGATTTAGATACTGGCTGCGTTCCGGGAATCACATCAACAGTAAATTCGATCTCTCCGTCAGTCAAATCCCCTGGTAGATTATCTGGGAAAACATCTGGAAATTCTCTGACTATAGGAACACAATTCACATTAGCACTATCATCAATAGATACAGTCAATACAGAACACAGATGCCCTTTACATCCTTTTCTAATCAGTTTAACAGCTTTCACAGATGAAATCAAATATGGAGGAGGTACTACTCCAACCCCATTAAACACAAATTCAGGCAGACCAGGTGGACGAAAAACTACTTGTTTCGTTACACAGTCTATGGTGGCATGATATTTCGTTAACCAGTCCATTCCCAATATTACATCAAAATAGTCAATGTTCAGTGGCAGTAAATCAATAAACAAATGTGCATCTCCAACAATAATTTCACAAGCAGGATACATATATGCACAGGTCATAGATTCCCAAATGGGTGATGATACAGCCAACAGATAGTTCATGGGTTCTAATGGTCTATTCAATTTTCGTGAAAAGGCATGCGACACATATGAATGCGTAGACCCCGAATCAATCAATACATAAGCATTTTGTGTGCAAATAGAGAGGATACCTGACACGACGGTCTCCGTATTTTGTACATCTCCCAGTACTAGGGCGAACACTCGGCCCTGCCTCATAGGCTCTTTCCCGGTGGCTCTGGGGTTCGGTTTTGGTGCAACAGTTGATGCTGCTACGCTCGGCGTAGCCTTACTACTGGCCTGTGGAGCAGAGGGACAGTCTTTAACCATGTGGCCTATCTTGCCACACCTATAGCAAGCTCTAGATATTTTGTAACAAACTCCCTTGTGATGTTTACCACATTCAGAACAGGGCGGTATTGAACGGTTTCCTTGACTGGAAGTAGTCGTTGACCCCGTATTCTGTTTCTTATTTGCTGGGTTATGCTTGCCTTTCTTAAACTTGAAACCCTGTCTCTTACCACGCCATTCAAACGCTGGTGTTTCAGTTTTCAGTGCTTCAATGTTCGACTCAGCCATCAAAGCTCGGTCAAGGACATTTACATAATTCGGTGATTTCAAAACATTGATTCTGTCAAGAATTGCAACATTAAGGCCGCCTTCGAACTTTCTGGCCTTTTTGTAATCGGTGTCCACCGTATGCGGTGCATATCTCGCAAGCTTGGTGAACTTTGTTTCATATTCAGCAACAGACATTGTGCCCTGCTTCAGCTGTTCAAACTCAGTCACCTTTCTATCCCTAACACACTGAGGGAAATACTTCTCGAAGAAGGCTCCTTTGAATTGAGCCCAAGTGATAACAGTACTTTCATTACGGATAAGCATCCACCACCTTCTGGCTTCTTCTTGCAGAGTAAAGGTGGCTAACAGTACCTTGTGTGCTTCAGAGCACGGGAACACCTCAAATAATTTTTCGGTCTCAAGAACCCATGCTTCAGCCTTTAACGGTTCAAGGCCTCCTTGAAAGGATGGCGGTTTCATCTTGCTGAACTTGTGGGTGAGAGCTATTATGTCCCCATCATTTACATTCACATTTTGTTCCAGCTGTACTGGAGGAGGAGGTGGGGGCTGTTGATTCTGTTGCTGGTCTAATCATTCAGTTATCAGTTCCATCATCCGTTCCAGTCTGGCCATTCTGGCCTCAGAGGATGAGGATTCGGTTACAGTGTTTGCATTATCCATTTCACTATAAGCATTTGTCACAATTATCAATATAGGCAATCATTGTTTACACAGGTTCATACTTTAGCATATATTCAGTCAATCATATCACACACTAATCATGCTCATGTAATGCCCTAATCACTTTTCTAGGACGTCCTATAGCTCATTTGGACACGTGTGTGCGGTATAACTCGTGGTAAGTATCGCTCTGATACCACTCTGTTACGACCCAAACCTGGCCCTATGGGTTTAGCACCGTAACCGGCCAGTAATCCGAGATTATCGAAGGCCTGCTTAACAGTAATACAGTAAAACAGAGTACAGGGCCTGGCGGAAGCCCATACAGTAAATCAACAATGTCCAATGAGCTGTGACAGTCTGTATGCAAAAAGACTTTCATACATATATACGTAAACAGTACAGAACAGTATGTACAATATTTACATTCATTCCGAATAGGGACTCAATCTCTTAAAGAGTAGTACAGTACAGTGCTATCAGTCTATACAGTTCACAAAACAGAAACAGAGACAGAAGGGGGAAATAAAAGACCCCTAAGCCATAGCATGGCAGGCTCGGAACGTCGCAGTGAGACACATAGGTTGGCTTGACAAAACAGGAGTCTACTTCGACGCTTCTAGCCGCGTTCTGGTGTTTGTACATCTACATATATATATGAGCAGTGAGCTAAAGCCCAGTGAATAACATAATGCGTAAAGGGGTTAAGAATGAATGTTCTTACAATAATGAAAACAGTTCATTAAATCTGTATTTCAGTCGTTCAGTCAGTACAGTCATATGTGGTACATCCATTAGCATAACAGTACAGTAAACAGTAGGTCTTAAAAGACCGAGCAGTAAATGATGGCAATCAGTCAGTAACAGTAGTGGTTCCAACAAGGGAACCGACAGAGATCTCTGTAACAGTAACAGTAAACAGTAGGTGCTAAGGATGTCACAATACAGTTCAGAATATAGGACATACATTCATTTAGTTAACAGTAATCAGTTCAGAAAACAGTACAGTTCAGTTGTTCAGAAGATAATCATTTGTGAACATATCTTTACACAATCGTTACTCACAGAGTTTGGGCTACAGTATGCTAGAGCGTGTCTCCCCAATCGCCAACCCTACACAATTAACAGATTGAACACACACTAAGCTACACAGTGGGAAGAGATAATAATTTAATCCGACCCAAACCCGGCCCTATGGGTTTAGCACCGTAACCGGCCAGTAATCCGAGATTACCGAAGGCCTGCTTAACAGTAATACAGTAAAACAGAGTACAGGGCCTGGCGGAAGCCCATACAGTAAATCAACAATGTCCAATGAGCTGTGACAGTCTGTATGCAAAAAGACTTTCATACATATATACGTAAACAGTACAGAACAGTATGTATAATATTTACATTCATTCCGAATAGGGACTCAATCCCTTAAAGAGTAGTACAGTACAGTGCTATCAGTCTATACAGTTCACAAAACAGAAACAGAGACAGAAGGGGGAAATAAAAGACCCCTAAGCCATAGCATGGCAGGCTCGGAACGTCGCAGTGAGACACATAGGTTGGCTTGACAAAACAGGAATCTACTCCGACGCTTCTAGCCGCGTTCTGGTGCCTGTACACCTACATATATATATGAGCAGTGAGCTAAAGCCCAGTGAATAACATAATGCGTAAAGGGGTTAAGAATGAATGTCCTTACAATAATGAAAACAGTTCATTAAATCAGTATTTCAGTCGTTCAGTCAGTACAGTCATATGTGGTACATCCATTAGCATAACAGTACAGTAAACAGTAGGTCTTAAAAGACCGAGCAGTAAATGATGGCCATCAGTCAGTAACAGTAGTGGTTCCAACAAGGGAACCGACAGAGATCTCTGTAACAGTAACAGTAAACAGTAGGTGCTAAGGATGTCACAATACAGTTCAGAATATAGGACATACATTCATTCAGTTAACAGTAATTAGTTCAGAAAACAGTACAGTTCAGTTGTTCAGAAGATAATCATTTGTGAACATATCTTTACACAATCGTTACTCACAGAGTTTGGGCTACAGTATGCTAGAGCGTGTCTCCCCAGTCGCCAACCCTACACAGTTAACAGATTGAACACACATTAAGCTACACAGTCGGAAGAGATAATAATTTAATCCCTAATTTGCCTCGGTGTGTTCTACATCTATGTCCTCATTAAGATGCTTTAATCTAGGCCTAAGAATGCCTAGGATGAGATGAGGATGCAAAGATGTGATCAGAAAACAGTTTCAGGAGTTTTCAGAAAAACAGAGTCCCGCTCGAGCTCAGGTTTCCCCGCTCGAGCGGTCATGCAACAAAGGTACACGCTCGAGCGTCAAATATCCCGCTCGAGCGTACTGTAAAAGTACTGGATGGGTGAAATCTCCGCTCAACGGACGCTCAACGCCCGCTCGAGCTTGAGACAAATGACTCCGCTCGAGCGCTCAATCCTCCGCTCGAGCGGACTGTAAAACAGTGCAGAGATACAGGATGCTCGGATTCCCCGCTCGAGCGTCACTAGCCCCCCGCTTGAGCGGAAGTGCAGAATCTGGAAAACCCAGATTGCACCTCCAAGCTCAAACCAAGTTTTAACAACTCAAAACTCGACCTCTTGGGCTGAATTTTCAGAAAACATTTGTAAACACATAGAATAACATGGTTCAAAGTTAAATTTTGAGAAATCAAAGCCCAAGGGTGTTTAATTCAAATCCAATTTCAAACCATTTTTCAAGAACAATCCTCAAACATGACTTGCATGATCTTTAAATAACTTTCGAGCTTCAAAACATGCTCTAATGAGCCAATTGATTCACAAACATGATGAAAACATGGCCTACACTCAAAACATGGACATGCATGTGACAATTTACCATGAACTCAACTCAAAATCCAACAATACTAACATGCATGCATGAATTATGCTCTATTTTCAACATATAAAGTTATTTCATGACTCAATCCACTAAATTTGACATAAATCATGTAAGAACAAGCTCAATTCATAAACAAGAGGGCAATTACTCTACCTTAGGTCTTGAATTAGAAGACTAGGAGCTCAATTTAGCAATCTACACTTCAAATCTCCAAGTTGTCTAAGCCAATCCCTCAAAGACAAATCAATTCTCTCCCTCTCACCCTCTAAGTCGGCAAAGCAATGCAAGAGCTGGTGAAATGTTTTGATTTAAGTGTATACAAGGCTCAACATGTGTGAAGTAGTGGCCACTAAGTGGTCTAATGGTAATTATGTCCAAAACTTTGCAATTCACCCAATATTTAATCTAATTTAATCATACCTAATCAGTTTTCAGATAAATATACCATAAATTCACATTAATTCTACTGATCAAGGCACACTAATCAATTTCGGATTCGGCCGCCAATAAGGCCTTCAATTAGCAGTTTAACATAAAACATGAACAGATCAAACAGATAGAATACAGATTAACATACATACTCAGTCAATTCAGTTCCAGTTTTCAGTCAGTCAGTTCAGTACTTTAATCAGTTCAATTATCAGTCATAATCAGTTCGGTTTAACGGTAATCAGTAGTTTATCAATAAGCAGTGACGAGGGTTATTACAATACGTAAATGAAGTCATCAGGCTGGTAGCCTCGTTTCGCAACTGCCCACTTCTTCAAGTTAGCCAAGATGATAACAGCCACGCCGACGCATTGGCCAACTTGGTAAGTTCAATACAAACTGGAAAAACAAGGACAATAATGATTGACTATTTGTCAGGCCATAGAACCACGGATCACAAAACAAGAAGCAATGTGTGCAGACTTGGGACCAAATTGGATGGATGCAATTGTTGCATTCCTAAAAGAGGGAAAGCTACCAGAAGACCATAAGGAAGCACACAAGGTCAGATTGAAGTCGGCAAGATTCAATCTGACAGCGAACGGATATTTCTACAGAAGGTCCTTCACTGGACCCCTTTTAAGGTGCGTACACCCTTTGCAGGTTAAAGACTTTCTATATGAAATTCATGAAGGGATTTGTGGAAGCTAGGCTGGAGGCAGATCACTAGCTCACAGGGCCATTACCCAGGGGTATTGGTAGCCCTACATGCAAAAAGATGCAGAAGCCTACGTGAAGAAGTGTGAACAATGCCAAAGGTTCACACCTTTAATACGCCAGCCAGCTGCTGACCTGAACCATGTATCCAGTCCATGGCCATTTGCCTGATGGGGTATGGATCTCATTGGGCAGTTGCCCCAAGCAACTAGGTAAAGGAAGTACTTGCTGGTAGCAACAGATTCCTTCACGAAGTGGATAAAAGCAAAACCTCTTGCCAAAATCCGAGATGTGGACGTCAAGAACTTCATATGGAGAAACATCATCACTAGATGCATTCCAAGAGCAATAGTTACCGACAACGAAACGCAGTTTGACAGCAAACTCATCAAGAACTTCTGTACGAAATTCAAGATAAAGAATTACTTTTCAACACCAAGTTTTTCCCAAAGCAATAGGCAAGCAGAAGCATCCAACAAAGTAATTTTGGATGGGATAAAGAAGAGGCTGCAGGCAGCAAAAGGAAAGTGGGTAGACGAGTTGCCCAATGTACTCTAGGCATATCGGACTACGCCGAGAAGATCAACAGGGGAAACCCCCTTTGCCATGGCTTACGGCACAGAAGCAGTCATCCCACTGGAGATCGGCATCCCAGGGATTAGAACTCAGGGAGTAGAGAATGAGACTAATGACATACTTCTAGCCTGAGATCTAGATCTCTTAGAAGAAAGAAGAGAGAAAGCTGCAATTCAGCTCGCAGTATACCAGCAGCAGCTTGCTAGAGCTTACAATAAGAAGGTCAATCCAAGGGATTTTCAAGTCGGCGACTTAGTCCTAAGAAAAGTTGTTGGCAATAAGAAGGATCCCAGAGAGGGCAAGCTTGGACCAAACTGGGAAGGACCCTACAAAATTACTTCGGTATTGGGCAGTGGAGCATACCGGCTTGAAGATAATGAGGGCAAAGCATTGCCAAGACCCTGGAACACTTGTAATTTAAAATTTTTCTATCATTAGATATTCCTTGTTATTTTTTGCCGACGTCATCAGTAAAATCTTAGCAGAATTCTCCACGACTTGTGAATTGATAAAAGATGCATGATGTTGTTTCTGAATAATGAGAACCCAAGTGGAACTCAGGTTCACAGTGGGGTGAAGAGAAAACAAAATTGTTTATCTTTACTTGTTGAAATTTGTAGCAATTTACAAGTTGAAGTTAAGCCGCGATTATTGTTTATCTTCACTTGCTAAAATTTGTAGCAATTTACAAGTTGAAGTTAAACCAAAGTAATGCTTAACGCTTGTTGAAATTTGTAGCAATTTACAAGTTGAAATTAAGCCGAGATTATTGTTTATCTTCACTTGTTAAAATTTGTAGCAATTTACGAGTTGAAGTTAAACCGAAGTAATGCTTAACGCTTGTTGAAATTTGTAGCAATTTACAAGTTCAAGTTAAGCCGAGATTATTGTTTATTTTCACTTGTTGAAATTTGTAGTAATTTACAAGTTGAAGTTAAGCCGAGATTATTGTTTATCTTCACTTGTTGAAATTTGTAGCAATTTACAAGTTAAAGAAGTAATGTTTAACACTTGTTGAAATTTGTAGCAATTTACAAGTTGAAATTAAGCCGAGATTATTGTTTATATTCACTTGTTAAAATTTGTAGCAATTTACAAGTTGAAGTAATACTTAACACTTGTTGAAATTTGTGGACAATTTACAAGTTAAGTTAAACCAGTATGATGTTCAACACTTGATAAAAGTTTACAAGAAGTTTGTCTATTCGAGGTGTGTCACCCCGAGAAGATTGTACAAAAATGAAAAAATGTGTGAAAGACATGCAGAATATTCTAAGTATAGAATCATGCAGAAGCAATGATGAGAAGACAAGAGTACAAACACTTAGAAAAGAAAAGTTGCATTAGCATTCATCAAGAAAAGGGCATATCGGCCATACAAAAGGCTTATATTGTTCTAAAAGATAAGGAAGAAACAAAATACAATTAAGCAAAAGAAAAATATGAAGCTAAGACTCCTCTCCACCAGTTGGTTGAATTTGAAGATCAGATGATTGCTGAGAAGACATCTCAGCAGCCTTATCCGCCGCGACCTCAGCGTCAATTTCTGCAAGAGTGTCTTCAAGGTTTTTATCAGCAAGGATGGCATCTGCTGATTCCTTCTCATCAGCAGCATCTTTGTTAACCTCATCGCCTTCTTCATCCTGAGTCAAGTCTAGGACTTGCTCATTTTGAAGAGGGGACTTGGCCCTATCAACATCTTTGGATTTTCTTACCAACGCCTCATCCTCTTCCTCATCACCATCCTCAGACTCAAACTCGCCGACGTCTTGACTTGGAGGTTGAGCTGGAGGGAATGGAAGAGGAATGGCATCAGCTTTCCTCAATTGTGAGTCCTCTGGGACATTTAGTTTCTTTAAAAGGGACATCCAACCAAAGGTGAAACCCTTGTTGCATACCTCCTTTACCTGCTGTTCGTAGGCATCTGTGACGTCGGCCATGCCTTGGGCATACGCCTTCTCGTCGGCATATTTTATTTCGGCTTCTTTTGTGGCCAGTGCCTCCTGAAGCTCCTTTTCGGCTTAAACCATTCTTTATTCGGCTTCTCTCATCTGAGACTCAACCACTTTCCTGATAGCCTTAGCAGCCTCAGCCTTCTCTTCGACATTGGTCTGAGCTTTGATTGCAGCCTCGGCTTGGTCCTCCAGTTTTTTCATCTTTGATTGAAGACCGTTGTTGGTCTTTTAGAGGAAAGAGAACTCCCTCTTCATCTCGACAAGCCTCTCCCAATTCTCAAAAGACTGCATTGAGAAAGAGTGGGCATGCTGGATGGCCTGAAAGAAAACAGAGGTATTAGAGAATATTCAGAGTACGAAATAAAAAGAAAGAATAAAATTACCAAATAGAAGACATCTGCCTGAACGGAGTGCTGAAGCATTAGAGCGTAATTCCCATACTTACTGTACTGGGCGTTTCGCTCCAAATCGCCTGGTAACAGCAGAGCAGTACTGAGCGCAACGCCGACGTTAATATCCTCGGCACTGTCACTTACCATAACAGGCTTGTCTTCCAGAGTAATTGAGGGGGCCCAGGGGGCATCAGGTTTTTTTGATCCCGAGGTTATTGCAGAAGCAGACCTCGGCTTTTTTGGGTTTTGGGATTTTGGTGGTTGAGACTCAGAGCGCCTCTTCCCAGCCGAAGGCTGAGATTTATCACTCTCAGCCAACTTTGAGATCGGCATAGTGTCTTCAAATTCAACCTGAGCTATCTTAGCCTTTGGTTGAGCCTTCTTTACTTTTTTCGGCTTCGGTGGAGGTTGGGTTTGTGCTGGTTGATCATCAACAGATGATGGAATGCTGGCTAAGAGGTCTTTTGCAACTGGTTTTGGGCGGCCTATCTCAGCAGTAAGGACGAGTCGTCGCCGATGTTTTCATTCAGATATTGGGACCAGGTATAGAGCTGAAGTTGATGGCTGATCAGCTGGATCGGATGTTGATCCTTGATCTGTTCGTGATGTGGATGCAGTCAATGAAGTTGTAGTAGAGGGTAGAGAAAGGCTTTTCTTCTTCCTTTTGGGAATGTCGGGCAAAGTTGACTTATATGTTGGAATAAAATTAAGAAGCACAGACGCTTTCCTTTTATGGACCGGCAAGTCCAGAAGTTTCTTCAAATCCTTGTTGGGAACAAAGGATTGGTGAAAAATTTTCGGTGGCTTACAAGTAGCTGCAAGAAGAACAGATGTCAGAAACAGACAAAGTATTTAAGACTTTGAAAGAAAACAGGCAAAATTGAAATACTCGGCTCTTACCCTTGCCCTCTAAAACCAATCGAGGAAAAGGGTAGAGATGGATGTCCTTGTCTGGAGCAAACTCCCAATTTCCCGAGGTAATGAAATAGTCATCTCCAGCCCCCTTGTTGGAGTCTGGGAGGTCGACTACGATTTTAAATTCTGTAGACCTCGGCTTAAGGTAATAAATGTAGCTTTTTTCTTTCAAATTAAGGGCACTCATGGTATAACAGTACTGGATATCGGCTAGGGTGATCCTAGCATTTTCCTGTTTAGCTAAGGCTATGATGCCATTGATCACTCGGTAGGAATTGATTGCCAGTTGCATGGGGTTCAACTTATAATAGTGAAGAATATCACGAAAAAGGATGTTGAGTGGGAGCCGGAGTCCGCACTCAGTGAAAGCTACAATGGGAAAGGGCATCGAATCATCTGTGGGCATGATAGAGTCGTGTCACAGCCCAAACCCGGCCCTATGGGTTTAGCACTGTAACCGGCCAGTAATCCGAGATTACCGAAGGCCTGCAGAACAGTAATACAGTAAAACAGAGTACAGGGCTTGGCGGAAGCCAATACAGTAAGTAAATAGTGTCCATTGAGCTGTGACAGTCTGTATGCAAAAAGGCTTTTCATGCATTCATACATAAACGGTACAGAACAGTATGAACAATATTCACATCCATTCAAACTAGGGACTCAACCCTACATAACAGTACAGAAAACATTCCGTCTGTACAAAACAGTACGGTCTATACAAAATTTACAGTCACACAGTACAGGGACCTAATCCCTGTATAACAGTACAGTAAACAGTCAGGCTATACAGAACAGTTAGACAGTACAGAAGACAGGCGGGGGAAAACCAACAAAACACCCCCAAGCCATAGCATGGCAACTCGGAACCTCGCAGTGAGGCACAAAGGCTGGCTTGACAAAACTGGAGTAACCCTGACGCCTCTAGCTGCGGTCTGGTGCCTGTACACCTACATATATATATGAGCAGTGAGCTAAAGCCCAGTGAATAACATAAAGCGTAAAGGGGTTTAGAATGAATGTCCTTACAGTAATAAAAACAGTTCAATTCAATCAGTATTTCGGTCATTCAGTACAGTAAACAGTCATATGTGGTACATCCATTAGCATAACAGTAACAGTAGGTCTTGAAAGACCGAACAGTAATGATGGCCATCAGTCAGTAAACAGTAGTGGTTCCACGAGGGAACCGACAGAGATCTCTGTAACAGTAACAGTAACAGTAACAGTAAACAGTAGGTGCTAAGGATGCCACAGTACAGTTCAGAAATAAAGGACATACATTCATTCAGTTAACAGTAATCAGTTCAGAAAACAGTACAGTTCAGTTGTTCAGAAAATAATCATTTGTGAACATATCTTTACACAATCGTTACTCACAGAGTTCTGGGCTACAGTATGCTAGAGCGTGTCTCCCCAGTTGCCAACCCTACACAGTTCACAGGTTGAACACACTAAGCTACACAGTTGGGAAATCTCATAACTTAATCCCTAATTGCCTTGGTGTGTTCTACAATGATATCCTCATCAAGATGCCTTAAACTAGGCCTAAGAATGCCTAGGATGGAATGAGGATGCAAAAATACACTTAGAAAACATTTTGCAAACTTTGCTGAAAATAGGGGCTTCGCTCGAGCGAGACTTTCTACGCTCGAGCGTAAGTCCAAAATCAAAGGCTTCGCTCGAGCGAGAAATCCTTCGCTCGAGCGGTCTGCAAAACAGTAAAAGTACTGGATGCTGAAATTTTACGCGCGATCGTCGCTCGATGGTCGCTCGAGCGGAGCCCTGGACAAAGGTGCTCGCTCGAGCGGGGAATCCTTCGCTCGAGCGAGGAAGCCAAATCTGGAATTTCCAGATTTGCCTCCCAAGCTCAAACCAAGCATTCAACCACTCCAAACTCGACCTCTTGGGCTCAAATTCTGGAAAACACTACTAAATTCAATGTATAACAAGATTCAAAGCTCAATTCATGAATTCAAGCCCCAAAGGTGAGTCAATTAAAACCATATTCAAACCCATTTTCAAGAACAACATTCAAACATGCATGAATGAGTTTTAACCCAAATTGAAGCTCCAAAGCTTGCTCAAATGAGCTCATTTCTTTCCAAAACCAGATGAAAACATGGTCCATAACAACAATATGAGCATGCATGTACCAATGTCCATGTAATCAACCTCAAAATGCAACAATACCAACATGCATGCAAGAAATGATCTTCAATCCATCATTTATGGACCAAATCATGACTTAGCTCTACAAATTAACATGAATCATACAAGAATGAACTCAAGAACAGCAACAAGAAGATGGATGTCCTACCTTAGTCTTGTAGAATTAGGAGTGAGGGAGCTCAAATATGCAAATACACTTCAATTACCAAGCAATTCTACCAAGTTCCAAGCAATGCAAGATGAAACTCACTCTCTCCCTCTCAAGGTCGGCTAAAGCAAGGAAAATGGCTGATCAAAATGTGTTTTGATTCAAGTATAAGGCTCAAGTGTGTGTATATGAGATAGTGGCAAAATGGTAAATATGGCAAACTCTTTAATTGGCTTATTTTAATCTAATTTAATCATACCTAGTCAGTTTTCAGATAAATATACCATAAAATCACATTAATTATGAGGGTCACGGAACATCAATCGGTTTCTAATTCGGCCGCCGATAAGGCCTTCAATTAGCAGTTTAAACATATAAACATGAACAGATAATCAGACAATCAAACAGATAGAATGCAATTAACTAACATATACTCAGTTAATTCAGATTCCAATTTCAATCAGTCAGTTCAGTACTTTACTCAGTTCAATTATCAGTCAGTTATCAGTCATTATCCGTTTCGTTTAACAGTAATCGGTGATTATCGGTAATCAATCAGTCCCTAATCAGTAAACAGTATGAGGGTTGTTACAGTCTCCCCTCCTTATAAAGAGTTTAGTCCTCTAAACTCGAGTTACCTTCATTCTGGAAGAAAACAGGATTCAGTGGAAACAGTTCGGGATATCTTTTGGCCATGTCATCTTCCCTTTCCCAAGTGGCATACACGCCACCGTGGTTCTGCCAGTCAACTTTTACTAGCGGGATCTCTTTGTTTCTCAGTTTCTTGATTCGTCTGTTTACAATCTGTATAGGCCGCTCCTCGTAAGTGTAGTCATCACTCAACACTATCCGAGCAGGCTCAATCACATGGAAGGGATCCCGGAGGTAGTCTTTCAACATGGAAATGTGGAAGACGTTATGCATATGCTCCATTTCAGGAGGAAGCGCAACTTGATACGCCACCGGATTGATTTTCTCAATGATCTCATATGGTCCGACGTATCTCGGTGCTAACTTGCCTTTGACTCCAAAACGAGTCTGGCCTTTCATTGGTGTCACTTTCACAAAAACGTGATCACCCACTTCATACTCTCTGTCCCGTCTTCTGACATCTGCATAACTTTTCTGTCTATTCTGTGCAGTTTTCAGTCTTTGCTGTATCAGTTTCACTTTCTCAGTTGTTTCATACACAATCTCAGGCCCAAGCAAAGGCCCATCTCCAACTTCTGCCCAGCAAATTGGAGATCTACATTTCCTGCCATACAATGCCTCGAAAGGCGCCATACCTATACTCGAATGGTAGCTGTTGTTGTAGGCGAATTCAGCTAATGGCAGATGACTTTCCCAGTTTCCCTGAAAATCAAGGACACACATTCTCAGTAAATCCTCCAGAGTTTGGATGGTCCTTTCTGATTGGCCGTCTGTCTGAGGATGATAGGCACTACTCAGTCTCAGTTCAGTACCCAGTGCAGTCTGTAGGCTTTGCCAAAACCTCGATGTAAACTTCGAATCCCTGTCAGAAATAATAGACACAGGCACTCCATGCAGTCTTACAATTTCATCAATATAAATAACAGCCAATTTGTCCGCATTATAGATTGTCTTGACAGGTAAGAAGTGAGCAGATTTGGTTAATCTATCAACAATAACCCAAATTGAATCTATACCTTTTCTGGAGCGAGGTAATCCAACGACAAAATCCATCGTGATATGCTCCCATTTCCACTCTGGTATGGGTAGAGGTTGCAATAATCCGGCAGGTCGCTGATGTTCAGCTTTGACCTGTTGGCAATGAAGACATTTGGATACAAAATCAGCAATTTCTTTCTTCATTCCCGGCCACCAGAAATTCTGTTTCAGATCTTGGTACATTTTCGTATTCCCCGGATGGATAGACAATTTCGAATTGTGGCCTTCTTGCAGAACTCTTCTTTTCAGTTCAGTATCATTTGGTACACACAGTCTTTCTTGAAATTTCAGTACATTATTCTCAAATTTGAATCCCGGTCTCGGTTTAGATTCTCTTTCTTCGATGATCTTCTTCAAGAAGTCATCCAGTTGCTGTTTCTCTTTAATCTCTTCAATCAGTGCCGGTTGAGCAGAAATAGCAGCTAAGGTTCCACCTTGTTCTCTCAAAAAAATTTCAACTTCAGATTTTTCAAGGTCACAAAGCAACTCTTTCTGTCCTGTAAGCAAACAGGCTAAGTTTCCAATCGATTTCCGGCTCAATGCATCGGCAACGGTATTGGCTTTTCCCGGATGGTACAATATCTGTAGGTCATAGTCTTTAATCAGTTCCAGCCATCTCCGCTGTCTCATATTCAGTTCTTTCTGTGTGAAGAAATACTTTAAGCTCTTGTGGTCGGTGTATACTTCACATGTCACCCCGTACAGATAGTGACGCCAGATTTTCAGTGCAAATACTACTGCAGCAAGTTCCAGATCATGGGTCGGGTAGTTCTTTTCATGTGGTCTCAGTTGACGGGAAGCATAAGCAATAACCTTCCCATTCTGCATTAAAACACATCCCAAACCCTTATGAGAAGCATCACTAAATACAGTATAACCATCCGTACCTGAAGGTAAGCTAAGAACCGGTGCAGTCACTAATCGAGTTTTCAACTCCTGGAAGGCAGATTCTCTTTGGTCAGTCCAGTCAAATGATGTCCCCTTCTGAGTTAACTGAGTCAATGGTAGGGCAATTTTGGAGAAATCTTTAACAAATCTTCTGTAATATCCAGCCAGTCCCAAAAAGCTTCGGACTTCAGTCACATTGGTCGGTCTAGGCCAGTTCACTACAGCTTCAATTTTCTGCGGGTCAACAGAAATTCCATTTTTGCTAACAACATGCCCCAAAAACATAACATGGTCAAGCCAAAATTCACATTTAGACAGTTTAGTATACAGTTTCTGTTCTCTTAAGGTTTGCAGGGCAAGTCTCAGATGATGTTCATGTTCTTTTATACTTTTGGAGTAAATCAATATGTCATCAATAAATACAACAATAAAGTCATCAAGGTACGGTTTAAAAATTCTGTTCATGAGGTCCATAAAAGCAGCTGGTGCGTTCGTGACTCCAAAAGGCATAACTAGAAATTCATAATGTCCATACCTTGTTCTAAAAGCAGTTTTATCAATGTCTTCCGGTTTAACCTTCAGTTGATGATACCCCGATCTGAGATCAATCTTAGAAAACACTTGTGCACCCTGTAACTGATCAAATAAATCATCAATGCGTGGCAATGGGTATTTGTTCTTTACAGTTACCTTATTCAGTTCACGGTAGTCGATGCACAGTCTCAGTGAGCCATCTTTCTTCTTGACAAACAAAACAGGAGCACCCCATGGCGAAGTGCTAGGTCTGATAAACTTTTTGTCTAACAGTTCTTGCAGTTGCACTTTCAGTTCTTTCAGTTCAGTTGGAGCCATTCGGTAGGGGGCTTTAGAAACTGGTTGTGTTCCGGGAACCACATCAACGGTAAATTCAATCTCCCTGTCAGTCAAATCTCCTGGAAGATTATCTGGAAAAACATCTGGAAATTCTCTGACTATAGGAATGCAATTCACATCAGTTTTAACGCTATCATCAGTAGACACAGTCAGTACAGAACACAGATATCCTTTACATCCCTTTCTAATCAGTTTAACAGCTTTCACAGACGAAATCAGATACGGAGGAGGTACTACTCCACTCCCATTAAACACAAATTCAGGCAAGCCAGGTGGACGAAAAACAACTTGCTTGGTCACACAGTTAATAGTGGCATGATATTTTTGTAACCAATCCATCCCCAATATTACGTCAAAATGATCAATGTTCAATGGCAGTAAATCAATAAACAGATGCATATTCCCAACAATGATTTCACATGCGGGGTACATATAAGCACATGTCATGGATCCCCCTACGGGTGATGATACGGCCAGCAGATAGTTCATAGGTTCTAAGGGTCTATTCAATTTCCGTGAGAAAGCATGCGATACATAAGAATGCGTAGACCCCGAATCAATTAATACATATGCATTTTGTGCACAAATAGAGAGAATACCTGACACAACGGTCTCGGTATTCTGCACATCTCCCGGTACTAGTGCGAACACTCGGCCTTGCCTCACAGGCTCTTTCCCGGTAGCTTTAGGGTTAGGCTTTGGTGGAGCATTTGATGCTGCTGCGCTTGGTGCAGCTTTACCACTGGCTTGTGGAGCAGAGGGGCAGTCTTTAACCATGTGGCCCACCTTGCCACACATGTAACAGGCTCCAGATATTCTGTAGCAGACCCCCTTGTGCTTCTTGCCACACTCCGGACAGGGTGGTATGAATCCACTCCCTTGACTGGGGCTAGTTGTCGTCCCCGTATTCTGTTTCTTGTTGGCTGGGTTGTGCTTGCCTTTCTTGAATTTGAAACCCTGCCTTTTTCCATGCCATTCAGTTGTTGGTGTTTCAGATTGTTTCACCGCTGCAGTGTTCGACTCGGCCATCAATGCCCGGTCGAGAACACCCACAAAAGTCGGTAACTTCAAAACATTTATCCAGTCAAGTATTGCCACATTAAGGCCACCTTCAAATTTCCTGGCCTTCTTATATTCAGTATCCACCATATGCGGTGCATATCTAGCAAGCTCAGTAAATTTCGTCTCATATTCCGCAACAGTCATTGTGCCCTGCTTCAGCTGTTCAAATTCAGTCACTTTTCTATCCCTAACACACTGAGGGAAGTACTTTTCAAAGAAGGACTCCTTGAACTGAGCCCAAGTCATAACAGTGTTTGTTTCACGGATTAACATCCACCACCTTCTAGCCTCTTCTTGTAGGGTGAAGGTAGCTAACAATACTTTGTTTGCTTCCGAGCACGGAAACACTTCGAACAATTTTTCTGTTTCCAGAACCCAAGCTTCAGCTTTTAACGGTTCAAGGCCTCCCTGAAAGGATGGCGGTTTCATCTTGCTGAATTTATGGGTGAGAGCAATAATATCCCCATCATCCACATTCGCATTAGGTTCCGGCTGTACCGGAGGAGGAGGAGGTGGGGGCGGTTGGTTCTGTTGTTGCTCAAGTCTAGCAGTTATCAGTTCTATCATTCTTTCCATTCTTGCCTCGGTAGATGAGGACTCAGGTTCATTTGCATTGTCCATTTCACTATAAGCAGTTATAACAGTTTTAAACATAAGCAGTCATTTGTTTACCGGTTTAACACATTAACAAATATTCAGTCATAACATAACCACACACTTATCATGCTCATGAGATGTCCTAATCACTTTTCTAGGACACCCTATAGCTCATTTGGACACGTGTGTGCGGTATAACTCGTGGTTAAGTATCGCTCTGATACCACTCTGTCACAGCCCAAACCCGGCCCTATGGGTTTAGCACCGTAACCGGCCAGTAATCCGAGATTACCGAAGGCCTGCAGAACAGTAATACAGTAAAACAGAGTACAGGGCCTGGCGGAAGCCAATACAGTAAGTAAATAGTGTCCATTGAGCTGTGACAGTCTGTATGCAAAAAGGCTTTTCATGCATTCATACATAAACGGTACAGAACAGTATGAACAATATTCACATCCATTCAAACTAGGGACTCAACCCTACATAACAGTACAGAAAACATTCCGTCTGTACAAAACAGTACGGTCTATACAAAATTTACAGTCACACAGTACAGGGACCTAATCCCTGTATAACAGTACAGTAAACAGTCAGGCTATACAGAACAGTTAGACAGTACAGAAGACAGGCGGGGGAAAACCAACAAAACACCCCCAAGCCATAGCATGGCAACTCGGAACCTCGCAGTGAGGCACAAAGGCTGGCTTGACAAAACTGGAGTAACCCTGACGCCTCTAGCTGCGGTCTGGTGCCTGTACACCTACATATATATATGAGCAGTGAGCTAAAGCCCAGTGAATAACATAAAGCGTAAAGGGGTTTAGAATGAATGTCCTTACAGTAATAAAAACAGTTCAATTCAATCAGTATTTCGGTCATTCAGTACAGTAAACAGTCATATGTGGTACATCCATTAGCATAACAGTAACAGTAGGTCTTGAAAGACCGAACAGTAATGATGGCCATCAGTCAGTAAACAGTAGTGGTTCCACGAGGGAACCGACAGAGATCTCTGTAACAGTAACAGTAACAGTAACAGTAAACAGTAGGTGCTAAGGATGCCACAGTACAGTTCAGAAATAAAGGACATACATTCATTCAGTTAACAGTAATCAGTTCAGAAAACAGTACAGTTCAGTTGTTCAGAAAATAATCATTTGTGAACATATCTTTACACAATCGTTACTCACAGAGTTCTGGGCTACAGTATGCTAGAGCGTGTCTCCCCAGTTGCCAACCCTACACAGTTCACAGGTTGAACACACTAAGCTACACAGTTGGGAAATCTCATAACTTAATCCCTAATTGCCTTGGTGTGTTCTACAATGATATCCTCATCAAGATGCCTTAAACTAGGCCTAAGAATGCCTAGGATGGAATGAGGATGCAAAAATACACTTAGAAAACATTTTGCAAACTTTGCTGAAAATAGGGGCTTCGCTCGAGCGAGACTTTCTACGCTCGAGCGTAAGTCCAAAATCAAAGGCTTCGCTCGAGCGAGAAATCCTTCGCTCGAGCGGTCTGCAAAACAGTAAAAGTACTGGATGCTGAAATTTTACGCGCGATCGTCGCTCGATGGTCGCTCGAGCGGAGCCCTGGACAAAGGTGCTCGCTCGAGCGGGGAATCCTTCGCTCGAGCGAGGAAGCCAAATCTGGAATTTCCAGATTTGCCTCCCAAGCTCAAACCAAGCATTCAACCACTCCAAACTCGACCTCTTGGGCTCAAATTCTGGAAAACACTACTAAATTCAATGTATAACAAGATTCAAAGCTCAATTCATGAATTCAAGCCCCAAAGGTGAGTCAATTAAAACCATATTCAAACCCATTTTCAAGAACAACATTCAAACATGCATGAATGAGTTTTAACCCAAATTGAAGCTCCAAAGCTTGCTCAAATGAGCTCATTTCTTTCCAAAACCAGATGAAAACATGGTCCATAACAACAATATGAGCATGCATGTACCAATGTCCATGTAATCAACCTCAAAATGCAACAATACCAACATGCATGCAAGAAATGATCTTCAATCCATCATTTATGGACCAAATCATGACTTAGCTCTACAAATTAACATGAATCATACAAGAATGAACTCAAGAACAGCAACAAGAAGATGGATGTCCTACCTTAGTCTTGTAGAATTAGGAGTGAGGGAGCTCAAATATGCAAATACACTTCAATTACCAAGCAATTCTACCAAGTTCCAAGCAATGCAAGATGAAACTCACTCTCTCCCTCTCAAGGTCGGCTAAAGCAAGGAAAATGGCTGATCAAAATGTGTTTTGATTCAAGTATAAGGCTCAAGTGTGTGTATATGAGATAGTGGCAAAATGGTAAATATGGCAAACTCTTTAATTGGCTTATTTTAATCTAATTTAATCATACCTAGTCAGTTTTCAGATAAATATACCATAAAATCACATTAATTATGAGGGTCACGGAACATCAATCGGTTTCTAATTCGGCCGCCGATAAGGCCTTCAATTAGCAGTTTAAACATATAAACATGAACAGATAATCAGACAATCAAACAGATAGAATGCAATTAACTAACATATACTCAGTTAATTCAGATTCCAATTTCAATCAGTCAGTTCAGTACTTTACTCAGTTCAATTATCAGTCAGTTATCAGTCATTATCCGTTTCGTTTAACAGTAATCGGTGATTATCGGTAATCAATCAGTCCCTAATCAGTAAACAGTATGAGGGTTGTTACAAGTTGTTATCTCCAGCCAGCCTCAGATGGACATCGGCAGGGATAGAAAACTCTTGCCTAAAATACTCAAGTTTGGTTGGGGTATCTACCCTATGTCTCCACATACCCATGATATCGGCCTGAATTAGAGGGGTTGGATTTCAGAGAAAAAATGTTTTAAGAGGGTTAATGAGACCTCGGCAAAAAATCTAGGTTTGAACTGGTGCAGAAATTTGTGAGGGATGTTTTAGTTTTTCCTAAAATGTGGGTTCTACAGACAAATCCCAAACCTAAAACTATAGAGAAGAAGATCAAAGGCATAGATCTGGAAAAGACACAAAAAACAGAAAATAAATGCGAAGTTTCAAAACCAAGAACAGAGATGGACTATCAAGAACATGAAGAATACAAAGGGTTGAAGGCCAAGAACAGTGGCAAGACGTGCAAGAAAACTATGAATAGTACATATATTCAAGGCATAAGCAAAAAGTGAAATCAACACATTCAGATATATGATTCACGAATTAATTGTTTGAGCAAGGCAGTAGTAAACAAGAAATTCTAGAAAAACTCAAGAAACTGGAACAAGAAGAAACAGATTGCTTACCATAAAATATGAAGCCGATGTAAAGATCGCCGAAATCAGATGACGGTCATGAAGGCAACAAAATAGTGCAAAACACGCCGGAAGGGGTGAATGGAATAAGTTTCAGAGCAAAAAGCTTGAACAATGGTAGACTCAAGAAGAGAAAAGCTAGAGAGGGAAAAAGTTTTCCAAATATGAGAATAAGGTGAAAGGGAGAAATCGAAGAAAATGTTTTGTTGAAAATGAAAACGGCGACAAAAAAGTAATCAATACGCTTGGAAGAACATATGCGTCAGACGGCGCACGTGAAAAAGAGATGGCTTACAGGCGCGTCACAGGTACGAACCAATAGAAGGAAACGTGTGGTTAAAAACAGTTGAATTATGGTGCATGGCAGCTCATACACGTGAAAGAGTTCACTGGAATTCTTGTTCTTTGAAGAAAACATGTCGGCCTGAAATGAATGATCTCGGCTGAGGAGTTCTTGAGCCGATGTACAGAAAGAAGTACCGATATAGGTTCCATCACCTCAAAATGCCGAGGTAATAGAACCTAGGGGGCAGTTATGGGGATATATTTTTTGGTACTAACACATGGCAAGGTGATGCCGATGTGTCAGCCGAGGTGCCACGTGTCCTGGTCATTATGCCGAGGTTATCTCAACGTTGCCGAGGTTATCTCCGAAGATATCGGAATCTGAGATAAACGGATAAGGGACAAGAGTCCTAGAATGAAGAGGAGACTTCGTCAAGATGAGGATAAAGCTCTTAGGGAGTTTATCTTTATCTCTTGAGAAGTCCAAAGTAAGTACTGAATTGGAGTCCATAGAAGTCAGGCTTCTAGTGGGTCTAGCATTGAGTTAACTATAAAAGAGAGGCACCCCCGTGGGTCTAAGGTACGCAATTTATGCTTTGAGCAGTGAGTTTAGCAGTTGATTATCTTTGAGAGATATACTGACTTGATCGTCGGAGTGCCCCCGGGTGGAAGAGCCACCGCTGGAGCCTTCTCTTTCTGTTACAGGTTAACTGAAGCCATCTATTCTTGCCGGTGCTCTCTAGCTGATTACTAAACGGACAGTGTGATCAGAAAATCACTCACACACTAACAAAAGATGATAGGAAAAATTTTCTTTTGTGTAAAAAACCATCTCTAACATTTTATTTCAAAACACCATCTCATTTTCCATCACAAAACATCTCTAAAAACAATCTACTAAGTTGGAGGAGAAAGACCTCTATTTATACTAGTAGGGGAGAGCCTTAGCCTTGAAGGCTAACATCAATGGGGTCATCAAATGTCATCAACTCTACCCATTAGGGCTAGAGTTATGAAGGTTTAAAACTCCAAAACCATTATATAAATCATAAGGTGTATATAATGTATAAGTTTTGAGAATTAAACTAGATGGGTTGCAAAATGGATATGGGTGTTGGGTCATAACCCGATTCAAGCCCAATCTTAAACACATGTACAAACTAAGCCCAAAGCTCAAGATTAGGTCCAAGTCCAAACCCAGTATATGTACAAGTACAAGTCTATGCCCAGTTTAAACCAAGACTAAGTCCAAATCTAAACCCAACTTTATTGATGCCCACTGTATGAGACAATTCTCATTCACAACTCAATGGTTTCGGCTCATTATTTTTGTATTGCAATCTTCTTACTTAAGATAATACAAAACCACTCAGACTTACCTCAACCAACAGTTGGGTCCCATTTTAATTTCGAATTAAAATTGTTAAAAAACCATTATTTTCCAACACTACTTTGATGCGGTGGCGCGTGGAGCTTGGATGCCGGAGACATGATGATTGGTTTGGATTCGAAGATTAGATGAGTGAGAGAGACGGGGCAGGTTAAGAGTTAGAGGTGGAGAAGAATGAGACAAAAAGAGGAGGAGGTCAGAGAAGGTTGAGGTGCTGCCATCGAAAATGATGACGACAACGGATGTAGTGGTGAGAGAGAGGGAAAGAAGATGGAGGGAGAGATTTGAAGAACACTAGTATAGATGGAGGCAACTTAGGCAACAATGGTATGGTCAGAGTCGCCGGTGGTGGGGCTTGTGGCGGTGATGGCGAAGTAAAGTGAGGTGAAACGAGATGAGACGGTGGACGGCGAGGTTAGAGAGAAGAGAGAGAGGAAGAGAGAGACTGTGTTTGATTTTTATGGTCTGATTTGTGTATGTCATATATATGTATATATATATATATATATATATAAATATATATGATATTTCAGTCAATTTGCTTGAGCTTGTTCTTTTGGACAAAGTGTTTCAAAACCTGGAACTTTGGCCGAACAAAATTGTAATTTGGACTTTTAGACCAATTGCCCATTACAAAAAATAAAAGGTGTGAATCACATTTATTTTAAAGATGATTTGTACAAAATCAAATTTAAATGTATTCCACGCATTTTATTTTTAATAATAATAAATTTATTCTTCGCATATTTTACCTTTAAAAATAAATATTATATTTGGTTTCAGAAAATTAAGTGTATGTTTGGTTTGGCTTTGTAGAGTGATTTTGGAAATTTTTTTCTAAAAAACTTGTTTGGTTTGTAATTTTTCTAAAATAATTTCTAAAATCACTTTCTCTTTCTTACACATCAATCAATTATTTTTTCTCTTTCTTCTCTCATTCTTAACCACTTTTTCTCTCACACGTATCTACTCAATGATAACAAAATATCAAATCATTCCAAACTCCCGAACTCCAAAACTACTTTCAAAATACACAATCAAACAAATCAAAAAAATTTCTAAACTCTCTCTTCAAAACAATTTTTAAAAACCACTCTCTCAAAACCAAACCAAACATTCCCTAAATTTTTTGTTTGTTGTTAATATTTTTAAAATTTTAAGTAATTTTTTTAAAATTTTATGCAATTTTTTTTACTTTTTTAGATGCACCTTACTTAGATGTATCTAAATAGTAAAATATTTGTGAAAAATATTTTAAAAAATTAATAAATACACAAAAATATGAAAAATGTACTAAATTTTTGTATTTTTTTGTATTTTTGATATTTAATGATTTTTTTAAATTTTTTTTTACAAATATTATACTTTTTAAGTATGTTTATGTTAAGTGTGTCTAAAAATTAAAAAATATTGCTTAAAATATTAAAAAAATTTAGTGAAAACAAAAAAATAAATAAAATAAAAAAGTAAAATTTTTCTGAAAGGTAAATTCTGAAAAGTGAAACTAAACAGAGTGATTTTTTTTTGAGATATGTATTTTTTTTCTTCATAGGAATCTCAAGGCAAACAAGTTAAGGTTATAAGTTTGGGATACAAATGGCAATGGATCTGGTTTTTTGCGTGAATTTTTATTTTTAAATTTAATTATTTTAGTATTATAATTTTTTTTTTTTATAAACTTAATAATTTTGATTTATTTATCACTACTTTATTCTATCCAATCAATATTCTCTCAAACTATTTATATTAAAATTAAATTAAAACAAACACAATTGGATCGAAAAATTTTATCATCCAGGTGTGATGAGAAATGGGGGAAGAATTTTGGACACTAGAAAGAAGCCGAAGGGCTGGGCGTATAGGGTACCCTAAGCCATGTGGTCGGCTCACATCACTCTTTATCACGTGGGACACTTTCACACCACACACATACCCCACTTGTCTGCTACTCCCCTCTCTTCTTCTTCTTCGTCTTCTTCTTCTTTTCTTGTTTTATTTATTTATTTATTATTTTTATTATTATTTTAAATTTCTTTTTTTATCATCATCAAATTCTTCTTTCTGTCCCAATATTTCCACATTTTTTTACTTGTATACCACATTTCTCAAATATATATATTTTTTTTTCTTGCAACAAACATTCAGACCATGTACTAACAGTGCCAATTAAAGTAAATACATGTCCATTAATTAAGGGTTGGATATAGCTTCCTCTTCAGAGGGGCTGTTTGAGGACCACAAAGGAGGGTCTCTTTGAGGGCCTAATCTAATTCAATGTATCTGTTGAATTTGAAGTTATTTTGTGCTCTTAGAATATCGAACCAATAATTTTAAAAATCACACGATTAGATTATATTCTTCTCATATTAGATGAGCATTTCAAGAGATTTGCAAAATCAAGATTGTAGATTTGATCATTTTCGATGGGATGTTATACAACAGATACTGAAATGTATTTTAGGCAATATTCTCCCTATTTTGGATCTCAATTTTATTGCAACTGCTCTTGAGGGGTTGTTTGAGATGTCATAAATAAGTGTACTTTTTATCTTTTTAGACTAAAAAGTTGAGGTTGAAAATATGAATGTTTGAGTTAACTTTTTGACTTTTTATGAAAAAATGTGTATGAAAAAATTGTATAAATTAATGTGTAAAGAAAAATTAGTATTGGGAATTGTGCAGCCGTAATTGTTGCCTTTTGGTGAATAGTGATAACTTTTTAATTTTTTGAATAACTTTTTGACTTTTTTAAGATTTCCCAAACTTGGCCTGAATATATGATACTTTTACTTGAGAGAGTGTTTGTGATGATTTAAATAAATAAATTTTAATTTTTTATAAAAAAATATAAAAAATTAGAAAGATGATATAACTTAAAAAAATAAAAAGTTAAAAAAACAACAATGATTTATCCCCCTTTTCCCCCCACCCCCTTTGACCCCTTCTCTCTCTCATTGGTTACATTTTCTTTTTCTTTTTCTTATTTTTCCTGCTCCTCCAATCACCACCCGCTACGTGGTAAAAGGGTTGAGGGGGTGACCCAAAAAAGGGGTCCAAGTATTATTCTAAATAATACACTTTTATAAGGGATGCCAAATAGTACTTGAGTAAAAGTATCGTCTGTTCAAGAGCAGTTGCAATAAAATTCAGATCCAAAATATAGAGAATATTGCTTAAAATGCAGTGTTCTTGGAAGTGTTATGCATTTTTCTGATTTTTTTCGTTCTTCCTTTGTCGACAATTTTATTATCAGTTCCACTAAATCGTGTGGCTGTTGAGAGCATTGCGATAATGTTGCAAGAGCGCACACTAATTTTTCCTCTTAAAAGCATTCTTTCTGCACTTTCTCCCCCGAGGGTCCATGTTTTTATAGAAGGCATCTTTGTTGTCCTTAATTGGTAAGTATATGTATTGTAGTTGATCTTAGCCAAATGGTTGAGAAAGACAACTTTTAATTTTTTTAGATAAATTATAAATACATCTTTTGAGATTTGATTAAAATACGAATTATCTCTGTGGTTTTGAAAATTACATTCCACCTCCTGAGGTTTCTAATTTCACAACAAATTGCTCTTTTTATTAATAAATCATCAAGTCAATTAACACTTTTTAATGATGTTAAAAATATGTTTCAATTAATAAAAGTAATTTTATTATTGTATAGGAGAGTAATTATGAATTTCATTTTTTTAGTTAATTCTGTTAAATAAAAAATTCTAATAAAGAAATATTTATAATTTTCAAATCACATGTGATAATCTGTATTTTAAGCAAACCTCAGGGATGCATTTGTAATTTATCCATTCTTTAATAATTAGAAGTGTTTTTTAATTAAAAGAAGGGGTAAATTATAAACACACCCCCGAGATTTACTTAAATTATAAATTATCTCCTGTGATTCTAGATATTACATTATATCCCTTAAGGGTTTCTAATTTCATAATAAATAGATCATTTTATTAATAAATCATCAAGTAAATTAACAGTTTTTAATAATGTCAAAATTGTATTTCAATTGATAATTCAGATAATTTTATTATTATATAGGTGAATAGTTAGAAATTTTATTTTTTTAATTAATTCTGTTAAACAAAAAATTCTGACAGGGAGGTATTTGTAATTTTTCAAACCACAGGAGATAATTCGTATTTTAAGCAAATTTCAGGAGGTGTATTTGTAATTTACCTTTTAAGTCTATCTGCTTGAATAGACTAATGCTATATGCACCAATTGGTACGCTAATTAGTATACTAATTGATGATGTGACATAATTTAAGATGTTTTTGATATTTGTAATTGAATAATATTATATATACTAATTAATGTATATATTAGTGTAATAACAGATGATGTGACATCATTTGTATGGTTTTAAATATTTATAATTTGTATAATAAATGTGGTCAATAATAATATTATAACCCTAGTTGGTACACTAATTGGTGCCTGTAGCACTACCGTTTGTAATTTGTATAATAAATAAGGTCAATAATAATATCATAACTAGTATTAATATATTAATTAATATACTAATTGATACATACAATATCACTCATTTAAATACTCCGTCCTCTACACAATTATAAAATAATAATGGTAATAACAATTATGAAGAGCTAATTTAAACTTTAATGCACCTACCCTTCGAAAATTTAATGCATTCCACGTTCAAATTCAATTGGAAGTAACAAAATGAGAATACGCCATGCTTAAGTTGCATGAATTTCATTACGTTTTTGTTTGAATATATAAGTTTTTGAATAATGCTATATGTATTAGTTAGTATATTAATTAGTATACCAATTGATGATATGGCATAATTTAAGAAGTTTTTGATATTTGTAATTTGTTTAATGAGTGAATTCAATAATAATATCATAACAATATTGATACACTAATTAGTACATTAATTAATACATGTAACATCACCGTAATTTTTTTTTTTATTGGAATAGATTACAAATCATTTAACTATTCGAGATTGTCACAAAGTAATTTCTTTTATTATTAAAGCCTTTTATATTCGCTTAAGGTGGAGATTGAAGTGGACAAGCGGCACATGGCAAGTGAATTGGGTCTTAAATGATTGCGCTTGTAATAAATAAAAAATTAATAAGTAACTTATTGGGAGTAAAATTAAACTTTTTTAGGAGTTTCAATCTTTTTTTTTTTCCAAATTAAATGGGGATTTTTATTTTATTTCATTTCATAAGATTATAACATATCATCAAAATTCAAAATTAATAGTTAATCATTATCAAATCATTAACAATTTTAAATTTAAAATAAAAATTTTATTGATGTAAATCTCTTATAGTCATTGATTATGAATAAATTTTTTATTTGATCTATAAAGTAGGAAGGATATGAATCATGTAGCAAGGTTGTGAACCACATACATTTCTTAGTCACCTACCAAACTATCATCTTTTTCAGTTTCAATTTTTGAAATGAACTCAACCAATTAACAAATCTTAAAGTCATAGAAATGATTAATATCTTAAATTCAAAATCATCACAATTATGAAACAAACTCATCCAAATCTTAAAGATATAGGAAGGACTAATATCTTAAAGGGAAAAAACTTTGAAGGATGATTTTAAAAAATAATTATAAATAAGTAATAAATTTTATAAATATTAATAATTAAAAATATATATTTTTTCATAAATTTATAATAATTTTTTTTTAAATCTATCACTGACCGATAATTGTTCCCATCTTAAATTCAAAATCATCACTGTATATAGTTTTGTATGTACCAAAATATAGAGCAATGTTATGTACTTTGAATTTAAACTTGCATTGAATGGTTCGAATTTTACTTTGTCAGTTGTTCGGCCGGTCATCCGAATGGTTGTCCGACAAAAAAGCTAACAACCACGATAGACAAGTGCTTTATCTGGTCATCTGACCGGTCGACCGATGAATACAAATTCACGTCATTCATGCCTGAAACTCTCGAGACTTAAAGCATTAGTCCAAAATAAATAGATGCTATAATAAATTTTGTAAGAAGGATAATCGGCACATCATGTAGACCAGACCCCACTATTTCCTCATTGGTTGGAAAAGCTGAACTAATTACTTTAATTTAAATAAATACATCATACAAGACATTGATTATTCAAATCACTATATTCATTAACCCTATTGTGAATTACGCTCCTCCAAAAAAAACAAAAGAAAATCAAATCCAGTGGCATTTTCAGCAAATTTGTTAAAAAAGTGCCTTAATAAATAAATAAATAAAGATTTTTTTTGAAAACATTTAACGGTCGAAAATTAACTCAAAACGGCTCACTAACGCCGTCCACCTCAATTGTCCTGAGGATTTCAAACGCCCCGTAACGGCACAAAATTTGATTTTCTAATTTGATTTATTTATTTGTTTGTATCTGGAGACTCCATCCCCTCTCTCTCTCTCTCTCTACACCGCTCAAGCTCTCAAAAATTATATTCTAACCTGAAAAATCAACACTGCACTGTATGAAGTCATCTTCTCACACAAACGCACACACTCTCTCTACTTTCTCTCTCTAAAACTATATATATCTATCTCTCTCTGAAGCAGTCGGCATTGTTTGGAGACTCTTTCTCGCTCATCTTCTTCGGCAAGGTCTGTCTCTCTCTCGAACGCCGGCCATTGAATACACAGTAAGAAACTGTTGTTTTCTACTTTCATTTCATGATTTATTTGTAGATTCGGAGTTTCGATCGGTCATTTTCGATCCAACTCTGATTTGTCTTTTTGATCCTTTCCAATTCAATTCCCATTTTTTTTTTTACACCTTGCTTCTCTCTTACTCATCTCTCGGTTCTTGAATCACATGCTCTCTCTCTCTCTCTAAATTTTCTCAATGCTGATTGAGTTTTCTCTCTGTCCTCACCATAATGGTGATTGATTCGTAGATGATGTTTTTTCTAGATTAGATTTGAGTTGACTCAGTGAGTTGGTGCTCAATTGGACTATTGTTTCAGGTGAAATTTTGAGATTCGGAGAATAATTCAGGAATGGAGTCGTCACAGTCGCAGCAACAGAGGAGGGGGGCTTTGGTTTCCCTATCCCCATCGCAGACGCCGAGGTCTAGCGATAAGGTAGTGAGAGATCTGCGATCCGGCGATGGGAGTTCGAGCGGTAAGCAAGATAGGGATAAAGGTGTGAATGTTCAGGTTATTGTTCGATGCAGGTGAGTTGAATCTGAGTTTTGTGTGTGAATTGATTTGATTTTGTGTTGGTTGAGATTGTTTTGTGAATGATGATGAATTGGCATTGCTTAGGCCACTGAGTGAGGATGAAACGAGATTGCACACGCCCGTGGTGATTTCTTGTAATGAGAATAGAAGAGAAGTGCTGGCAATTCAGAACATAGCTAATAAGCAGATTGATAGAACTTTCTTGTTCGACAAGGTTTGGTTTTTCATCTGGATTCCTGGAATTTATACATGTTTGGTTTCTGTGATAATGTAGCTAGAAAATTTAATTCTTTATGAGATTCAAAAACTTTATTAAGATTTTCTTAGCAATCAAGCGTAGTGTAGTTGAGAAGCTCTTGAAGCAATCTTGATTGCTGTAGTGGAAAAGCCTAGTTTCTTGGTTCTTTTGTTTTTACTCTGAATTTTGTTTTGTAGTAGTTGTTGTTCCTATTGATTGGTTTTCAGTGGGAAAAGGTTGTAATTTGTGATCTTCTGTCTAGGTTTTTGGTCCAGCTTCCCAACAAAAGGACTTGTATGATCAAGCTGTGTCTCCACTAGTGTTCGAAGTTCTCGAGGGCTATAACTGCACTATTTTTGCCTATGGTCAGACAGGAACAGGGAAAACATACACAATGGAAGGAGGAGGAAGGAAAAAGGTTTGATTTTCATACCAGAATTGGACTTGGTGTGATTATATTGTATATGTTTATAAATTACCCAATAATTTGTGATATATTCATCCATTTCAACTCATTTGATTTTGTCCCCTTTCTTGTAGAACGGTGAATTCCCAAGCGATGCAGGTGTTATTCCCAGGGCTGTTCGTCAAATTTTTGATATACTAGAAGCTCAAAATGCTGAGTACAGTATGAAAGTTACATTTCTAGAATTGTACAATGAAGAAATAACAGATCTGTTAGCCCCAGAGGAATGCTTAAAATTTGTAGATGACAAATCCAAGAAACCAATAGCCCTCATGGAGGATGGAAAAGGAGGTGTATTTGTCAGAGGATTGGAGGAGGAGATAGTATCCACTGCCAATGAAATTTATAAAATATTGGAGAAAGGTTCTGCTAAGAGACGTACAGCGGAGACTCTTCTTAACAAACAAAGCAGCCGATCTCACTCAATATTTTCCATCACAATTCATATTAAGGAGTGTACTCCGGAGGGGGAGGAGATGATTAAGTGTGGGAAGCTCAATCTTGTTGACCTTGCCGGTTCTGAGAACATTTCACGCTCTGGTGCAAGAGAGGTAATACATAAATAAAAAATGTAAATCTTTTAGTTTGATACATCCACTTATGCGTGTTGGAAAATCCACATATTACAACAAACTAAGTAGTTTATAACAATCTAAATTTTATAAATTCTTGCAGGGTAGAGCCAGGGAAGCTGGAGAGATCAATAAAAGTTTGCTTACACTTGGTCGTGTCATTAACACACTTGTTGAGCACTCTGGTCATATACCATACAGGTAAATTTTTGTTAATTGGATTTCAAGTCACAGGTAAATTTTTGTAAATTTTTGTTTTGACCTGTACAAAGACAAATTGAAAAGGTACTAACTTCTTGGAATATCAGGGATAGTAAACTAACAAGGTTGTTGAGGGATTCTTTGGGAGGGAAAACAAAGACATGCATAATTGCCACAATATCACCTTCTATCCATTGTTTGGAAGAAACGCTCAGCACTCTAGATTATGCACACCGGGCCAAAAATATCAAGAACAGACCAGAGGTCAGTAATTTGGTCGTTGTTAAAGAGAAATAAATACTTTTTGTAACCGCTTTTTTTTTTTGGTGCCACTCTTTCCCCTTTTATCTTTTGAAGTTTAACTGTGTCCTAACTTACCCATAAGACATTGTTGTAATAGTTTTACTTGGTTACTATTCCAGGTTAATCAGAAGATGATGAAATCTGCACTTATCAAGGATTTGTATTCTGAAATTGACCGGCTTAAGCAAGGTTGGTAACTGCTGTGTGGGTGTGAGTACACGCATATCCAGCTGTATACTTCACAGAATAGTAAAATGCATATCCATGTAATTTATATGATTCTAATGCCACTTTGATTTCAAACCAGAGGTATATGCTGCCAGAGAGAAGAATGGTATTTATATACCAAGAGAACGTTATCTTCAGGATGAAGCAGAGAAGAAGGTTCAGTTCTGGTCATTTGGTTTTTTTATTTTTTATTAGTTAATGGGATTTGAACTCGAGCGGTCGCTCCAATAAACTGCCATATTAACACTAAGCCGAAGACACCAGTTCTCTGGTCATGTAATTTTATGAGCTTCTCAGTGAAGTGGAAATTTCATTAATTCTCTCCGGTTATCCCCTTTTTCAGGCCATGACTGAGAAAATAGAGCGCATGGAACTTGATTTTGAATCCAGAGACAAGGTGCAATTAAATTTGGAATTATTTGCCTACAAGTTTTTCCTGATTTCCATTGAGAGTTTTGTCTAATTATCTTGTTGTGCCTTCTACAGCATCTGATGCAGCTGCAGGAACTTTACAATTCTCAGCAGCTGTTGACTGCAGAATTAAGTGATAAACTTGAAAAAACTGAGGTATTATAGAATTGGACTATATACCCAGATATACCCAGATTTTCTTACCTTTACAATTATGAATGTGCACTTTTGCTTTTTCTCTCTTGTATTTCTCATTCTTTCCTTTTTCCCCCTTGTTTCAGAAAAATCTACATGAAACTGAGCATGCACTGTTTGATCTCGAAGAAAGACACAGACAAGCAAATGCAACAATTAAAGAAAGGGAATATTTGATATCCAATCTTCTCAAGTCTGGTGAGCAAAGTCTCATCTTATTTACTATATTCAAATTTTGTCAACCTGTATAGCACTTCATGCAAACTTATATTCTGCACAAGACAATCTTGAGGTATCCATGTGCACCAGATTTCTATCTGTTCCCGTTTGTTCTGGCATACTCTAGATCATCAATTCTTCATTGTTTGAATTGTATATATATATATATATATTTAAAGGATTGGGATGTTGCAATTTTTCAAGAGTATGATTTGTATTTAATCCTACTGGTGTCTGATGGGATCGTTTGCCTTGTCTTGGTATTCCAGCCTGCACTGATTCACTAGTCTCCGTCTTGTTGACGCAGTTTGTACCGTAACTGCATAATTTATTTGTTACATTATTGTATTGGTATCATTTACATTATTTTTCTGACAACGCATCTATTGTTTTGTCAGAGAAAGCACTCGTTGAGCGGGCACTTGAGCTTCGAGAGGAGCTAGAGAATGCTGCATCAGATGTCTCTAGCTTATTCACTAAGATTGGTTTGTATGCTAATTTTTAAGAAATTTAATGGGATTAAAGCATTTTTATGCTTAAAGATAAATGATGTTACATTATTGATCCTGGTTTGTTTTTCAGAGCGCAAGGATAAAATAGAAGATGGAAACAGAGTTCTTATCCATAAATTCCAGTCCGACTTAACTCAACAGCTTGAAACCTTGCATAAGACAGTGGCAGCTTCTGTCACACAACAAGAGCAGCAACTGAAAGACATGGAGGAAGACATGCAATCCTTTGTATCCACAAAGGCAGAGGTATAATTAAGATTGGATACAAGAAAATTTCTGTAGGCTTCATAATTGTCTGTTAAATTGATACATTTAATCACTTTTGGCAATCCTGTAGGCTACTGAAGAACTTCGAGGCCGGCTAGCAAAGCTGAAAAATATGTATGGTTCTGGTATCAAAGCTTTGGATGATTTAGCTGGGGAGCTTGACCAAAATTCTAGGTCAACGTTTGGGCATCTGAATTCTGAAGTTTCTAAACATTCATCAGCTCTTGAGGATGTATGCATTTCTTTCTATTACACACAGAAAACCTTGCCAAAATACTGTCCTTTTGGCATTTTTTTTTTAATTTTATTCATGTATGCAGCTTTTCAAAGGAATTGCTTCAGAAGCTGATATATTACTGAATGATCTTCAAAATAGTCTTCACAGTCAGGAAGATAAATTAACTGCATATGGACAACAACAGCGTGAGGTTGGTATTTGTTTAACCAAGTATATTTGGAGGTGTTTTTGATGGCCATCACTTACTAGTCCCTTATATCATTCTTTAAAAATGTACAGGCACATTCCAGAGCTGTGGCAACCACTCGGTCAATTTCGCAAATTACTGTGAACTTCTTCCAGACGTTAGACATGCATGCCTCAAAATTGAGCGAAATTGTGGAAGAAGCACAAACAGTGAATGATCAGAAATTATCTGAGCTAGAAAAGAAATTTGAGGTAATTAAAGACTTTAATCAGAGTCATTCTTTTGCTTGGGTTAGTACAAAATGACTTACCTTTATAGGTTTTGACTCTTGATATTTTTATTTTTTTTAGGAGTGTGCTGCCAATGAAGAAAGACAACTCTTAGAAAAGGTTGCAGAATTGCTCGCAAGTTCGAATGCAAGGAAGAAGAAGCTGGTATTTCGCCTATCCTTTTATCATCATTATATTCCAGTACAATATATATCAATTGATCTGTATCCATTACTTGTAGTTGTGTGTCACTGGTAACTTCACCCATAGCTTCAAGTATATCCAAGCATGAAACCTTTAACAGCCTGTGAATGCTGAAATCTTTCCCAAGGGAGACATGTACTAGTCCTGTCTTGAAGGGGCAAACAAAGGAAATTTGTTTGTAGTACAAGTCACTGCATTTTCCTACTCTATTCTCTCAGAGAACTGCATACTGCTAGTGACCAATAGTAAAGTGTCAATTTCAAGCATATACATTGTCTCAAGACAGCAGTAAATATTTTGCTGTTGGTTATTTGTAACTCTTATCACAACTGATTAGAGGTTCTGCTGGTTTGGATAATTCGCAGAATCTCAGTTTCTAGTTATTTACGCTATGTAATTAGGCTGGAACTCATTTCTCCCCCAAATTAATTTCAAAGTATATCTTTCATTTTTATATAAGCTGTGGGGGGGGGGGGGGGGGGGGGTGGTTGCCTATGGGTAGCAACCAGTGTAAATCCAAGCAAAATTACCATGAAAGGATCAGTTTCTACTGCTTCAGATATGTTTTGCGAGGTGGTTTAAAAAGAAAATGAATAATGTATTTTGGTGACCCAGAAGATTATACAAAGAATAGCAATTGGTACTCTTATTATCTTCATAATTTTTTTAATAATAAATAAAAGTACCACTAATTTCAATCTATGTATGATTTTCCTCCAATAATTGCCGTTCCATTATTGGACATTGTTTCGTTTTAAATTCCTGTTAGTTTAGTGCATTCAATTATAATGTTCCAGTACTAAAATATGTTCTCATAATTCATGGTAAATGTTCTTAGAGGATGGTGAACTATCTAAACTTCTTTGTTCTTTATGCATTAGGTTCAAACAGCAGTTCATGGCCTTCGGGAAAGTGCAGCCAGTAGAACCAGCAGATTACAGCAAGAAATGTCAACTATGCAAGATTCCAGTTCTTCTGTTAAAGCTGAATGGACGGTTTACATGGAAAAAGCTGAAACTCACTACCTTGAGGATACTGCTGCAGTGGAAAGCGGAAAGAAAGACCTTGCAGAGATCCTCCAGAGCTGGTATATGCGACTTGCCCTACATTCTTATTATTCCTACTTATCTAATTTTTCTTCGGTCTACTAACGCTGTGTTTGGTAGGAGGATTTGAGGAGGGATTTGGAAAAAGAAAGGGAAAAGTTAGGTGAAATGAGAATAAAATATGCTTACATTTAACCTAGTTTCACACACTTTTTCCCTTTCCTTTTCCAAATCCCTCTCCAAATCCCCCAACCAAACACAGCATAAGTGAAATTAACATAAATAACTAAATAAAATTGCAGTTTGCAAAAGGCAAAGATGGGCACACAACAATGGAGTAATGCTCAAGATTCATTGCTTGGTTTAGAGAAGAACAATGTAGCTTCCCTGGATGAAATAGTCAGGTCAGCGACATCCTTACAAAAGTTTATATTAGTTTTTTTTTTGTTAGAGAGGTTTAGTGAATTTATTTATTTAATGTTTATGTATCCTTTTTGTTTTTCTCTGTTAGGGGAGGAATGGAAGCCAATCAAAACCTACGTGCCCGGTTTTCTTCTGCTGTGTCATCTGCACTTGAAGATGCAGACATTGCAAGCAAGAATCTCCTTTCCTCTATTGATCGTAAGTATCTGGTTCTGCATATATAGATTGAATTTTTATTTTGTTTTGGTAATTTCTTCCATTTATGAAAACACAATTCATTCAACTGAAATGAACACTTGCACAGATTCATTACAACTTGACCATGACGCGTGTGGAAATCTCGACTCCATGATTATTCCTTGTTGTGGAGAGTTGAGGGAATTAAAGAGTGGACACTACCACAAGATTGTGCAGATCACAGAAAATGCAGGAAAATGTCTTCTAGATGAATACTCGGTAAGAATTCTCAAGTGGCATTTGTATGATTTGGTGAAAGTGTTTTAATTTCTCCTTGTGTTTATTTATCTAGTAACCATAAATCCTATTTTAAAATTCAGTCTTTTTCAACAAAATTATACATTATAACATATATTCTATGCTTTAATTAAATACTCTGTTCTATATCAACAGGTGGATCAACCATCATGCTCAACTCCAAGAAAGAGGTCATTCAATTTGCCAAGCACCGTGTCCATTGAAGAACTGAGAACCCCTTCTTTCGAAGAGTTATTGAATTCATTTTGGGATGCAAAATCTTCAAAGCAAACCAACGGCGATTTGAAACATATTCTAGGTTCTCCTGACAGTCCCTATTCTATAAGAGATTCCAGAGTTCCTCTCACTGCTATTAATTAGGAGCGGGAACTAAACCGGTATATGATTTATATATATAGTTGTAAGAAGATTGTACAGAAATATATGGCTTCAGAGTTTATTCTCACCAATATTATTTTCAATTGTTTGATGACGAATTTCATTTGTGGAGAGGGAGGCAGGGATATTATAATAATTTTTTTTTTTCTTTAATTTTTTTTTTTGAGTGCTTAAATTCCCTGCTCTGAGAAATGCTTGTATTGAAAGGCTTTATTCTTCTTAAATGTTCTATAATTCGTTCTTAGAATTGTGGTTTTGTAACATGTGATGTGAGGTGTGAGTATTATGAGTTGCATGGATAATGTATTTTCTTATGTGTTTGTACAAAGGAAGTCAAAACTAATGACTAATTCCTCTTTTCAATCACTCTATCTGCTGTTTTTATAATTTTGTACCATATGCAAATTATAAAATTACCCTTGACAAATAGTATCAAGAGAATTATTTTTTTTTAATTTTTTTTTGAGGGTCACACTACTAGTGATTGGAAAACAGTGGTGCTAAATTTTTCCTAGAATTCACATCAACTATTGTGGAAACAATTTTTTTTATTGCCACTGTTGAATTGGATACCCTTTAATTACTATATAGATTTCACAATATATATTGAAAATAATTCCGAACTTTCAAACCTAAGATATTTTTGAAAACTGACCTGTTCTATTATATAGATATTAAATAATAATAATAATAATAATAATATTCACTAGGCTGTCATTAAGATGAAAATCATACAAAAATCGTTAGCCTTAATACTCCTCTCATATATTGCCAAATATTTTTTTTATATATGTCTCTATATAACATCACCCAGTTTTGTACATTCCTTTTAAAATTCAACATGATAAATAACTCAAGCACCCTCACAGCTTCCCCTTCAATATATATAGTAGTAGGAAAAAATTAAAAAACATAATCCCTAAATTTACCCACAATTATTCCATCTAAATTATTGATTGATAATAATCATAGGATGTTAAAACGACTTTGACATACACAAAGCTGAATTGGCATTGAAGGCTAACAGTTGCCAGGCAATTTGATCACAATATAATCTCATTTACTATTCCTTGGCATTACATTATCCCCCTCATATTTCATGGTATTCAATCCCCATAAACTAATCCGGAAAACAAACAGAGCACTAACAAGTTTGGGTGTGAATCAACCAATACATCAAAGAGTTCTGCGAAAACACAAGGAAAAACATCTTACATAAAACAAATTATATGTTCAAACATATACTATTATTTCAGCAAAATAGCTACAACTCTCACCTAATGCACATATCTACACCAGAATTTGCCAATATTAATCAACTATATTTTATGTTGATCTAAATATCTACTCTGACGTCAAAGAAAAAAACATATATGAAGAGAAAGAAAACTTATGGAAAAGGCAAAAGCATGGGATATCCATCTGTGTTAAAACACTGAATTGGGCCTCGACAAAGATTACTATTCTACAAATTTTGATCTAAAATCAATTTACATGTAACAAAGTGCTGCACCTCCAATGAATAACAAACACCTTGAAAGGATGCAAATGGCCGCAAAGCTGAGGTAGGTGGACTACTTTTTTACTTTTTTATACCAACTGACCAAGGAAGACTTCATGCCTGCACATACATTAGTGTTCTGCTTAGTTAGAAATACAATGGATTTGAACACCAAGAAAACCAAAACCATGCATCATTAAACAAAAAAGAACGAAAAAATAACCAAATTTGGAATTCACTCACAACACAAGAAAATAAAGGCATCATGATGAAAAGTTTCGAACTGGCAATCTTTAGGACTTGCATATTTCAAGAATCAGTATAACACAAAATTCCATGTGACCAAAAAAAATGAATTTAGGGTATGAGTTAGTATAAACCCTAAGATAACCATTAAACCTGAAGCAAGGAATAGAAATGCTACTCGTTAGAAATGAAATCTAGCATTGTGAAATCAACATGGACAGGCATTGGAATTTCACTCGTAAAATAAGTAACTCTGCGAAGGCTTAACTCCACCTAAGCACCCACTGTGTTTCAACGGCCAAAATTAAAAAAAAAACCTACAAAAATGTTACAGCAACTCAAATGAATTCCTAAATTCTGGCCATTTGACACGAAAAATCCTGTGTCCACTAGAAACAAGCTCTCCATAAGGTAACAGAGCCATCATTGTGAGAGAAGGTAAAGAGAGCATTAATTCATGTCAAACACTATTTTCTTTTCTGCAAAAATTAAAAACCATCTGGGAATAACAGTCAACCTCTGAACCCCATACAAGAAATTCACTTTTTTCCAAAATCTAATATAGCCAATCTTTTTACTACAACATTAATTTTTTTTTTTTTTTTTGATAAATAAACTACAACATTAATTTTTAGTACAACGGTAAGTAAACCTTATTATTATTATTGTCAAAGAACCTATGTTGGCATACCTCACATATTAGGGGAAACCAAACCAGGTTTGCTACTACTTCCCGTTTCAAACACTATTCAGTGTGTTTGGTTTGAGTTTTTTGAATTAAGTTTTTTAAAAACTGAATTTTTTGGTTTTCGTATTTTTTTATTTTTAGTGAATATTTTTAAATTTTTAAACATTTTTTTTACTTTTTTAGATACACCTTACTTAGATGTATCTAAAAAGTAAAAAATTTGTGAAAAAATATTTTTAAAAATTAATAAATACATAAAAATACAAAAAATGTACTGAATTCTCGTATTTTTTTTATATTTTTGGTATTTAGTGAATTTTTAAAAGGTTTTTTTCAATTTTTTTTTACTTTTCAGGTAATTGTATGTTAGGTATGTTTAAAAATTAAAAAAATTGCTCAAAATATTAAAAAAATTCAGTAAAAACAAAAAAATATGGAAAATAAAAAAGTAGAAATTTCTAAAAAGTGTTTTTGAAAAATGATAACCAAGCATAGTGATTAACAACTTCACATAGGACATAGCAGAATATGGAATCAAAAAGCAAGTCCATCAGGCAGCAACTAATTCCCCCCAATTCGTAGAAAACAAGCAACTACTTGCGCATAAGGTGCAGATGCACACTGCCACAGTAAATTAAATATATATATATATATATAAACAAAATTCACAATACGGTTCACCTTCAGAATAATCAAGTGATTCACAACGATGTAAAGTTATGATATGTTTAATCAAACCAGAAATATTTACTTATAAAAAAGATGTATTTGATAGAACTAGAAGCCAATGAGCAGGCAGCTAAATGCTAGCCACTAGACATTTAAAGAACCTAAAATAAAATCTAAAGAAACCTCCAAGAATACAATGAATTTTCTGTCAAAATGGACCTTTAAACAATTAATACACTTTCAAGTAATAACTTAAACAAATAATACCTTTCTAAGTACTAATAAACACAAGACTGCAAAGTAGCCAAGAAAAAGCAAGG